>NW_026775574.1:16600000-17112500 GCF_030987335.1 Cornus florida
TAGTTTCCTGATTGGTTTTGGAATCCAGAAGACTTGGGGAAAAATGCTAAAGATTTGGGAAAGAAGTTATACCTACTATTTTAGAGTTGAAGATGGATATGATAACTTCTTGTAGGTAAGTTGATCCTTGTTCAACAAGAAATTGGATTTGAGGAATACTTGTCCAACAAAGAATTGAGTTTTTAAGACTCTATAAATAGAGATGGGTATGAGGGGTTTAGAGGGAGAGAAGAGAGAAAAGATGTAGGGGGTTTAAGGGTGAGTGTTGTGAGGAGAGGGGAAAATATATGTAATTCCCGAGTATATACATGTAGCCTCAAAAGAGATAATGAGTGAGTGAGTGGGGGTTTTGACATGTGGTTATATATTCTCTTTCTTAATTCATAATAGTGAAATCTCTCTTTTCCATGGATATAACCCTAGAGTTGGGTGAATCATGTAAAATATTGTGTTGTGCGTGGATGTGTATGATTGTTATCTCTATATATGCTTGTGTTAATGTGATGCATGTGATGATGTGTGTGTGATGAAGAAGAGATTTAACTCTCAACAACAGCCGACCGTTGAGTGGGTTGGAGGGAGTTAACTTTTCCCCAACAAAAGAAACTCCAACTCTTGGAGTCCTGTCCCTCAAATGATCTGAGAGCATGCTGAGAAAACCACCCCATTACTAAAGGGGTATGACACCTTCGCTTCATTCCCTGCGGATGCAACTATTTTGTAATCAGATATACACACTTACCTATACGCACACAAATATATAACAGATAATACAGCATGGCTACTAGTACCTTTGAATTTGTTAGCAAATATCAGCCCATCTCAGTCCCACTCTCTTTGTCAGCCACAATAACCTCTTTAACCTCGGTCCCTAAGGGTTAATTTTGAAAAAAACAGTAACAAAAATCATAAGCTATCAACACCCACATGTGTATATATATTAACTCACCTGCCCCTTTAGCCTCCATCTCATTCAGCCCAAATTGGCGGAGTAGGATGGACTTGATGTCGTTTACTGCATTTAGTGATTTCTCGCAGCCAGCACCCTTCTTTTGTACTTCAGTGTCTATTTCAGCTTTTTGCTCATTAAAACTTCGATTTTTTTTTTGTCTGCATGTATCGTATACCCTAACCCCACAATTGAGATATGGATTATCACCTTATCAAGTTTAAATCTTCTGTATGATGCCCTAGAATCTGAAACATACAGCAACAAAGTACAATTATGAATACTACAGAAGCAAATAAACGAGAAATGTAGTAGGACTCTCTATCACTACAATTCACCCCATCATAGGCTGCAATGAACTTTCAACAGATACAAAAACTTGCACTTTAAATTTTATATACCTTCTTCGTTATCAATATAGAGGGGGAAGGTAGCCCCGTGGGCTTGCACGGAAGCCACCTCAGGCGTTGCATAGCAAAGCTGGCTCGGATTAATGATGTCGCGATTTTTGCAACTAATCATAATGGAACACCATTAGCTCAAGGGCAAATACGTGCTTAAAATCAATTCGCTAAAGCAACGAACAACGAGCAAGATTATATACTAATACTGAAAAACTTTTAAAAAATGAACAGTAATTTATCATCTAGTTTAGCTCGACTGACATAAACTAATTGTCCTATCACCACAAGTCAACAACCGAATAGCTAAGCACCATTTTCTTCTATTTCCTCCTCCTCTTCTTTTTTTAATTAGGATTTTAGAGGGAGAGACCGCAGGGGGTAAGCAAGGCAGTTTCAAAAGTGCATGTTACATATGAAAACAACATTAATTATGGCTCCTATATAGCACGATAAATACAAAGGAGGACTATCGGTTGACTGATATGTGCCATCGGTCGACCGATAGGGCTGTATTGGCAGACCGAAATGGGTTTTTGGTCTACCGATTCAGCACTAGAGTTTGGGTTTTGTTTGGGATTTTGCCTATTGTTCACATTATGTTAATAAATCTATTTTAATGATTTGTAAATTGTTAAATTAGATTTATGGAGGATTTTAAAAGCATGATTTAAATTTTATATGCTAAGTATGAAATTTAATTAATTGAAAATATTAATTTAATTAAATATGATAGGATTAAATTATTTTATTCAATTGTTTGAATTTAAATGAATTTAATCAAATTATAGAGTTATACAATTTAATTGAGATGCATGTTAATTTCTTATGAGGTAAATTAAATGCATGCTACTTAGAATTATTATTTTTGCTCAATTAAATTCAAATGATGTATATATGATTTTTATCATGTTTATCTGGATGATTAGATGTAAAAATATTATTTGCATCTTTATATGGATATGGAAACCTTTGTTTGGTTCAATTATGGATTAATGCACTATTATGGGATGAGGGCATATTAGGGACGGATTAACTAAAAAAGTTAAATCCTACCTATTCATGTATAAAGAAATGGATTAACTAAAACATTAAGTCCTACTTATATTCGTGTCAGGTCAAGATCATAGTTGGATGACATACCATAGTTTACTTTTATGGTTAAATTTATATGATGGATTATATATATATGATTATATGTCATGATATGAGCTTTAGTCTCAGGATCAGTGGTTAGGATGCGTATATTGCCAAGGATGTGTAACCAGATATAATGTAATTGTATGTCCTGGTAGGTTTAGGGACTCATGCCCACTATATTTGCGTTTTGCATGTTGCCTACTATTCAAGTTGAGGCAACCCTATAGTTTAGTGAGGTTCCTTTAGTGTGTGCGCGCGCGCGCGCGCACACACAGACACACACACACATATATATATATATACGGACTATTAGTTATTGTTGAATTAAATAAGATGTATATGAGTTCTGATTTTCTGTTTGGGATGTAGTAGATTAGAACTTGTTTGTGGGCCTGACCTACCATTATTTTTTAGGTGTTCGTCAATTACAAACTTTTGGATTGTTCGTGCTGAGCAGAATCAGTCTATTCACTCCTCCGACTCTACGTAGGATTTCCTTTTTTATGTTTTAATTAGATGTTATTTTTTTCAGTTAGATTTAGGATTAGGGGTTCACATGATGGATTTTCAAGTTGTAATTTTAATTAATTACTGATATCAAAGGATTTAGTTTGTTGGAGGATTATTATTGGATTATTTAATGGGGATTTATTATTTAGTAATCTTTCAACTTTTATTCTTTATTCTTCATTCATTTTGTATTATATGTTTGTTAAATACTTTAATTGTTTGATATTCCCTTGGGTTTGGGCTTGGGCCTGATCAACCCATGTCTCAGAGTTGAGGGGTATCACAATTGGAGCTAGAACTCTTCCCAACCTCGCCTCTAGTTGGCCTGGAACCAACTCCTCGTGGTTCCTTTCGTGGTAGCATAGCACTACAAAATGAGAAAACGAGTAAACAAAAGCAACACTAATAATCCGCCCGAAAATGATGTCCGAAAACAACTCACTGGACAATCATAACAATATAAAACACCTCACACACATAGCCACATAACACATATTTCAATATTTAAACACGTATATCAAGTAAGCATGCTCGCAAAACTTTAAACCCCTTGAACGTATTAAATAAACAATGCAATTAAATCATTTACCCTGTCAAGGTATGCCTTTCCCGTCGTCCCAGTGGTATTCAAACCATCGCTCTGATACCAAATCTGTAACGACCCAAACCCGGGAATCCGGATCACTACCCGGGTCCTTACCCGAACCGAGGTCACATAATGACACTATTGTCATTTCCCATTAATGTAGTGATTCTAGAGTCCCCAAGGGTAAAGTAGTCATTTGGCATGGTCATACATGGCTTGGGGCTTAAAAAAGGCAAAATTATTATTTACTAAGGTTATTCAATGGTGATGAACATGGCCAGGGGTAAATAAGTAATTATATTAAAGTCTGTGGTCAAAATGGAAATATTGGACTATCTGTGTGCACACTTGGGTCATCCTATCATTAAGATGACAATCTAGTAATGCCAAACCAAATCCCAGGGCCATCTGTGCGCACACTTGGGGCATCTGTGCACACAGTTGCTCATCTGTGCGCATACATAGGACTATCTATGCGCACAGATGCCCATTTGTGCGCACACTTCTGCGATTTGTGTGCACAGATGGGGTCCCAAGCCAAAAACACCCACTGGCAGCCCCATCTAACCGATAAGATATGGGCATCTAACCAGTTAGATGGCCCCTAAATTTGATCCTACTAGTTAAATTAACCATCTAACCGACTAGATTAAGCCCGAAATCCATTTTTACCATCTAGAACAGTTCCCGAACCTGTTTCAATGCATTCCCAAGGCTACCAACATGATAATAGTTCCCGCAAACCATCATTTAACATGTAAACATCACATTAAATCTTTATATAACATCATACATTCATCACTGATAATCAAATCTCCATTTAAACATTCTTACATCTTTTAAATAATCATAAAATGCACCCAAAAGAATCTAATTACATGCCAAGGCCTCCGTGGCCACAAATACAATGGTTTCTCATGAAATCGACAAAAGAATAAAGTCATTACATGTCTTTAATATCCAAAAGAATACCTTTACAAAATAATTGCAAAAGATATCATCAAGCTAAAACTAAGCTTGCGGGGGTACGTCATCTATCACGTCCTTGCTATTTCCTGAAAATGTTAAATATAGGGTGAGCACAACGGCTTAACAGAGATAGCCAAAAATACACCTCTTGTAGTCCTATGAATCACACGTAAAACATAAGGTACAAGAGGGAGGGATCATATAAATTGGTGAAAAATAAAAATCAAACAACAACATTAAACTTCCATGATTTTCAATAATGAGATAAACGCCTTGAATGCACTCTCACCATTTTTCCAAAACCGTTTACGTCATAACACAACACACACAGAAAATGTTAACACAACTCGACTCTAGGCGTCTCCTAGGCATCACAAAGGGAATTGACTAGCTATTCCTGAACTAGGACGTCTCCCTAGCGTCATTTGGGGCCTAGGTAGTTCAACTATACACGTCTAAGTCGTCTCGTACCCCCTTCTAGGTTGGCAAACCCCAAACCACATGGCCGCTCCATGATTTCCGTTTTCATAAAGCCATTTCCAAAAATCCTTTTCAAAACTTTCCAAAATCAATCTTTTCAAAATAGTTGGAAATCATAAAACATCATTTCCAACCCAAACCCAACCAATGGCCATAATATGCAAGTTATGCATCATTCATCATCATTTTCTCAAGAATTTAAGATATATGCACCATCATCAATATAGCAATTCTCAAGAAAATCAACATATAATATCATGGCATTTCTCAAAGAAATCAATACATACACGTCATTATCATCACAATAGCACGCTTTTGCCCAAATTAAACACATCTTCACATATGCATATAATATGAACTCATGTGAAGCAAAACAAATCTCAAGAATCTCATCAAATAAGAACACATCTTTCACATAAGCATGTTTTTCACAAAATCGTATAAAGAAAACTCACAAAAACCTAAGACCGTGTAGTCTAGACTTCCCTACCTCATATGAAGACCTCTAGCTCAAGATCCAAACCCAAAATTCACCCAAAGCGATGCAAGACCAATGTTAAAATGTTCCCCTCGCCAAGATCTACAACTTTCCCAACTATGACTTCCCAAGAATCTCCCCCTAATATAGAGGAATTCTATAGAGAAGGTGGAGAAGGAAAAGAAAAGAAAATGAAGGAGAAGAGAGAGAATGTCGAATTGGGAGAGAGAAAATGATGGTGTGGTGATGGTGGGTGATGTGAGTTGCAATGATTCAAGTTCCATTAGACACAGGTGTGTGGGTCATACTATAATAAACGGATGTTCAAATGGCTCAATATATTTTTGTAATGTTTTTTCTTCCTTGAAGATAGGACTTCTAAGGGAATCTGTTGCATTGCTGAAAGTTTTCTCACGCCTGCATCAGTATTTCTCTAACCGCCTAATTCAATCCAATCCGATCCGATCCGATCCGTGGCCACCCCTAATAGCACAGCGAAGGTGGTAAACGTCGGATCATAGAGAGAAAACACAGAAAAAATATTGCAAATACATTTGCACCCTCACTTTTTGATTTAAATGTGTTGTATATCCTAATTAAAAAGACAAAAGTTGTATAGAGAAAGTTAGGAAGATTTTATAATATTTGAGGACTTGTACATAAATTATAGAGGTCAGAAATTCTAAAACAGTAGAAAATTTTGTAGGGTTTTAAGGATGTGAATTAGTGAGAATGTCTATAAATAGGTGAGGAAGTAATTTGTAACTAGCATTAAGAGCCTTGTGGTCTAAGTACCTTTCAAAAAAATGGTGAGAGTTATAATACTTATAGGAACAAATGATTGTGTGAATTTCTTGACAATTAAAGAAAGTAATTTGTAACTAACAAATTCTAATAATGAGAGTGGTGGAATCCACTCCATACTCTTACAGTGAATCCTATTATTTGAAATATATTATATTTTGTTTGTGGTTAGAATTCATCTATATTCTATATTTAATTTATTTATTTGAATATTTATAGAAATTATAGTTTAATAAACATATATGATATATATAAATAAAATAATAATAATAAAAAAAAAACATATATGATAACGGTGTAATTGTGTTACAATATTTACCAGGAAAATAAAAAAATTCTCCTGATTGGGTTTTAGATTTTTGTTATTTTTAGTTTTAATATTTTACTATTTGTATGGTTTATTTTAGCTTTTATATGCATGGTTTCGAACAGGGGCAGACGGTAAGAGGGACCAAGAAGAAAAGTTACTATCAGTCAAATTATTTACTTCCTTGTGAATCCAATGCATACAATAACTTTCAAATTAATTATGTAATATCATTCAGATCTTTAAAATTAGCCTCATTCCAATTGTAAGATTTTGAGAATTCGTTAAAAAAATGAACCTATTTAAGACCTCTCTGTATAGAAAATAAAAAAGTTTGTCAGATATATGTTATAATTACGAATATGAAGAAAAAATATACTTCAAGCACCTCCAAACAGAACTTCTTGCACTGCACTCTTGTACAAACTCATTGGGTTTGGGTTGGGCTGGGCTTTACAAACTAGTAATAAATAATTAAATGCTTAATGGAAGGCACTCTATCTATTTCGGTATCTAAATCTATATCATACTTTCTTTTTTTTAATTTTTTTTTTCTTCTCTTTCGAGCGGCCTCACAACACACACACCCTATTCAAGTCAGAATTGTGGTTTGAAAGCGAACCCTCAAAAATTTATCTCCTAAATTCTTGCGAACGCGCCAATGCCCCTGTGGACTCCTAAATCTATATCCATACTAGCTAGTTATTAAAGTGTGTAATTTTTTTATTTTTTATATATTATAATGTTTACTTTAAAATTATTTATATATAAATGAGAGCTTTATTTTTTTTTTTCAGCAATACTAAGAAACAATTTCAGTTATCCATTAAATTAATGAATTTAAAAAGGCACCCAACTACCAAGTGAGCTTTCCTAACTTCAATGGTGAATCCGAGCTTCTTTAATTTGGTGGGCACAAATGAGGCTTCGGTGCTCTTTATACTCCTCCAACCTTGCTTATGAAAAATACAGATATATTAATAATTGAAAAACAAAAAAACTATAATAGATAAAAAATATATATTTGAAAATGTATATAAAAAAAAAATTTTAAAAAAAAGATATAGCATATAGTAGCTACAAATAAGGATTTTTCAGTCATAAGAGTACACGTGTAATAAATACCAAACATAATTTTCATGTGTAATTAGGTCAAACCTCAAGGAGATAGGTGTCATTTACCCTTTTTTTTTTTTTTTTTTTTAGAGATGATTTTTGTGTCAACAAATTATACCTTTTCGAAAAAAAAAAATTCAACACCAATTGGCATTAAATTTTAAAAATAAAATAAAATAATCATTAATCCAACGGAAAAATAGAGGTTAATAGGTAAAAGAAAATTGGGTAGAACAGCTTTTTTGGGGGTGTGATGAAAGATGAAAAGGATGTCATACATGGTGCTATTGATTGCAGAATGGATTGCACATTTTCTGAAGGAAAAGGAGTGGAAAATTAGACTTTCAAAGTGTCAACCTCCATTACATATGACTCCAATGTATGTGGAGAGCAACAATTTCTTAGTTATGGCCAACCAAAAATAAGATAACATAGGTCAAAGTGCTTAATTATAATCTGTTATATTGTGGTGACAACACTGGTTTATGCTTTGTGACAACTATAACGCGTAAAGACCATATTCAGGCATTATAGAAAAAGTCAAAATATAGAATAAAATGATTCAAAAGGTATACACTGTTGGTATTCTAGTTAGTAGGGGTGACCACGGATCGGACCAAATTAGGTTTAATCCGATCGGCTCTCAACATATTAGACAAATCTTAATTCGTCATCCGAACCGTTATCGTACTGATCGGATCCATATAATATTTGATCGAATCGGATTGAATTCGTTGATTGGGTTTTATCTAAATTATCTATTATTATTTTTATAATTAATATTATTTATTATTTATTATTTATTTATCTTTTAGCCATAACCTAATAGATAAAAATTTAATTTATTAATATTAATTCATATATTTAAATAATTATTAACTAATACATCCTTAAAGTCCATTAAATTATCATTAACTAATTAAATGGGTCAGATCGGGTTGACCTCTTCAGTAGAATACCCTTCGATCAACACAACAAGACTATGACCCATGAACATGTGAAATTTCTTTTCATTTATGAATGTTGGTCGATTTGTGCCTAACTATGTTAAATTTTGTGTTGGTGTGTGAGTATCTTTATGTATTGGTTTTGGCTTAAATATATAGTTCATGTTCCACCAAATTAGACTATAGGGTTTCACTGATATTTGGATGTCACCAAAAAGATATCATGTAGGCATCAAACTGCCTTGAATAATGGCACTACCTAAAGAGACCTCAAATAGCAGCTGTAGGTTCGTTTGGAAAAGCAGAAAATATGATTTTTTTTTAGAGTAAAATGAGAGGGAATTAATGGGGTGCTACATATAAGAAGTTAGGCAATCCTCCATTTTAGGGGCTCTTTCTACCTCTTTGGACTTCATTGCCAATGTGTTGTGTTTGTGTGTTCCAAAAACCACACATCCAAAAAGAATGTGAATCACAGATGTATAAATGGAGAACCAGCTGTGTGAAAAACAACACACACAAAACTTAATAATTAACTTATAGTGTGATAGAAAAATGGCAGGCAGTGCCCTCCATCTACTAGTGTTTGTACTGGCTTTTTCTCATCTTATGTTTGCAACATCAGGTAAAATTATCAAACACTTCCTTCATTGATCTACTTTATATTTGCAAATTTACTCTTGCTTAAAACTTGCATTGTGGTTACAGGGACTAGACATCTTCATCTTCTGTATGAAATTCAAGATAGTTTAGCTTCTGGAAACACGCACCAGGTACATTACTTGCATACTTTTGAATCAAAACTATATTGAACAATCAAGGTAGTTTAAGGATGTGGAACATTCCTAACACGATACATATATTTTACTAATGGAAACAGATGATAGAAGGGGAATTCATGGAGGAGGAGCTTAATGGCAGAATGGATTTAGAGAAGAATGATTATCCGGGATCTGGTGCTAATAATCGCCACACTCCAAAGCTGCCACCAGTAGGAAACTTGGGAGAGACTAACAGTTAGTGTTCCTTTTGTTGTAACCTTTATAAACCCTAGTATATCATGTAAGAATACTTGTAGAAGTGGCTTCCAATATCCAACCCCCTTATATATATATATATCCAAACCCCTTTATAAGTTGCGAAAATGGGAGGACATTCAATTATGAAGCTAAAGAGGTTGTGAAACATCATTGTTCTGTATCTGTTTAATTAATAATATGCAATATTATCTTGCATGATGTGGAAGAAGGTTAATTTAGGCAACGTGAAATATTTTTAGCAAAATATATTTTGTATTTTTTGATGTTTGACTATCGTAAAATATTTACGAATAAAAAAATTATTAAAGCCTAGTAAAAATAACTTATTCATTAATTTTCGACAAATTATTTTACATGCCGCACTTTATAGACTCGACCTCAATATCGACTTAGATCTTTGTCAAACACCGAAAAGTAAAAGAAAACAACCCCTTAATTTTTGGGAAAAAAATTATAAAAGCCCTAAAGACAACCCCTTAATTTTCGGAAAAATTGAGATGAAACAAGTTTTTTCAATATAGTCTGTTGTGGAAAATGCATGATGTGCTCTTCAATATTTACATTGATATTATGCCGCAAAGTCGTCTTTTTTTTTTTTTTTTTTTTCCTTTAAAATTTTTGGGCTCACTTTGTTATCTTTGTAAATTTTTTTGCATGAATGGTCCAGATTTTCATGAAATTATTTATTAAACTGAGATTATTTATTAAACTGAGTTAATCTCAAACATTTCAGCTTGTTCACAAACATGTTTGAAAATAGGCTAAACAAATTAATCTCAAACAAAAATACTGAGATTATTTATTAAACTGAGTTAATCTCAAACATTTCAGCTTGTTCACAAACATGTTTGAAAATAGGCTAAACAAATTAACACGGACCGAACTCAGAACGAGCCGAGCCCAAATAGTTGCCTATTATCGAACATGTTTGTGAACAAGCTGAGTATAGGAATGTTTGAGATTAACTCAATTTAATAAATAGGGCTAATTTCTAAAAACCCCCCTCTTATTTTAAAAAAGTATATACTAACCCCCTCAAGTATGGAAACTATCATAAAACCCCTCAACGTATTTTAAAATCTATCATATGACTCCCTCCCCGTTAGTTGACCGTCTAAAACTAACGTCTTCTAATCACGTGAGCGTCACGTGCACTAGATACCTCAATATAATGACGAAAGTACCCTTATTGTATGAAAATGACGAAAAACCCTTCAGGTTTGTTATCTAACCCCACCCTCTCGGTTATGCATTGTTTATCTCCTTCTTTCTCTGTCGTTGTATTGCACTGGTTAGTGAGGATTGCCGCCATAGAAGATCTCTTCTCTCGTTCGTTGCTATCGCTTCTTACTTTGTTAACTTGCCGTCTTCTCTCTTATCTCTTCGTTAAGTGCCTTCTTCTCTCTTCTCTGTTCTCTCTTTGCTCTTGTCTTCTCTTGTTTTTGTCTGTGATTGAAGTGGTTTGAGGATTCTCCATAGCAGCAGTATCATAAGCCCTAATTGATCTTTTAAATTCTCCAATTGATGATTTAAAGCCCTAATCGATGTATTGAAGTCCCCAATTGATTATTTGAAGCCACTATGTGCTCTATTCGAAGCCCTAACCTGCAATCAGGGAACCTAAATGTCTTCTTCGAGCACATGATCTGTTAATCGGCAAGATCTCAGGTATAACAACATAATATGTGGTTGTGGCTATCCAACTGTAGTGAGAGTTACAAGTTCAGATGAGTATAACAACAAAGGGAGGATATACTATTCTTGTGGTACAAAAAAATGCTCTTTATAGGCATGGTGTGAGCCGATTTGTACAATGCCAGCATATACTGAAGCAAATGAAAGCAAGTTTAGTGAAATTGCAGAATTGAAGTTCCGTTTGGAAGCAATGGGAAAAAATAAGGAACAAATCCAAAAAATTCTGAAGCAATTAGTTGTAGTATTTGTTATGTTCTATGTTGTTGCATGTATAATAGCTTTAGGAAGAAAGTAGTCAGTTGGTTTTAATATGAGGCTGTGTATGCAAAATATATTTTGAAGCTGTATGAAGTGTGTATACAATGTATTTTCTGAATTGTCAAATGCTTGAGTAAAAGTGTATGTTGAAGTTAAATTGTAGAATTGTAAGTGTTAAGCCTTGTGTTTCGAATTGCACGAACAAAATCAAATTGACAAGTTACAATTTGTCAAAATGCATTTAAGGTAAAGTTGCATACATATATTCAAACCAACAGCTTCACTATCCAAAATAGCCATACATTAAAAACATTAACTATCATTACATTGCCATGCATTGTCAAAAAAGCTAACACATTCACAGTCCAAAATAGCCATACATTAAAAACAGCCACTGTCATTACATTGCCATACATTGTCGAATAAACCAACACATTCACTGTCCAAAATAGCCACACATTAAAAAAAAAAACCACCACTGTCCAAAATAAACCATCCACATTACACCATTAGTACAAAATACCCACCACGGTCCAAAATAAACCCACCACTGTCATTACTTGTGATACCCCTCGATTCTAGAGCCATGGGTGATCAAGTTCGAGCACAGATCCGAGGGATACCAACTGTCAATATGTAAACACGCTGGAATACAAAACGAAATAAAGAAAATAAATAATAAGCTGAGTAGAAATCTAAATACGAAAAACCTCCAAATAAAAGTTTAATAAAATTTAAACCTTTAATTCCGTACAACTCGGGAATCCAACTAGTGGACCCCTAATAATCCCAAATGATAAAACTTTACAGAATTAAAATCCAAAACTAAAATCAGAAAGAAAATCCTATTTAGTCAGAAGAGTGAGTGACTGTATCTGCATCACCACGAACAAGCTCTAAACCTGGTACTGTCAAACATCTAAAAAATAAGGGTGGGTCAGGCCCATATGCAAGTTCCATACTACTACAATCCATACAAACCCGATACGCAGATACATCCTAGATAACTCAACAAGAACTAAAGTAGTCCATATAGATATAAGTACACACTATAGGACGTTCACCAGCCCACATAATCCGTCTCAACCCGAGTAGAACAACCAGGGAAACATCATCAGGCCTGGTTATCAATCCTAGGCGATATACGCACCCTAATCGTGATCAGGAGACTCAAGCTCGTATCACGGTACCATAAGTATATATATATATAAATTCCTTCCTAATGCAAAAAGATAAAACAACCATCCATTATGTCGTTCAACTGTTTTAGTTGACAGGACATGTATCCATGTAGGAGTTAACTGTTTTAGTTAATCCATTCCGTATGTATAAAGGGGTAGGACTTAGCTTTTTGATCTAATCCATCCCTGATATGTCACCGTCCCATACCGGTACATATAATGCATATGATCCAAGAATGATGCACATTCCAAATGAACATCAAGTAAATCCAGAAACCAACATAATAGAAATCAGATATTGATAAGATCCTATCATGCATCCAGTATATGATTATAATCATAGATCCTCATTTTAAGTTGTTAAAGTAATGGCAAACAATTTAAACCCATCCATTTCCATATAATTGACAGAACAAAAATTATAACAGTTCAGCAATTGACAACCATAGCACGACATAATGCTAAACAGAATTTTAACTAAACACATTATGCCAGAATGCCAAAAACAATACGTCCATAATAGTCCATGTACTTAGCCAAAGCAACTCTAGTAATTAAATCCTCCTCAATCCTTGACGACATGCAAATTAATATTCAAATTTCATAACGTCATTTAATCCTCAAATATAAATCTAGAGCATACTATATTGAGACACAGAAATATTAACTGAACACATTATATTTGAATGCCAAAACTACCTCCATACTAGTCCATTTAGTTTTCTAAAGTGAGACTAGCAATTATAACTTCCGCTACTCCTGACAGCATATAATTTAGTATCTAAATTTCATGATATCCATAATCACAGCAGAAACCATCGTTCCTAGAACCTGATTAGATTATATTGGTCATTGATATAAAATCCCAAGAACAACTTCCCTTTCAGTCTATTCATTTAGCTTAAATAACTAGAAATTTAAATATTTCTCCTTCCTTGACACTATGCATAATTATGTTTATAATTCATGATGTCCCTTACCCATAGCCTAAACTATTACTCCTGGGTCTTTAAATATGTTATATATAATATTTTAAAACCCCCAACTAAACTTCAGTATTGCATTATAGCCCTTGCAGTCCAAAAACCACAAAAAAAACACGTTCTGGGCACTTACCAAAATTGGAGCCGCCTCCAATTTTAAGTTAAGCCAGCTCCACCCATATTGGAGCCACCTCAACACTTTGTGGAGCTGGCTCCACTTCAATGAAGCTGCCTCCATTGAAGGGTGGAGCCGCCTCCACTTCTCCAGCCTTCGTTTTTCCTTCTCTGCTTCCTCTGTGTTACTTTCTTCGCGTCCGGCCAAGTCTCAATCCTCTGTCCCAACTTTGTTAAAGATTTTTAAGGTTCATATTAAGTCCTAACAAGCCTAGAAACATATTTAATTCCAGCATGAATTACTTAGCAAAAGCTTAAACCATGATTGCAACAGTTTATGTTTTCTCCGTTTGTCTTCTTCGCGTCCGGCGAAGTTCAACCCTCCATTCTAGAATTTTTCTTACATTCCTAGGGTTTAATTCAGGTTCATTCAATCCTAGAAACTCCTCAAATTCCCTTGTGAAAATATTGACAAAAATTTAAAACAAAAACACAACAGTTCATAGTTTCAAAAGTGAACAGGGGTTTAAAATTGTACAGAGACTCTATCACGTATAAGCATCCGTTTTAATAATTAAATTAGATTCCTGGAGACTATAGAGAATGCACAGAACACAAGTTTACAGGAAGGAAATAGAATGAAACTTGCCTTTAGGCTTCGGTTTGAAACCTTTCAACGCCGGGTCTCTAAATTCCAGCAACCCCAACACTGTTATCCTCCTCTGACCATTATTCCCCTCCTCTGTGACTTCTTGATTCCATCCAGAACCAATCCTTTCATTATTCGTTAGCCTCACAAGCTATCATCAAAACCCTCTCTGTTTCCCCTTAAGCTTCTCTCTAGTTTTCCTCTCAAGACCTCTCTTTGGTTTCCTCTCAAAACATTATCACGTGAATAGAGTTCTTCCCAACCCTAGCAAACGTATCAGGATACATATATAGGCATCCCAATCTTAAGTCTGATTATATCCGTATCTCTATAGGCTTTAATTAAACCCTAATATAAGTCGGCGACCTAATTATACGGAAAAAAAAAATAATAAAACCCTACGACACAAACAACATATAAAAGCTACCAAATATAATATACCAAAGACACGTCAATTAAAACCAATAAATCAAAGAAGTAAATCTAACCACAATTAAACAATTAAATAAAACCAACCAACAAATAATTACAATTAACCAATTAAATAAAACAAATACATAATAACAATTAATCAATTAATTTAAAATAAAGTCACACTAAATCAACTAAGCGAATAAACTACATAAGTCACATAATTAAATCAAAATGTTATAAAAACAAAATTAAATTCCCTTTTTATCCTTTTGAAAACTAGGGGTATTACATTCTCCTCCCCTAACAAAAGGAATTCCGTTCTCAGAATTCACGAAACTCTGAATTATTGTCGTTTTAAAATTCATTTCCGTTTTCGTGTGGTATAGCCTCTTTTAGGTAAGCTTTACCAAATTTCCAACATAACCAACAATATACTAAGTTTCCATGTAAAAGAAATATAGTATAAATGTACAACTCCTAGGTTGTTTCTATCAACGATCCAATCATACCCATATTTAGCGAAGGGTAACAATCCCTATTCCTTCCAGTTCTATAGAACAAACACATAAAATTCATATGCATCCAGCGCTTAACAAGTTGGTAACGCTAAACAATAGGCTACTGCCTAAACCAAAAACCAAAATCCGTGAAGAGTCAGTGCAATACGTGAACCTGACCTTCCTCTAAAAGACAATGTTTTGCCATAAAAAGTGCATCGATTCTACAAGCTAAATATCAAATATATATTTTCTCATGTACTTGTTTGGGTATCATAAACCTACACTTATTAAACATGAAAAAGGTAGAATCCATTGCACAAAGTCTTTTACCAGTCTGAATGGGATTTTTTTATAAAATTTTTCAAAGAGTACAATTATAATAGGAGAATGAACTCCAATACAAATCAAAAAAATGACATAACCTTAGAGAAACAAAGCATATACAAACAATACAGGAGCAACAAAAGAAACAATCCAATCTGCCCTGCTCCACTTGATCTATCCAAGAACCCCAAGGAAAAAACCAAAACATCAGCTTCTCCAAGCCTCAACCATTCTGTCAAGACAAACAAAACTGTCAACATAACACAAACAATCCTCAACAAGAAGTTTGCTGTCAAATTGCAAAGAACCAGGGTATCTTTACTGGAAACCCTTATAAGACTACAACTTGTCCACTAGGGGTAACTTAGGGGTTCAAAGGCTTGTTGCATAAGTTAAATGCAACCGTGATTCCCACAAAAACGGCTTTTTAGTTCTGTATTGCTAAGGGACTAGCAATATGTAAGTTTAGGGGTGTGATGAACGCTGAATATATACATATTCGAGCCCCTAAATATACGTATGTTAAGGCTTAAAGTGATACTTATATCTATAGTTAGACTAATTTATGTTTAATGTGTGTTTACAGGTATTTTCCTAGAGAAATGGTTAAAATCGGGACTTTATGGTGATATCGAAGCTTACAAAGTCGTTGCCGGTCATTCAGAGCAAGCTGAGAGCTTAAATGGTGAAGTTTGAAGAAATTCAAGCCCCAAAGCTCGAGCCCAAGTGTTGAGGCTCGAGTATCACAACAAAGAAAAGAAAGAAAGTCAACAAGGTATTGAAGCTCGAGCCTTGTACCTTGGTGCTCGAGCCCCAACTTAGGGTGCTCGAGCCTTGACCCTCAAGCTTGAGCATGAGGCGTCGGAAGTTGAAGAGTTGGTTTGAATTGAAAGGCTATGCTCCTAGGTCTCATGCCTCACCTCCAGGATCGAACACTATTCATTGAAGCTCGAGCCTTGAGTCCCAAATGCTCGAGCCTAGAGTCCCAAATGCTCGAGCCTAATACCTAGTGCTCGAGCCCATGAAGCTTGGATCGAGCAATGTTAAAAGATTTCAATCCCAAAAATATTCTAAGTGTTGAAGGAAAAGACGCTTTAGAAAATAGTTGAAAAAAATTGGCTAAGTGTCAAAGTGAAGATTGAACAATTCTTGGAGCTCGAGCATCAAATTAGAGAAGCTCGAGCCTGAACCTTAAAGCTTGAGCCTCTGTTCCTAAAGCTCGAGCCTTCCACGACATGTCAGATTTAAAGTACGGGATTATTCTCTTTATCAGCCGTATCTCATCCCAGATTGGCCAAAAGACCTAAAAGCCTACCAGAACCTTATTTTCTTCTATAAAAGAAGGCGTAATCCTTGATAGAAGGGGTTCGAAATTTCAATTTCTTTTTACGTTGTTATTCAGAAGACTGGTAGCGTGGTGACTTTTAGGGTTTCCACAACCTTAGAAGTGAAGATCCTTAGAAGAGAAGTGTCCTCCGTGACGTTGGAGATGAACTCAACACAGATGATATCCGACCTCGTCATGAATAGCTAATCCCTCTCTTAAGGCACTGATGTAACCCAATCTAGTATTATGGTTTGATTGTTCTTAACTCTGGGATTATTTTAATATATTATGTTTTCTTGATTATATGACTATGAGCAATTAGGACAACTCAATTGGTTTTCATGCTTTAATAGATTACAAACTGTTATTACCTTGTCTTAGATATAATTGTTTGTTTTCTATTCTCAACCTATCTTATTAGACGGTATCTTGCAGAGCCTTGCCGGGCATAAGAATAGAGGTCATATAATAGTATTCCAATGTTTTTTATAAAAGAATGTTTTCATATTCTATGCTTAGGAAAGATAAATTATTTGCAAAGTAGTTAAAGTAGGTATGTGGATAGTCCATACTAACTGCAGATAGGTTATAATTAACTGAATTTTGTAAAACATTTTTCTTTAAAATCCAAATTGAACGAATGCTATAGAGTTCAATTCATTTGAAAACATAATTGGTTAAATTCCCAGAGTTGATACAATTGACCATAATATGATTATTGTGGTGAAGTCAAAGTTAAAGCCCTAAGATTTCTCTCTCTGATTACTTAGTTTAATATTTTAGTTTAATTTTAGTTTGTTTTTAATCGCAACAACCAAGTAAACTTTCCAACCAGTTACCTGTAAACCAATAGAACTAAGCTAAAGACTAAATATAAATCTCATCTCCCTGTGGGTTTGACATCTCTCTTTATAGCATTATTCTACACGGAATCATCCTATTGCGAGTGGTAAAATTAGACACGATCACTGATGTAGGGACATTTCTTGTATCATTTAGGGAAAGCACGTATGTGAGACTATATGTGTCATCATGTAGTTGGGTGCTTCTAACTTCATCTTCAAAGTCATTGGGGAAAGACAACAACAGTTGGGATATACTTTTGCCCAGAGATTTTGAGGGTGTGTTTTGTCAAAGGATCAAGGGCTAAAATCATAATACCCTCCTATTGTTTACAAAAACGACATATAACCCCTTCAATTATTAAACAATCCCCTCACAAACAAAAAGTATCATGTTGCCCCCTTTCTGTAATAAAACCGTTAAGTTGTTGTAAAATGACAATAATGCCCTTGATAGTATATTAATATTTTATTAGATTGAAATTGTTAATTTCAAATGATAATTTTGCCCTTCTTGTGAAACTAATCAACTTGAACAGTGGGTGTTCTTATTGGATTATGATTGTTAGTGGTTGTTTGACAAATTTTATAGGCTAGCTAATCTTAAACTAATGAATATAAATCTAGCAAATATGTGCACACAGTTTTGAATTCATCTTGGCCTAGAATATTTGGTTTTTTAGAATTCAAACTGTTGGAAATTGTTGAATCTCTAAAAATTAAGTCAAATTTCAAGATGCTTTGTCTCTCTCTCTCTCTCTCCCTGCATACGTGTACGGCATTATACTTGTTTACACACTTTTATCCTAAGCAACCTAATTATTTAGTGAAAATCTTATGGTAGGTTTTTCTTAAGCATCTTGACAACTTTAAATTGTAAATAAATTAAACAACTTAAAAACTATGTTGTTGCCTTAATCTTATGTATACATGCATTCCATGGATTTCAGATTTTAAATGCTTATTTTTCAAATTTTAATGTATTGATACTATGCTTCGTTATAATTAACAGTGGTTACTCCAAAAATTTAAATTGTCTAATTTTGTGTTCTCCTATTCTTGGATGGAATAGACCACTGGGATTGAACTGGGTTTCGCCGGGGGTGGATCAAGGTTGCTTGAGACGTCGCCGGACTGAACTGAATTTCACCAAGGAAGCTTGAGGCGTCGCTGGACTGAAGTAATTTGTTGGGTTTTACCGTTTCGCCAAGGAGAGCTCACTAGTAAAGCTTGTCGATAGTGGATCTAGTTTGGTCATTCACCGGAGCTCGCAGATTTATTGTCGGATAAAGCATGCAAGTCATGGTACTACATGGTTTGGTCATCGTCACCGTTGTGGTTTCATTCAGAAAGAACCTTGAGGCTCACGGGATAGAACTGGGTTTCGTCGGGGTGGGGCGAGGTTGCTTGAGACGTCGCTAGACTGAACTGGGTTTTGCCAGGGAGGGCTTGAGGCGTCACCAGACTAAAGCAATCTGTTGGGTCTTTGTTTCATCAAAAAAAGGAGTGCATCGGACTGAAGCAATCTCTGAAGTTTGGTTGAGGTTGTTTGTTTGGACTCACGTTGGCCACTGCTGAAACACGCTGGAAAACATGGAGTTTGAACTCTGACGTTGTTGAAAAGAAGAGAGATTCTTTAGACTTAGGTAGGGGCAGTTTAATCATTAAGTGGTTAAAAAGGTAGTATGGTCATATTCAAGTGAAATATTATGCACGTGACAATCATGTGATCTGATCTGTTAGTTTTTGACAAAAAATTAATAGAGAGGGGTTGATATGATAGATTTTTTAAAACATTAAGGAGTGATATGATAATCTCTTTAGTTGAAGGGATTAGTTGACAATTTTTAAAGATAAGAGGGGGGTTTTATGATTTTAGCCCAAGAGCAATGTTGAGAACACTAGAGAAAATATATATACAAAAAACAAAAAAAAAAAAATGCTCAAGATCTACACGTCTTTAGAATTTATTTCATGTCTTGAAATTAGAATAAGGAAAAAAAAATAGTTTAAATAAATTAAAATATTTTTTTTGTTTCATTTAAAGACGTGATTCAATGATATCAAACTTAATATCAACTTTTAGTATGAAGACGGGATGAAAATTCTTAACCTCCTCTATGGAAAGCAGAGTAGATGTTATATTGGTTGCATGTAAAGCGCTTGCTAACAATCTGAATCCAAATTTAGGGAGATGGATTCATGCTTTAGATATTTGGAATCTCTGTGTTTAGTAATATTAAAAGTTATGCGTAGGCACGGTTATTAGCCTAAATAACCGACACACACCCACTTTAAAATATATCATCAGGCCACAAAGCCCGTGTCTACTTTAACATGAGTTTAACTTCTTTTTACATATTATTAATGGACAAACTAGTCAATCAGTATTAGAATCTTAACAGCTAGAAATATTCTAGCAGTTAGCTGGGAAAGTAAATTCTTGAATTCTTCACCAATCTCTCTCACACATACACATAGGAATGATTTGCCAAATCACTAATTACAACTTATAAAGTAATTTCATCTGGAGAGAAAAATTGATCTCATTCTCCAAACTCCATAATTGCAAACAAGAAAGAACACAAATGAGGAAGTCATCGTTGATGGATTTGCATTGGCCTCAATTCAAATGATAAGCCCATGGACTTTGACTAAAGAGCATACCGTAAACGCTAGCCCACTTTAAAGTATTAAACACCAAAAAAACACTGAAGACTGTTAAACGGGATGGAATTGAAATCTTTATATTGAATTTAAAAATAATGAAAATTTTGACTCAATTTTCGGAATTGTTTTTCTTGTATTCTACAATTTTCAATTTTTTTTATTGTATTTTACAAACTCTAATTTCGAAACTCCAATTCCATATCTGTTAAACCATAATCATAACTCTATTGCCAAAAATTGCAAAACTTTCTTCCCCATTTTGAAAGCTTCAAAATGAAGCTGACTTTGAGTTTTGGACACCGTAGCGGCCAAATCTTTCTCTCATCTCATCTCATCTCTCCTACATCTCTCACTTCCTGTTCACTTTCTTCTATTTATGATCAAACAACAGTCACCACTAAACAAAACTAAAGGCTTGTAACTGAATTCTACTAACATACCTATTAACTGTACAATATATATATATATATAATCAAAACGATCCTTTCAATTGCCAAAAATCTCTTCAAATCCGTGTTCTCTTTGAATCATACAGAGTACAGAAAAACTTTATATGAAAAATCAAAGCATCCTCACACAGAATTATGCAAAGAACTGAGAATTCAAAAAGAAGAGATAAGTAAAAAAAAAAAAAAAAAAAATCTCAAAAAGAAGAGACGAGCAGTAGAGCAAGGGTGAATTACCACAATTGAGACGTGGATTACCACCATACCAAGTTTAAATACCCCAGAATCTGAAACATAGAGCAACAAAGGACTCTCTATCACGACAATTCATCCCTGTGATACAAAAACTTGCATTTTGAATTTTATATACCTTCTTTCACTATCATTTTATAGGGGGAAGGCAGCCCCATCTCAGGCAGAGCTGGCTCTGCAAATAGACATAATGAAACACCAAGGAAAAATACTTGGTTAAAATCAATTTACCAAAGCAACCAACAGCGAGCAAGATTATTTACTGATATTGATAGACTTTCCAACAACAAACTGTAACATAGAGAATTACTAATGCAGGCATGAGAATAATTACAGCAATGTTAGGAGATGTTCACTGAGACGCCCTATCTTCAATAAAGAAAAAAGATTACAAAAATATATTGAGACATTCAAACATACGTGTTTTATAGTATGACCTACACACCCGACGTAAGTTGAATCATTGCAAGTGGGTAGCACAAATTTCACCGTATGATTGTCCTTCCAAACCATGGATCCGCCTTGACTCTCCAAGAGGTCATTTCTCCCCGCCACAAAAAGTAAAAATTAACAAACTTTTATCTCCAAGAGGTCATTTGTCTCCCCGCCACAAAAAGTAAAAATTAACGAACTTTTATGAATCCATTATTAATATAACTCAGCCGTGTACACTGCCTCAGTAGGATGTGATCAGGGGTCAGTAACCAGTACCTGCGTGTCGAACATGACATAGATTGTTACCAAATAAAAATAAGAAATAAAAAATAATAAGAAATAAAAAATAAATTCTTTATATGCTAACCTCCCCTTTTGGAAGGGGAGGAAAAAAGTGGAAGGCTCTGATCCAAAAAACAATCGGATATTCGAAAATTAATTGTTTGAGTCAATTGTCATTGGGATATAATTTGACTGGTTTTTGTCCCAACATCAAAAAAACAAATTATAGTGTTAATCTTGGAGTAGCATCGCTTTTCGGCAAAGAAATGAAGTAAAAAAAGCCAACTGTTCTAATTTCCTTCTACCCACATGTGTATACTTCATACCGAAAGAAACAAGTCCTAATTTAGTATGGTATGAAACAAGTACTAATTTAGTAAAGAGAAATTTCTAATAAATCCGCCTTGACTCTCTAATAAGCATATTCGGAAACTACCAATTTAATTTGTTTCCACCTTTATTTAGTGGATAATAAAGACCCATAATCAGAATTGAAACTGAAAGAAAAAAATTTGAGCAGGGATAACCATTAACCCTAACTAGTAAGCACTGAAACCAAATTTCAAATTAATTCTAATGTCAGAGAGAGGAAAGAGATGGGGTTTTGTTTCGGTGCTGCTTAAACGTTTAATAACAATAACACAAAACAAACTTACTCTTTTCCGAATCTACTCAATCCAAATAATTCTCCCTTCCCAATAAGTAAACCTATATCAAAAGCACAAATTTTAAACTGGTCAACAAAAATTATTACGCACTAAGTACTCATGCATTTTCTGACATGATCTTTATATTGAAAGACACATGATTCAGATCGGAAAAGAAAAGAAAAAAAGGTCTTTGCATTCCCAACTTATAATTCTTGCACCAAATCATAACAACAAAGTATGCAAAACCTGAATAAAATATATATCAGCAAGGATTTGGCAGGAGAAAAAGAATTAAGAGTACCTGATGATTGAGGCGGCATAGCATAGCAAGAAAGGTAAGACCAAAACTGGGGATTTTATTCAGACAGGAGCGAAGTGAGTTTTAGGGATTTGATTTTTTGCCTAAAAATGATGGTTCGGCGGATCGCGAGAGGGGCATAGAATGAATATTAGGGCTATGTTTCTTATTTATATGGACTTTTTGGACCTCAAGTATGTGGGCCTTTCTTATTTCAAAAGCCCAAGTCAACCAAGTCTTAACGTTTGGCTTTGCCTTAATTGCTTTCTTTATTTTAACTAATTTAAATCTCCTTTTCTTAGCCAGCTGATGTGGCCGAATCCTGGCCGTTGCACAACAGATAGAAGCCGAGGGAGGCTAGAAACGTCGATGACCCGGTTCCTTAACTCTCTCCCTCTTTTTGGTGCAGCATTTCAATTTTTTTCTTTCAAATTTGTGGGCCTCTTTCTGTTATGGTTTTCAAGGCTTTTTGCTTATATACTATAACGTTGATGGTAAAAATTCTTGAACTAGGACATTTTGAGGCTTTTACATTTTCTTTATATTGTGACATTATTGACATATTTGAGGTTGAAACAATACATGTTCAAGGATTAATGATTTTATTAAGATTATATAAATAAAAATAAAATAAAATTGAGG
Organism: Cornus florida; assembly: GCF_030987335.1. Taxonomy (NCBI): domain Eukaryota; kingdom Viridiplantae; phylum Streptophyta; class Magnoliopsida; order Cornales; family Cornaceae; genus Cornus; species Cornus florida. Next base: position 16,623,690 of record NW_026775574.1, read on the forward strand.
GGACAGTGTGATATGTCTCGTGGTGGATTATTGAGTACTCTAAGAGAATCGACATCCGTCGATAAAAGAAGACAAAATATCTAAACCCTTCTCATAATTAGATTCTACAACACACAATTTGGCACCTTTCGAAAAAATAAAATAAAAAAATAAACACACACACAATCCGGCAATTCATCGTCTCTCCCTCACACGCAAACACTTTTCATTAGCCAAGAACATGTTGAGTTCATTCAAGAATTGTGATGTATTCATGGATTAGGGGTGGTCATTTATGTACTAATTCATCCATCCACCTAAACCTACCCCATAAAATAATGAATTTTTGGTTTTTGATTTAAGTATGCGGGTCATAAATGAGAGTGGGTATTATCGTATTGAGAGTGGGTATCCACTTCAATCTATCCAAATTTTTTATTTATTATTATTATTTTTTTTAAAGATGGTCCAAAGATTGTGAGTTCTCATTTTTGCTTTCTATCTCTTCTTTGTCGTCTTAATTAGGTGACTTTTTCCTCTTCTTCACCCTCTGACCCATAACCCTTTTATCTCTACGTGACGTAGGAATGGCCATTCGCGTTGGCGTGATATCGCATTGGCATGTCCTGTTGGTGTTGACATGATTATAACCTGAACATGATTAGAATCGAAATGAACAGATTATTAATCGTATCTAAGACTCTTACCACAAATACGACACAATTGTTACATTATACGAAAAGATAAGATTGAATCATTTTTTATACAAATACGATACGATTATTACATTATACGAAAAGATACGATTAAATCATTTTTTACACGAATACAATATTTTATTTTACACGTTTAACTAAATAGGTCATTTTTTACATGAACACAACACGTTTATCTGTTATAATAACCAAGTAAAGGCACTTTTTTTTAATTTTTTTTATTATTTAAAAAAATTGAAATGAAATAAATGAAAGTTAAAGGTTAAATAAATCGGGTTGCAATTTTGTTTTCAGATCTAGGCCTACCTGAATTGTCATCACTGGGTCAAGTATGAACTCACATGCTTGCTCAGTAAAATCATTTATGTCTTAAAATATAGAGATAAAAAAAAAAATTTAAAAATATTCGGATTATTGGGAGTGCGGATTGACCTCCTCATTTAATACCCAAACACATGATCAACACAAAAAAGTTATTGGGGGTTATGTACTCATTTGAGACCCACCCAATTATAGCTCGCCCAAACTCATCTAATTTTCACCCTATCATGGATTAATGATTTTATCGAGAGAAAAAAATGCAAACACTGAATTACTACATTTTTGTCCACCTCAGTCCTCACTCGTTGGGTTGATTATGCGAAATACAATATTCAACTGATCCATATAAGAAAAGAATGAATAATATAATAGATTAGTCATTTTTTTTCTTTAACAAATTTTTATTTGTCCAAATATGAGTAGAAGAGAGGAGAGACTATAATATATATATTTAATAAATTTTACAAATAAAATAAGTGATGGGTTTAATGATAAAAACGACTTAAAAATCTTATTGTTTTAAATTACTTTATCATCACCATCATCATCATCATCATCATATATATATATATATATATAATAAATTTCATAAATAAAATAAGTGATGGGTTTAATGGTAAAAACAACTTAAAAATCTTTTTTTTTTTCGTGATAATCAAAGTAAATATATTCTTTCATCCAACCGAAAAAAAAATTGAAAGAACATAATATATTCTCTAATGATATCTCATTCATCCCTTCTTCTATTCATTCCATCCCTTCAATTTTCTTCCTTCCAAAACTGGTTATTAAAAGAATGGCCCAATCAAAGTATGTTATTTAACAAAATTGGCCACTTAAATATTAAAAACTTCTCTCAACACACTCTACGGACATATCATTGCCTAAAAGATACAAGTTTAGGTATTCAAAATAGGTATGTAAAATCTCACATCAAATAAAGTTGAAGCAACAAAGAATCTCCCGAGACTCTACATATACTATTAATGACACACTTGGAGAGTCGCATATATATATATTTTTAATCTTGACAATAAGAAAAATAGTCATACCACAACTACAAACACAACCATAAACGTTGTACAAAAAAAATAATAATAATAAATAAATAAATAAATAAAAGAAGAAGAAGAAGAAGAAGAACAGGCCTTCAATTTGTCGATAAACAAGCCAAAACACACTAGCAAAACAGGAGTAACCCAAAGGTCAGGCCATCATTAAGGCAACAGTTCCAAGGCTGTATCCACAAGGCGCCACCGACGGAGGAAAACCACCCGAACCCAGCACAAAAATGCGGGATATCAAAACCCGACATAGATCAGATATCTAGTCGGAGACAAAACAATATATCCACATCGTCGAGCCAGAAACAAGCCAAACAGGAGCAGATCTAGCAAAACGGCGTGAAACCCACCCACCAAGCGAACTTATTACACCATGCCGAGTTTGTTAAGCGGTGGGAGGTAAGGATCGGCACTTTCCCACTCCCATGGGAGGGAGTGGGGAGCAAACAAAAGGGAGAAACGAAAGAGAGGCGGCTGAAGGATTAGAGAGAGGCCAGAGAAAAAGTAGAGAAAGAAAGTTGGAGAGTCACATTAATTTTTTGGCTATCATGCATGAGTGTGGATACATAGAAATCTAACACCAACATTTGAATCAATTAATCAAGTTCGTTAGACTATATGTTTCAACTCACAATTGCACACTTTAGGTTACCCAGAGCACCAAAACTTGAAGGTATAAAATGCAAAAATGGTATAATTCAAGTGTTTATTTTGCAATTAACACTTTTTAAATTTTTTTTTTTTTTTTCTAATAGATCCTATTTATGGGCTTCTTGTGAATGTTTTTGATGTGAGTGTGGCTGCTGGGCTATACCTACGATAAAAATTATTAAAGGATAAAAAATATATATATATATTGGGTTGGACCATAACATTAAAATGAGAAAGTGTTGGGCAGTCTTGGGCTGGTCCGCCGGACATGGTGAGGTCGGGAATTTGGGTGAAAAAGTTTAGATAGACGGTGTGTGTCTGGATGAGGGGCACTAACACATAGCATTATATCGTGAAAAGGGACGAAGAGAAGACACCTTCATCGTCGTCGTCTTCTTCTCCTCCTCCTTCTATTTTGATCTTTATTAAACCTTTTTACATTACAGTGGAGAATTTCTAGGTATTCTGTACCGTGCTAGGATTTTCGGGAGGTTGTCAAATTTGGTATTTCTTCATTTATCACCTTGTCTAATGTTGTTTCTTTTATGCATGCTTTGCAAAGATAAGGCTGTTGTTTACGAATTTATGGTTGATTTTGAATTTTGATGATAAAAGTCTCTTATTATTTTATTTGTAATAATGTTTGTTTCAGATTGCCACCATGATGAGTACACAGGTTGCTAAACTGGTTACTCAAAACGTTATTAAAGCGCGGCCGTTGGTTGGTCGAATTAGTAATTCTCTCTCCATCTCCACCTTACCTTACCTTACCTGCTTAATTAATTGTGTTCCAATTTTCACTAATGCAAATAATTCTGTTTTCCTACATCAGTTTTCCATTCAGCGTGCGGTTTTTGTAGTCTCTGTGCCGGCTTTAGGATTGGCGAGATGTATGTTTCAATTGCTGTTCAGATCTCAACTGACTAGTTTAGATTGCTCTCTATACTGAATTTATGGCTTATTTGTTTTGTTTTTGAAAAAAGTGTGTTGTTGATTTCTGGAGAGTTTCTATCTGTCTCTCTTTCCACTAATTTTATATTTTGATCTGCACTTTTTGATCATATTTTACGTCTTTTTGGTTGCTGCAATCCTATAATGTGTCTTATATCTTAATTTGTTTCCATTACAGGAAATATAGAGCAGTGGATTTGCTCAACAAATGGTTTGTTGTCTTTTTCTCTTGAAACTTGAATAATTTTTTATCTTTATCTATTGGTCTCACCTTGTATCAAGTGGATAGTTGTAATTAAATGCATCAATTTCTTAATTAGTGTTCATACTTCTGGCTCATTTGCGATCTGCGTATCATTATTGTATATTGAATCTATTTTATCCTTGTCCATTAGACTTTCTGCTTCCACTCTGGTTTACATATTCCTTGGTGGCAGCCAACATGTGATGTCACATTAAATCACATCACATGGCCTTAGCACAAGGATCCACGTGTCACTCGACATATGGACATATTTTCTTGTAAGATGCGGTCCACTTAAATATTGACGCATGCTCTTCGTAGTGCTCTATATGTAAAATGCCATGGCTCTACATTTTTTTTTTTTTGGTGCTCTATGGTACATTAATCTAATGTAGTGTTTGGGTCTATAGGCTCTAGGTAAGTAAGTAGGTTTCTCCAAAGGATCTTCACATTACACTGCACCACTTAATAGGTCTTCTCATCGTGCATGCTCACTCATGCTTGTGAGGGAGCTTATCGAACATCCCACACACCCTGATGTTTGGGTTGGGTCTTGGTTCACTTGAACTTCTAGGGTTTTGTTGTTTAGTGATACTCTTGATATCTTGTGGTCTCCTATTTTGGTCCACTTAAACTTTGATGTGTGTTCTTCATAATGCCCTATGCATCCCAACGCAATGGCTTGCACAAAATTCGCCTTGATCTTTGGGTTGGGTTGTGGTTCACTTGGACTTTTAGGGTTTTGTTGTTTAGTGAGACTCGGATATGTTGAGGTCTACCTTTTTGGTCAGCCTCAAAGAACCATAAAGAGCGACAAGATGTAAATTTCTTTATAAAATCTTTGTTACAAATTCACAATGTACCATTGACATGTGGGCTTTGTCTAATGGAATGTATCACCAGCAAATGTTCCACCCATCCTCAATTATATATCTCTCTTCCTTTAATAATTGGGTTTGAGAAGCCAACTCAAGACACACAAGACAAGTGAGCTAAACTTTTAATTGGTGGCCTCGGATTTCCTAGGGTTCCTTGTTTTCGTGGTAGTTGCCACTCTCTCTTATAAGGCCATCTTGGAGTCGAATCTGGCATAATCTACTTGAATCCCCACTTTCTTGTATGTCGTATCTCTATTTCTAGGAGTTCACACTTTTTGTGACCCGATGAGTGAGTATTTCCCATATGATGGTAGACAAAAGGGCAATGACCCCAGTGCCTGACGTCACATGCACATGTTGGTGGTGTTTGTCTCGCTGCTAACAATTCCTTTTTAGTGTCCAAGGTATGCCTCATTTGACTGTCTCTTGCTTTTCATGCATTATCATCAAGATTAGGGTTGACAAAAAAAAAAAAAAATTCAAACCCGGCAACCTTTAGCGGATTTGGATTTGCTATTTTATCATACGGGCCAAATATAGGTCAGACTTAAATAACCCGACCATATAACGGGTTTGAACATTGGTACCCATCTTCACCCCAGTATCCCATTTATACTTGAACAACAAATAAAACCTTAAATCTTCATTCCTACCTCAACAATGCTTCTGCGCTCTCTCTCTCTCTCTCTCTCTTGTACGTTATATCCTTCTCTCTCCGACCCTCTCTCCCTGTGGTGTCCTCTATCCTTCTCTCTCGGCTCATTTTTTTTCTTTGGTTCTCTCTATGCATCACTCTCTCTATCTTTGTGGCTTTCTCTCTCTTTTGCATCTCTATCTCCAATTGGTTACCTGACTTTGATGAGCAAGCGGGTCTCCATTTTGCAAGAAATAAGAAAGTGCCTTTTAACTAAAGAAGAATGTGCCTTTCAACTAAAAATGAGTTTATTTTCTTAAATTTACTTCTTCTTTTTTTAATTCCTTTGTTTTGTTCCCTTTGAAAAATACATTAATGCTATGTTTGGTTGGAGGGAAGGATTGAAGAGGGATGGATGAGAGGAGGGATGAATAAATATTTTCATGTTTGGTTGGAGGGAAGGGAAGAGAGGGAGGAAACAAGGAGGAATGAAGCATCCCTCCTTCCTTTATGTTTTTCTATCCGTCCACTTTTGAGGGGAAGGGAGGAGAAAAAGAAGGCATAACTACCTATAAATTGATAATTTACAATTTTAACCTTTTCAAAAATTTTGAAATAAATATCTACCTTTTATAATTTTATATAAAAGAGTATATTGGTAAAAATAATATATGAACTCTCCTTCCCTTCTTTCTAACCAAACAAGAAAAAATATCACTCCATTCATCCTTTCTACTATCCATTCCATTCAACCAAACATAACATGGGAAAGACACCCTCCCTTCCCTAGGGATATCTCATCCATCCTTCCTCTTATCTCTTCCACCAAACGAAGCATAAATGATGTAATAGATATAAATAATGTAACGCCCTTCTACATCTTTTTTTTATTTATTATGATTTTATCTCAAATTTTCTTTTCCTTTTATTGTAATTTTTTTTTTCAATTGTTTTTATGGGTTGTCTATAAACACACATATATTATAAGGTATATTGAACACAAAGAAGATATATATTCGAGGGAGAGGAGGCTCCTATATTCTTATTCAAATTTCAACTACTACAAATTTTGGGGGGGTATATGTATTAGACTTTGTGTATTTGTGTTGAGTAAAATGCCCCGTTAATTTTGTTTTTTGGTTTAATGTCCTAAATGTCTTTAATTTACAACTTTTCAACATGCAGAACCAACTTTTGTTCACTGTTTCTTTTCTTAATTGTATATTTATGGATAAAGTTAGATGCATCAAAAAATCTACAAAATAATAAATAAATGGTCGGGTCAAATTGGCTCCGGGTCGAGGACTTTTGGTGAAATAAGAGTTTTGGGGTGAAAGTTCAAATGAAGATTGGGGTTCATGAGCTGTTAGTAGAGAGAGGATTGAAAACAAGAAACAATCTATTTGAATCACTCCAACAGGGCCTAGGTAGCCGTTGGATGCATTGATTGAATGTTGATCTCAATAATGTTTCTTGTCAAAAAACACCCCTATATTTTCAAAAATGTGCAAATAATACCCCTGTTGTTCAAACTTTACCCCTCTAGTTTCAAAAAATTGCAAATAAGGGCTTCTGACCAGCAAATTTGGTATGTGCCGTGCTTGTGACCAAAAGTTGGCCTTTAATACCAAAAATATCCTTTTGCACTACCCAAAATACCCCTTTGAAAATATAGGGGTTCTTTTGCACACTTTTCCACTACCCTTTTTCTCCCTTTTCAAGTATTCTCCTCCAATGCCTTCTCTCTAAAATCAATTGTTTTCTCCCTTTAAAATGAATTCTATTGAGGAACAATAGAAAATGCATTTGAGTTTGAATCAATTGAATTATCTGAAGTATAAAAATCATAATCAATATGAGGATGAACAACCTATACACACACACACACACACACACACACACATACACACACGGATATGTAGGAACACAAGTGAAGTCTGATATGCAAGAATACAAGTGAAGCACACGTGCTTGATGGACATAGAAGGAGTCATGGACGTATCGCCAGTTGAGTTACTGAAAATCCTTGCCGGTTTGGTTGCTGAACCTTCGCCGGTTTGTCTGATTTAGGAGATTCTGGGCTTTCACCGTTTTAATGAAGGAAGCCATCGCCAGAGCAGTCCGATCTCTCTCTCTATATATATACAAATATCAAAATCTCATTTTTCGTTTAGTTTATTTCCAAGATTGTCGGTCTACAAATTTTCTTGCTTGCCCAAGTGCATAAGGACTTGAATTATAGGTAATATCACTTGGATTAAGGCAGTCTGTTAGTATCTAGAATTGCATCAAATGGGAGCAAAAATGGGAATTTCTTACTACCGGCTTGAATGAATGAATTCATTAAGCCCTTTCAAATACGTGTGACGATTGGTAATCTGATCTTTCCATGTGGCTGTTGCGATTGAAGCCCCGGAACCAGATTGATTCAGAGGGCGAAAAAAGGGCGATGCGAGACAGGGAATCAGTGCAAGTATTAGTATGGGCTGGGATTTCTTTCCCAAAATCAAAGATATATATATATATATATATATATATATATATATCATTATTTCTACCACCATCATCACCACCCAATCGGATCCACGACAAACCCAATCATACCCAAGAGGAACCCCAAATCAAACCATCACCATCATCGCATACAACTTGCAGAGCCTTAATCGAACCCAACACCACCACCATCACCAATTTGAATTGTCTACAAAACCTAATTGAAACCCAACAACACCACCATCGGTTGCGCAACCAAACTCGGCGTTGACAAATGCTTCCCAGATTCTATGGAGATGCACAAACAAAGCTTCGTCGGCTTCAATGGACATTGTGCAGTGATTGTACTCATCTTCAACTATTCTGCTACAATCACCATTCGCGACGATGATTTGAATCCAAAGAAGCGTGGTTGCGAGAACAGTTTTGTGCTGGTACATCTAATTCTCATTTCATCTTTCGACCTAGTTGGTTTTTCTGCGATTTTCCAATTGGGTCTTTTTGCTTTGTTATATGGTCGTGTATATACATGTACATACCCTCATACACGGGTTCTCTGTTTGATGTTGGCTGGATCGATGAGCTCGGCCGATGAGACAACGACGTTGGCAGTGAAAAAGGGGGTGAGCAATGGTAGTGATGAAGCATGGTTGATGGATGATGGTATAATGATAATGACTAAATGATGTAGTTTGCAATTGTGCTTTGCTTCATTACCCAAAACGATGTAGTTTAGGTCAATGTCCATTTGGGTAATTTCAACTTTTCTAATTTTTTTATTATTATTGAATAAAGAATATTGGGGGTATTTTCGTATTTTTACCTACCCCTATGACAAAAAGCCCTTATTTGCAACTTTTTGAAACTAAAGGGGTGAAGTTTGAACAATAAGGGTGTTATTTGAACATTTTTGAAAATATAGAGGTATTTTTTGCACTTACCCTTTTTGTGTAGTTTGCTTCTTGAAGCCAGAGGCACAGAGGCTTTATTGTGGGCTTTATTGTGACAACTCAAATGAGATATGCTCTTTGTGGAAGAATTTATATACACGTAGTATTTAACTTCTATATCTTTAATATGTATTTAATCAAAAGATGGCTACACGCGAGAATGCATATTAAATGATTTATATATTTAAGTTATACTTTTATAATAGTTTAAGTTTTTAGAATAAATAGATAGTTAACCGTCCTTAATGTAAATTTTGCCCCGATCAGTGTTAAGGGTCTCTAATCGTGAAATGATTTTTCTTCTATTATGGTAGCACATCGAGTCAAACTCTGTTTACTCTCTTATACCAAACACTCTAACTAAAACTATGTATACAAAAGAAATATAGTAAGAGAGAAAAAGAGAACCGAACCAACAAAAATTGCAGCGAAAGGTGATATTTATAAATTTCTTCGTACCGATTCGGGTTTGGTATGGCCCTAGTTTAGTCAACCCGAACCGCTAATGGTTGCACCAGTTCAGTAAACTCGAACAGTCTCACCATTTCCGAACCATCAGCTATGCTACTATTTGCGGTATTTCGTTGTTATTTTGAGTGCAAACAGTTATTCTAATGAGCCCTTAGCGCTATCGAACCAACCATGCACCAACTCAGAGAAGAACACATTCCAACGTTGGCCGTCTTAAACACTTTGTGGGACCACAATAATTTTTAGTCATAAATATGTCAGATTTACCTCATAACCTTAATGTCGTTTTAGTGAACTAACGGAAACATCTAAAAATACGGTGATCTCTAATGTTTTTTTGTTTTATAAATAGAAGCAATGTCAAAAACAATACAAAATTTTGGAATTTAAGTCTCAAAAAAATGAGAAAACCTAATCCGAGGGCCATCGGTCTTATCCAGCTGGAAACCCTCCTACTCTGTGCCAACAACCTTTGACATGATCGAAATCTTCCGTAACAATTATTAATAATTTTCGTTTCTCAAATTGACCTAAACGAACAGAGGCGAAGAAAGAATAAAGAAGGATGTCGCTAGTTAAAGCGTTTTAATTGTACACGTCGTCGTTTCTCTTACCATATGGAGCGGCAAATAAATGAAGGAAAAAATAAGAAACAGTGTGAGAATCTATACCGATTCCAAAACCCTTCCTGCAGGACAACCGTTACATAAAACCCTAAATCAAGACATATCACCTGTTCATGATTTGACCGATGGTTCTACAATTAGAGCCCTAATTGAATTACATCTCACATTTTCGACTTCAAATGGACAGATTCAGCTGGTTGGCAATAAGCTCCAAGCCTTTGTTGCTAAATTGGATGATAAATTTAAGAATCATTTGTATTTATCTGATTAGTTTCCAGAAAATGTTTAATTAATTAGTTAAATTAGTATTTATCTAATTTTCAAGAGGAGATGGGCCAACTCATGTAGATTAAGGTGCAAACCAGGCACAAAAACTGAATTAAAAAGCGTACAAACTCACCCACACCACATTAATGCCAAAAAAGGGCGTGTTACTAGACATTAAAAAGAACTCAGTTTCAGCAGTTTCAGACAAAAAAGAAGTTTACACCACATTAACTGAATTAAAAAGGGCACAAAAACTGAATTAAAAAGGGTGCAAACTCACCCACACCACAGTAACAAAAAAAGGCGTGTTGCTAGACATTAAAAAGAACTCAGTTTCAGCAGTTTCAGACCACAAAAGAACACCACCACCACGATATCAAGGAGCTAAAGAGATTTGTGCCGGGAGCTAAAAAAACTTTTATTTGTTGCCAGGAGGAGCTTCCAGAGGGGGAGGGGCACCACTGCCGCCTCTGGAGGAGTGGACGGCACTGGAGCCTCTGGGCACCGGCAGAGCTATGTACTCTAATATTTGAGTACGTACGTGAAGAAATGCCCATATGAACCAGAGGACAAGCGAGGCTGTAGCAATTTCAACGCTTGTTTCAACAACCCCAAAGTTTGCTTCAGCAACCCCCAGCTTCTTAATTTCCAGGAAGCATCCTTGCCAGTATTGGCCATCTGCATATATATCTTGGTTGCCTCCCTTTTTATCTTGGCCGCCTTCTTTTCTATCTTGTCCGCACCCTGGATCTTTTTGCCCAGATCTTGGATCGTCACCTCATCTGGGGCGGCAGACTAACATGAACCCTAATAGAAAAAAAGAAAAATATAAAACAAAAAAATATATATCAAACCTCTCAAAGAAGAGGGGAACTAAAGACATCTCAAAACCGACTACTAACACCGAACTGCCAAAGATATAACTTGTGGATTTGCATGTTGAACTTCAGATCCTTCATCTCTCACTAAACCCATTCTCTTTATGAAATATAAAAGGAAACGCCAATTGACATGATCATATCGCTGGCATCCACGCTCATTAGCCAATAGTACTAAATACAAAATTTGCCTCTTCCGAGAACCATTTTAAAAATCTAAAACAACTCTACAAACCACAATTTAAAACTTATAAACGAACTTTTACCACTAATTTGTATATACTAAAAAAAGAAAGTATCAAATTCCAGCCAAGAAAATGAAGGAAATGAAAGAAAATAGAGTTAAACGAATTCAATATGGGTCTGTAGTAACTGTAGCTTTTGATAACATCTCACGCACTCAAGTAAAGCACCATGTGTCCATAACTTTTTTTTTTTTTTTTTTTTTTATAATAAAAAATAAATAAAAGCTTAATTATTATCGTGTTTTTGGGGTTCTTACACTTGTTCACATGGATGTGTGCTTGCAATTTGGCCATCTGATCACACTTGAGAACTCATTTAAAGGATAAAGTAAAAAATGCCTTTAACTTTAAGATAATTTGTAATATGAAATTAAAGTAACTTGTTATAATGGTACAAATATTAATCTATCTATTCAATGAAAAGCACCAATTAATGAAGTGTTTATCCAATACATGAGGGAAAAAATAAAAGTTTAGTATTAAGGTGTGACAATAATACAAAAAGTAAAATGCATTAGAAAACACGTACCTTCGTAAATTTTGTCCATACCATCCAATCCAATGAACTCCTTTTTTGCTGTTGAAATTTTTTGTCTTACCTAAATTATAAAGATCCACGGAATAAAATATTTAAAAAATTGATATTAATACTTATAATTAACTATTTACTAATAATAGCTTATGATGGCATAAAATCGGTATATTGATATGTAACAACAATAAACGTAGTGAGAATTAACAAGATCAGTCCCAAAAACACAGTGTGTGTGTGTGTGTGTATAGCAGATCTAATTAGGAAGGGAAAGAAGAGCTTACTGTTGCCATGCAGAAAGTATGAACCAAGTGTACAACTCTACAATGGAAGACACAAACCAGGCCGGGGGTCTCATTCTCTCTCTAAGCTTCGTTTGGATACACAGGAGAGAAAAGAAAGGAAATGATTATAAGAGAAAAGAAGGGAATGAATAATATTCTTATTTGGATAGATAGAAAAGAAAAGAAAGGAATGAATAATTTACAATTTTACCCTTCTCTCAACCAAGCTTGCCCCTTTTCTCAAGGTTACTTTTGTAATTTGCTCCATTTCTCTCCAAATCTTGTCAATTTTGGAGGGACCAGGATCACCTCCAGTCCCACAGTGCCTCATTTCCTCCATTTTTGGTCAATGAACAGTGTTAACCATGTTTGGGTAAAAAATATATTTTTGGAATACAGAATTTTGATGTATATATATAGATATGTATATGCTGTTGAAGAATACCCTTTTTATTCCCTCCTTTATTTCTTCTTCCTCTTCCCTCCTTTATTTCAGGCGACATTTGAAACAGAAATAAAATCCCGCCCAAGCCTTCATCTCTCCCAAAATATGAATGAAGTCATTTTAGAAATTTATTTCTTTCCAAATAGAATTCTAAAGAAGTGATTGTTGTGTAAATCAATCCAAAATTTGGATGCTACAAATTGTTTCCAAATAGAAGCAGTGCTTCTGTCAGTCGCAATGAAATTGCAGATTCTGATTTCCTTCCAAAAAGAAGCAGCAGTGTATTTTCAAAGCTAAGCGGGAGTGTATTTCCAAATCAAAGCAGGAAATCGCTTTATTTCCAACCCTAAGCAAGTACGATTCATAATTTTGAGATTTGATTTTGAAGGAAATCATCCTATTTCCATAAACACTGAATGGCAGAAACAAATATATATAGACACAATTTTGGTAAGAAACCCAAAAATAGAAAAGTATTGGTGAATTTAAATTGATCGCTATTTTATTGTGCAGTTATTAGGGGTTTAATATTTGTTTGTGAGGATAAAAAATGAGAGGATTTGTAAAGTACATGACTAGCCGGAAAAGAGTGTTTTAGAGTGTTATAATGTTAAGAAAATGTTTGGTCGTTGGGCTGGCATCGCAATAGTTTCCTAAGTTGCATCCCAACTTTGTCCTAACAAACATCCCAAATTCTTCTTTATCTACTTCCAATATTTTTGTAAAGTGAGTCACCACTTTCCTAACATATATCCCAAAACCTAGAAATAGAAAATTATTGGTGAATTTGAATTGATCGCTATTTTATTGTACAGTTATTAGGGGTTTTAATGTTTGTTTGTGAGGATAAAAAATGAGAGGATTTGTAGGGTACATGACTGGCAAGAAAAGAGTGTTTCAGAATGTTACAATGTTACGAAAATGTTTGGTCGTTGCCCTTGTATCGCAACATTTTCTTAAGTTACATCCCAACTTTATCCTAATAAGCATTCCAAATTGTTCCTTATCTACATTCTAATATTTTTGTAAAGTGAGTCATAACATTTTTCTAACGTACATTCCAAAATTTTCGTAATATAAATCCAAAAGTATTTGTAAAGTATATCCCAAAATTTTCCTAATGTCAATCCCAAAGATTTCGTAAATCACATCCCAACTTCTTGAAAAGGTACATCCCAAATTTTTCCTAAAGTGAGTCCCAACTATTTTGTAAGGTGAATCCCAACTGTTTGGTAACGTTAATCCCAAATTTTGCGTAATATTAATCCCAACATTTTCAGAAAGTGTATGTGAAATTTGCATCAGTTGGTTGGACATATATGTTCTGTTGTGGCAACAACGATTTTTATCGTCGTTTGTCTGAGATATACTTGATTGATACATGCAATGAAATAAAATGAATGAGATATATATCAAATTTAATTTCTCATACACGTGAAAAGGTTTTTTATTTGATTGGTTATACATGTGAAAAGGTTTTGTATTTGAGCCAGTGAAATGGAACATACTTGGGATGTATAAGTAAAATAATTTTTTGTTAATTCAATATTTTGTGCATATGTAAGAAAATGTTTTGTATTTGAAGCGTTCAGATGGAAGGTGAAGTAAATAATATTCAAAACACAACAAACGGACAAAATGTTCCTGTTGTAGAATCGTAAGTGATTAAATGGAAACCAAGGTATAAAATGGAGTTTGATAGTAAGGAAGAGACATATGATTTTTACAATGCATATAGTGGTCGAATTGGTTTTAGCATCCGGAAGGAGTATGGAAATAAAGTTAATGGAAGAATTATATCAAGGGCGTTAGTTTGTAGCAAGGAAGGTGTGAAGGGGACTGACAAACGGGATGTATTTAGAACGACTCCACGAGCTGAAACACGAACCAATTGCTGTGCACGTATGGTTATTAGATATGACAAGACGAAGGGAAAATACGTAGTTTCTAAATTTGTAGAAAGTCATAACCATTCATTTATAATTGCTGAATGCAGCCACATGATGCCGTCCCAACGACGAACTTCCTCAGTCCAGGCCATCGATGTTGAGTTGGCTTCGGATTCAGGAGTTTCGCCTTGTAATGCATATGAGTTGATGGGAAGGCAGTCTGGAGGCAAAGAATCAGTTGGGTACTTGAAAGTGGATCTTAAAAATTATCTAAGGACGCGAAGACAAAAAGGAGCTTCTTTATGGAGAAGCGGCATGGCTTGTTAATTATTTTGAGACACGTGGTTGTGAAGATCCTTCGTTCTTCTATTCCTTGCAACTGGATACTAAGCAAATGATTACGAACATATTCTAGTTAGATTGTAAAATGAGCATTGATTATGGCCAGTTTGGAGATGTTATCAGTTTCAACACAACGTACAAAGTGGTACACGATAACAGACCATTTGCAATTTTCTTGGGTATGAATCATCACCAGGAGACTATTGTGTTTGGAGCAGCCTTAAGTATGATGAGACAGTGGATTCGTTTGTCTGGTTATTTGAAACGTTCTTAAAAGCGATGGGCAGAAAAACACTAAAGACGATTATTACGGATTAAGACGCTGCAATAGCGAAGGCATTAAAGCAGGTGAATAACTTTCATGCATCTCCATTCTTGTGCAAATCTAAAAAATACGACTGAAATAATATGATTGTTTCATGCTGAAACAATCATATTATTTCAGTCGTATTTTTTAGA
The DNA here is from genome assembly GCF_030987335.1 of Cornus florida. NCBI lineage: Eukaryota > Viridiplantae > Streptophyta > Magnoliopsida > Cornales > Cornaceae > Cornus > Cornus florida. The sequence goes on from NW_026775574.1 coordinate 16,639,009, forward strand.
TTTGCATGTTTGCAACACGGGTATTAAGTTAATTAATCGTGCAAGTCATACCGATGATGAAGCATCATTTATGTGTTTGGCACTTAATGAATAATGCGCAGAAGAACCTACTATTTCTATTTAAATGTGTTAAAGGAATAAAGAAGGTCATCTCAAAATTAATGTTCCAAATTAAGGAGGAGGATTATTTTATCAGGGAATGGGATTTAATGATTGCAGAGTATGGTGTTGCTGGTAATAAGTGGCTTTCCACTTTGTTAGATTTGAGACATAAATGGGCCCTGGCATTTGTCAAACACGAATGGTTTACAGGAATGAGTAGCACGCAATTGAGTGAAAACTTCAATGGTCAATTGAAGTATTTATTCTACCAGAATTCTTCACACACCTTGACAGATTGTTATCCAACAAGCGATATAAGGAGTATGAAGCTGAGTATGGCTTGGTGGAGAGGCAATTGGAACTAAAAAAAAGTGCCACATATTACGTCAAGCGGGGAAGGTGTACACCAAGGCAATATTTTAGCTTTTCCAGGAGGAGTTTTTAGCTACTCTTGCGAGTCAGGATGTTATTAATTACAGTGACTTGGATAACAATGGACACCGTGTTTATAAAGTTACTAGTGAGGACGGGGTGCAACATCGTGTGAGCAGGACATTTTAAGATGAATTGTCATGCTTATGTTGTAAATTTGAAAGAGAGGGCTATTTGTGCAGGCACAGTTTGAAAATCCTTAAATACTGCATGTTTGTGAATGAGTTGCCTTCCCAATATATTAGAAATGCTAGAGATGGCAAGTTGGAGGAAATTGTTTCCACCGACGTGAATCCGGATCCTCAACTTGAGATTAGGCGACGGCATAGGATGTTTTGCCGTATACTGACTGAAATATCTTCCATTACATCGCATGACCCCAAAGGATATAATGATTTATTAGAAAAAGCACTGGACTGGAAAAGAACAATACAAATAACTTGTGGTCGTAGGTTTGCAGAGAAAATTGCAAAGGGTAAGGGGAAAAAATGGTGAAAAGCAACAGTGGAACAATTCTCATGTCCCTGAAAGTTAAAGATACCTCTAAAGGATGATTTAAGAGGCTGAAACCAGCTATAGAGTTAAATAGTGAAAAAAGGAGGAAGTCAACGAAAGCAACAGGCCAGATATACGTTACTGTCGCACACACTGCTATTTCATTGTTTAACTATTTAAACATGCAAATAAAATAAATGAGATTTCATAACATTATATCCTTCGTCATAAAACACCCGTGAGTGGAAGAAATTACCATTTTCTATGTTTTAGATATCAAATGAAACCGTTGTTTTGGGAGACGCCGGTGGCAGCAATAGTCCGTCAACCCCGTCCTACATGTTAGTGAATGTGAGTATTATTGCAAGTATATTATATATAAGCAGTTACTATTCATTCATGACTGTTGGTTAATATGTTGATTATGTTTAAAAGTGCATTAACAGTATTTATATGAAACATTTAGGGTGCAGAAATTCTCGTCAAATTTCTCAATGAAGAATCTTACGTAACACCACCGGCTGTATTCCACAACAGACAGCTTAATATTAGTGAACCATGTACTTCATCAACTAACCATGTAAATGTGTTAATTAAGATGCATTATTTTCTTTGTTTTTCCAAAATGAACTAATTTTTTTTTACATCTAAACAATATATTACAAAGGTCACATGGGACATATCCCACACCAAACTCTGCCCAGACCGGGCAACATAAAAAAAGGTCACACTAAAACCTAATGCAAAACACTGATGTAGATCAGTTGGAATATTATCCATTTTCCGTTGACCTACAGCAATAAAATCCCCAAAACTCTTGATCGAAAACTATATGTGAAAAAAAAAATTTGACATCATTTTACCATCACACCAAGAATGAAGAAAAATGTTAATGTCAGTTCCTTTTTCGAATAACATACTTACAGTTGATCTTCATGAAGTCCCCCAAATAGCATCAACATTTTTCACATACAGTTATAGAAGAATCTGAAACCTTTGGAATGACCTGCCAAAAGGATGTATTCCTTAGGTAACATGAACAATGTTTATACCCAGCCACCGAAATCCTATCTTTGGACAGTAAATAATCCGAAGCTAATACACAGTTTTCAGGTAAATTAATATCCAAAACTTTTGTCACCCCCAAACCACATTCTTCTTTAAAAACAGCAAGCTTCATCCGTTTTAAATTCCTCGTCTCTTCATAATATCTTCATCATGCCCCAAAATGAAGTTCCTCATTGTCTTTCATATGCCCATAATCATGTATAAAATTCCTTGCTGCATCCTGAATGACAGTGATATTGGTTCTAGCCGTATGCTCTTTAATTTGCTGATGCAAAAACCTTCTGCACCTGTCTTTGTTCTTCGTCCATCTAATTTTTGTCTTGTGAGACAGAATAATTGTTTGATTAGAGCTAGCACATTCAAATTTTTGTCTAATATCCTACTCCTCAATGAAATCATTCATAGGATTCTCGACTAAACTCAATTGCACTTGCTCAAGAGACTTCCTAATACCAATAACCTCCTAAAAAACAAACCCAAACTTTACAAAAATTTCAATTTTTTACAGCCCTTTTAGCCAATGTAAAATAATATAGCAGCTTCTAGATTGGATTCCCACCCATGACTATTAAACAGAGATAATGTTGCCAACCACTGCCTGTTTATTCCAAACCAAAAAAAATCCGAAAGGCTTTGGACCTTCACCAATGTGCAAAGGAATTTTCACTTTAAGTCCCCTATGATCTGAAATGAATGTTGTGGAGTAAAAATAAAATGTGAACTTGGAAATACATTATCCCAATCCTGGTTCATAAGACCTTGATACAGCATTGTATAAACTCTTCTCTGACTAAACCTTTTAGTACCCCATGTAAATTATCCATTATCCACTGGAATATCAGATAAACAAAATTAATCAATGGTGTGCTTAAAATCATATAGTAGTGAATTATGGGGGTTGCCTAAGGCCTCCCTTCGTCCTACCTTAATATGTATTGTCAACAATATAAATGTTTCAGGCTGATATTGGCGATCCAGCCATGTTGCCATCTCAACTGTTTAGTACGCCCTCTTCATATGATAAATCAAGTGTTCATCGTATGGGAGGTGATGAGGTAATCATTTATTCCTTCTCCACTAATGTTTTTGTCATTGTTCTCATTATAAATGTGATGATAGATAACAGTTTACAAAAAAAATTTGGATTACATTTGTTGTCGTTGTGGTTAATTGCAGACACCTGGGCAAGCAAATATGATGCCAACATCTGGAATGGTAATGACGTCGAGGATGAATCATCCAATTCAGTATCAACTCTTTGAATATTGAGAAGAAACTTGTCATGTAATTGATTTTTCATTGATTGTGTATATCCTTGTAACCTTTTAGACTTCTTGTACAAAGTTTACGGCCTACTTCGGCAGCCCTTGTTACCTTTAGTTGTCATGTAATTGACCTTATATTCATTGTGTGCATGCTTGTAACTTTTTCCACATGTTGAGTATCACCGTGTTTTGTAAATTAACTGTTCGTACATTACAAAATGTATGTCTTATTTTGGGTATGACCATGTTTTGGAAGCAAGAAATACATAGGAGAATCATTGTCAAATTGGATAGACTGTTTGTTCAGAAATATTAATGTAACCCAAACTACTTAAAGCATAAAAAATGTACCAATGGAACACTGAGACCAACAATAGACTCTTGGCTTAGGCGTTTACAAATGTTAACCCTTTGTCCTGGGTTCGAGTCTCAATATGAATGAGTGGCAATGTCGGAAAAGATGTATTTTAAAATACCTCCTTTTTCATCTTCTTTTTTTCTTTTTTTTTTTCTTTTTTTTTTTTGAGGACCTGTTGTACAAAATATTCCTACATTGTTTTACCTACATGAATCAAAGACATCAATCAATATACTATGTAAATATAATCCCAACACAATAATAAATGTGTAGTGGGGTAGTTGAATATTAATTCATGGATCAGAAATATTAATGTAACTCAAGCTACTTAAAGCATAAAAAATGTACCAATGAAACACTGAGACCAACAATGGACATTTTTACACCATCTGAACTTTGTTTTTTGAATGTTTTATTATACGACATTATTATTTTATATATTCCAAAAAAATCCTAACATATAAATGTGATGGACGGAAACTGTAGGTCACTGTTAAACTAACAAATTCCACCATTCCAGCAAATAAGTGACTTATTTCCGAAACATCAAATAACTCACATATATCAATATAACTGTACAAACATATCGTGCATCTGTCCCATATTAGTAGCCACTATCTCATGTTTAACTTTTTCTAATTAGCTGTCCATCTTGAAAAGTGAAACAAAATAATCCAATCATTTACCATAATTGGCAAATGCATATTTCGACAAATACATAATATAATACTTTACAACAATTGCCAAATGACAGAAATTTCAAATAATCTAATCCATTCATTACCTAGGCTAACCTACCAAACTAGGAACCATATATAGAGTTTATGCATACAACCCAAAATCGTATCTTTGTTTTGGAAATTATCTTTTCGAAACAGTACCACAAAATTAGAGGAACTGGACATGGATTAAGTCAAATACATCAACATTGCTTACTGAATTTTTTAACAACTGTTACTTTTACTAATACATCATTGTATCCCAAATGTCTAAAACCGTCACCAAAGCCGTTGATCCTCCATCGACACTACCTGCAAAAACGTTTTCTCCATTTTACTGTCAACCTTAACTTATATAAATCAAGAAGTACTATTATAGATACACCAACCCAATTTGGATTGGGAAAGAAAGTAAGGGGTAAGGCACTTCATACTTCACTGCCATTCCACAAGGACATCATTATAATAATACATGACATATGAAACTGCAAAAGTTTGAATCCCCCATTACAAACCTGAGACAACAATTGCGGGCCGAAATTTGGATCAATATTTTTCAAAGACGGACATCATTATAATCATGCATCAATCATGTAATATTCCACAAACCGTGCTCTAATCATCCCCAAATTCATAGTTGTATGTCCATTATCATTCTCCACAACAGTAATTTCATTAAAATTTCTATGTTGTTTCAGCTTACTATAAAAATACTCAGTACTTCTATCATTATCTTTCTACCAACGTACACGAGATTTTTGGGTTATAAGAAATTCTTTATCACTGACAACAGAGTGATAAGCTAAATCTAGCTTCTTTTTGAATTTGGAAGGTTGCATCACTGGTAACATTCAATAATTAGAGCTAGACGTCTTCCAAATGGTCCTTAGTTTTCATCAGTTTCTTACCAACATTACCAAAACAATTCTTGTTCCAATCTTTTATGATCAACTTCACATTCCAGAGCTTCTTCACCAAAACATGGATTAGATTCCCTGAAACCTCAATATCCCAAGCTTTCTGCACCATATGAGGCATACAATCCTGCATACACCACAACTTGAGCATTTTTAAAGGTTTGGGACCTGCTGCAAAATCATTGGAGATTTGAATAGCAATTCCATAGTCATCAGAACATGAAGCAGTATTATACAAAGCCTTAGTACAAGGCAGCTTGTCCAACCAACTCTCATTAAGATGCATTTTTAAATTTGTTTAATGTTCGCGAGCTTGTACAATTTATCTCATTTTGCATTCCTAGGATCGTCGAGTAAATCCAAGATGAACTGCGAACACAGGGGCTTAGGCTCTTCCTATATCATATCAAAAGTATACAACAATATGTTATGTACACATTACGATGCATGAATTAAAGTTTGAATAAATAACCCAACTTACATGAAAGGTAGTTGATAATTCATTGCCATTCCACAACTCCATGTACCTCATCACGAACAATTCACAAGCATTTCTAACATCCAATGAATAAATTACATACATAATCAGTGACTTACAGAATACTAAAATATGAAACTTTTTATCACATTTTTCATTAAATAATTATATTTAAATTTAAACTATACATACCCATCATTCTGAACTGGTATTTTCTTTGAAGGCTTTGTTTTGTACGATGGCTAATTTTCCCCTACTGCAATCTCAACGAACTGTTTCTGTCATACATAACATGATCCCATACGAGGAGAGATGAAAATAATATGTATTGATTAATAATGCCAATAGAAGACATAGATTAAAAAAATAGAATGCGTACGTATAAAGTTGTACCACGTAATCGGCATATATAGTGTATCTATATGGTCGGCCCAACGAACATAGGTAATCAACTGACTTATTCAGGTAGTTGACGACAAGCAAAAACCAGTGACTCTCGACAAGTGCAGGAAAAAAAATACTGTATCACAGTGAAAAGACACACATATAACCGACTGAAATAAAATTAATGATAAAAAATGAAACAAACCAGATCACACTTCTTCAGCACGTCTACATCGATTTTCGCATACTTTCTGTAATTTTCTAACACTTCTTCTAAGGCAGCCTGCCGCTCCTCAACAGTTTTAAAATTCACCAACTGTTTTTTCACAAGGAACTACATGGCTGTAATTGGGAAGTAGTACTTCGTCATACGGTCTCCTTGTTGTTTGTTTAAAACATTTGTCCAAAACAGTATGACCTGAAATAAGTAAACACTTATATTCACTAAATATATTCATAACAATAAAGATTAATTACAAATAACATGTGATTACAATCACTCACGAAATTAGATACCCAATTCGGGTTAAACAGTTGAGCTATCTCCTTCCTTGAAAGGGCCCCACCATACATTTCTACCAATATCTCCCTGCATAGATTAATTAAAAATAATATATTCATTCCAATGCAATATTATATTAATTAAAAATAAATGAAGATGAAAATATCACGACATATGTACAATTGCAATGGATTTTAACAGGTGTTGCAATTACTCTTCATCATGCTCACGCGATGCCGCATAAGTCAACAATTTCTTCTACTTCATGACCAATTTAATCTTCTTACCTCCCTTATACACAAACGGAGAGAAGTAATATTTTGTTAGTTTTTTTGTCCTCTTACTTTGTCTTAGATTTTCCAGGACTTCATCCTCTCCGATGTCCGTAACATTAATGGCATTTTGAGGCCCTGCAACATTTATGTCTGCCTGACTACTGGAAGCTACAACTACTACTGCACTTAAGTCCTGCTCCATAGCCATGGCGACAACCATATCGCCCTCTTCCTTTTGTTGGTCATTCATTTTAGGGTTGGTTAATGTGGCCTGCATCTTTCTCAAATGTAACCCCATCAACTGATTCCCCCTCACCACCTGTTTCCTTATCCTCCCTATCCTCTTCATCTCTTGGCTCATCAGCAAACTGTTGCTCCTTACCTCTATAATCCTTTCTTGACTTCTTCTTCATTAAAATCTCTATTTCCTTAACCTTTCTCTTCAACGTCTTTGTATTTTCTACATCATTTCTTATTTCCTTTTTCCATATCTTTAATGCAACGCTACATACAAATGTAGTAATTGGTGAACACTAATTGAAATATAATTACGAGGCAATATATTCATACATACATCATCATCTCCAGCATTAAAATATTTATTTACCTCCAATGCAGCATTGGACTATCTTGACCGAGATTGGGACGGACCACATGCAGTTGGGCCAACATTGACATTGCTCAGATCTACTGTGCCCCAAGCTGTGATCAACTGTTCCAAATTCAAATTACGCACAATGTGTAACTATTGTTCTACCTAATGCTAGAATGATAAAATAAAGATACACAAGCACTTAAATTTGCAACGTAGCTAACAAATACTACATTACCTGACCATTTCCAAACCCTCCCATCTGTTCCTCCCATTTCAATCGATCACGTACGAGGCCATCATCCCAATAACCTAGGTTGTTTCTATCTCCAGTAGGGTAGCATGGGTACTTCACTTGACATCTCATCAAATAAAGCAGCTATTTTGTATGAAATAAAATGCAACAGATTAAACATGATACATATTATACATGAAACAATTTAAATTCATAACTTTTAATTTGCAAATGGAGTTAAATTAAAAGTTGTATACCTACAAGAAAAGCAAGCAAGCAACATACTCTCTTTTCAGCTTGCCATCACCTAAACTACCAACCATATGGTCCACCACATACAGGCACCAGTTATAAGAACTTATTGCTTTGACATTGTCAACGGCCAATAATTCTTATACGTGCACATGATAACGACTGTTTGGGGTTAGTACAGTCGCATATGCGAATAATACAAAGGTCCTTTTGAAGTTATCTCCAGCTTCACATTCTACAACTTTTCATTAATTCGCCTATAGACAACGACTCTCGATATCCACCCTCGTCTATCCAGTCCGCAGAAAACTGACGGGATGTAGACACTGGCACTATACCGGCAGGTAAGCCCAAAATGTTATGCACCTCAAGCGCATTTATGGGCAACAACTGATTGCCCTTCAGTTTTATACCACATTTGTCAGCCTCAAATTGTTCTATCAAGTAATTGAATAATCGAGTCGACAAATGGGAACAATTGACGTCCAACAGAAATTCAAAACCGATATCCTCTACATCTTTCCTCTTCTCAGAGTTCAATTTCGCAACTATTTCTATGAATTTCGGAATGGAGCTTCTATGGAAACCGGCCTTAATCTTGTATTCTGCCTTCTTTTATACTACTGAAAAACTAATAACATTATCATTCAATTTTCAAGTCTATGTTATATGAAATAAATACAAACAATTCGATTTAACACATTACCTTTTTCCTTCTTTTATTTGCAGCTTTACATCCGGACCTTCGGAACTCCATTTCAAGTTTACTTTTTTCCTCATAATATGATGCCGTCTCTTCACTGCTCATTATTTTACATGCATGCGTAGTTTCAGTCTCTATTTATCTTTTTAGAGACATCTTGATTTTTTCTGTCAATCTATGATCTTCTCGGTATTTCCTCATATATGTCGCTCTGATCAACCATAAATAAACCAAGCATAAGGATTTAAATAAATATATGTTGTGGTGGTGGTCGTCATCCTACCACAAGCTTAGAGAGTGTGTATTAAGGCGAATGCCAAGTTTTACATTTATAGAAGCCACTACTATCTTTCACTATAAATATATCAAGGGCGAGTAGGGATCGTCCCAAGGGATTGTGAAGGTCAAACAAGGTTGTGGAATCGCTATTAGGGCTAGTAGGTCGAGTGATCAAACAATTGGTTGGTTGGTTGATTAACCTAGATAGCAACTAAATTAAATTAAGTGATAACAAAAGAATACAACTAAGAGCAAATAAGAGAAAGAAGAGTCTTGAGGTTTAGAAATCACCACCAAGCAATACATTTTTATACCATTGACAAGTGACTAATGAGGGCAAATGGTGTGTTACAATATTGGTGTGTGTATATGTTTGGTTGATTCAACAAGCAAGGATGACTAGTTAAGCATGTATTGTCTAAACATCATGTAAAAGACACAATATATCTAAGTAATGAAGCATATATTATCTAAACAACATGTGAAAGGCACAATAGATCAAAACAAGTCATTAATCCTTTCATTAAGCTCACAATCCAAATACAATACAAGGTTAGAGATATATGCTACTTGCATTTAAAAGCATGGATCATCAAACAACAAGCATGGATTGTCCTCCCATTTAACACTACACTACAACTACACTACATCTACACTACTAGCATGAAAATAAACTAAGGGAGAGGCACAATCCATCAAGGAATAAGTATGAACCATCAAGAAAAATCACAAGAGCATTCCATTAAGCACTATGTTTTAACAATCTCTAAATCTATAGTATCAATACACATAAACACGCATCAATAACACAAAATCTAGAGACAAGCATATGAACATCTATTCTAACATATATAGACATATGGATATAATGAAATGATCAATTGAAAACATTTAACCACATAAATCATTGAACAATCAAGATCTATATATGTCAAAGTGTCAAAACATTAATTACAACACTAATCCCTCAATAATACACAAGATTAAGATATAGAAAGCATGTTAGGGGCTAACTCTAGCTCCAAGAGGATGTCTAGCCACTCATGGTGATGTTGCTCCAACCCTCAAGGGCTAACTCCATGGAAGAAATCTGCTCATTGTTGATGAAGAACTCCCCCCTTTGTGTCTCTAGCCTCCTCTTCCTCTAAGCTTGCTCTCCAAGAGATGATATGATATGATATTGGCTCTCCCTTATAAAAAGCAATCCTTATCCTTATATAAGTAGGTCAAATGACACCCAAAATGAGCTGAGGTCGTGCACACAATATTCCCCAATGATTGGATAAAGGACAACTTTCAATGAGCTGGAAATTTAACTTTTTCGCACTGGAGGAAGTTCGATCGATCCAACCTTGGACTTGGATCGATCGAACTTGGCTGAGATCTATCGAACTTAGGCTGAATCGATCTTCAATGGTAGCGCTTTTTGGATAAAGACAAATCTGAGATATTTTGAAGATGTTTTTGGGAAAATGACAAAAGTGGTTGGTAGGGTGGTATAATTATATAAGATCAATCATTTGGATAAGGACAAAGCTGTTCGATCGATCGAAAAATGGTGTTGGATCGATTGAACTTTTGAGATCTCTGAAAATGTCATCATGGCTCTGATCCATCTTGAAGTGCTGAGATCGATCATGTTAGATCGATCGAACTTTGATCTGAGATCGATCGAATTGTCAAATGAATTGGGTGTGGGATTGAAGATATTCAACTTCAACTTCATGTGGCCAAATGATATATTCATTATCCCTATCCTACAATTGATGTTGGCATTAGCGGTTACCAAGAAAGGACGGCTAAGGATAACGGGAATTTGGCTTTTAGGATTGGGGACCGGTTCCGTGTCTATGACAACGAAATCAACCGGGAAGAAGAATTTATCAATTTTAATAAAAACATCCTCAATGACACCTCTAGGCTTCTTGATAGATCGGTCGGCAAGTTACAAAACTACCGACGTCAGTTTTAATTCCCCTAGGCCCAATTTGACATAAACCGAGTATGGAAGAAGGTTAACACTTGCTCCTAAGTCAAGAAGCGCCCGATTAATGATATGATCACCAATGATGCATGAAGTAGTAGGTGAACCGAGGTCCTTAAACTTTGGCAAAGTGTTATGTTGCAAAATTGAGTTTACTTGCTCGGTCAAAACTATTTTCCTTGGTGTTTGGCTCTTGTTCTTCCGTTTTTGGGTGCACAAGTCTTTCAAAAATTTGGCATAAGCCGAAATTTGCTTGATTGTATCCAAAAGTGGAAGATTAACTTTTACTTGCTTAAACATTTCCATAATTTCATTGGTTTTTGCATTTTGCTTTTCCTTCGAAATGGACCCTTTTAAGGCATCCGGAAATGGAACTTTTTCAAACACTTTTTCAGAATTTTCTTTTGAACTCTCTTCAATACAAGAAGTTTTCAAATCACTTTATTTCAAATCATTTTTCAGCAAAACTTTTTCAACATCATTTTTCAAAACTTCTTTTTCAAACACATTTTTTAGGACTTTCTCATTCACAAGATCATGTATATGCAATGAATGAGGAATGGGATGTGAAATGGGACGGGTGACAACTTGAGGTTGCACTGGTTCACTCTCTTCATTGGACACTTCTACTTGATTGTCCACAACCCTACCACTCCGTAAGGTAGTCACCGCATTAATATGTTCAATGGTGTGGCCTTCCGATAAGGAATGGGTTTCCACAACACATTGTTGCTTAGGTGGGACATTAATAGGCATCTTTCCCTTCTCTCTTGCATTAAGAGTGCTTACTATTTACCCTACTTGGATTTCTAGCTTTGCAATAGATTGAGAGTGAGAATGAAGCAATTGTGTGTTAGCCTCTAAGTTGCCCACAGTATTTAAAACTTTTTCTTCAAAGGCGGGACTTCTAGTATTTCCTTGGGAATAAGATTGGTTGGGAAAATGAGAATTAGCAAATTGATTCCCTTGTGATTGATAAGGTCTATAACCTTGGGATCCTTGGTTTTGAAGTGGAGGTGGAATGTACTTCACTTGAAAACTGCCTTGGGAAGGGTTTGAGCCCTCTCCTTGGTTTTTCCAAAAGAAATTCGGATAATTCCTCCAACTTGGATTATAATGAGTACGATAAGGATTGTTCCCTTGGTTCACAAAAACTGCATTGACTTGTTTATTAGGTTTATTTTGCACTTGTCCGTGAGGACAATGAAAAGTAGAATGAAGAACACTAAAGTAAGTCATGCATAATTCATTTGATGCACGATGAGAATGGTTAAGAAAGGAAGATACTTGGTTCGCCAAGTTTTGGTTAATCAAAAATTGATCAAACCTTTGAGATAAAAACTTCATTTCGGCGGCTATTTTATTTGAATGGTCGACTTGATGTAAGCCAACACTCTTCCTACCTTGTGAATTTCTACCATTCTTGGATGATAATGTTCTATACAAAGAATTTTTACTCATACTCTCATAAAGACGCCACACGTCATCCTCATACCTATCAATGTACGAGCCACCCATGGAAGCATCAACCACACCTTTATAATTGTCCGATAAACTCTCAAAGAAATATTGAACTAATTGCCATTTGGGCATGTCATGATGTGGACACTTCCTAAGCAACTCATTGAAGCGTTCCCATGACTAATGAAACGTTTCTCCATCCACATATGTAAATTCTCTAATTGAAGTTCTCATAGCATTGGTTTTTGAAACTGGATAGTACTTCTTCAAGAACTCTTGTTGCATTTCTGCCCAAAAAGTGATTGAAAAAGGCCTAAGATTGTTAAACCAATACTTTACCTTGTCCTTTAAGGTGAATGGAAAAAGTTTGAGTCTTATGACCTCTTCCGGCATGTCCGTATATTTTACAGTGGAACATACTTCAAGAAACTCATCCAAATGCTTGTAAGGTTCTTCACTTGGAAGTCCATGATAGTTATGAAGCATTTGAATGGTTTGTGACTTAATTTCATAATGATGTGCTCTAAATGGAGGCAATTGGATGCATATAGGTGCATTATACTCATTAGGCACATAATGGTCTCTTAAAGTAAGAGGTGGATTAGCTACTTGAGGTGCAACATGAACACCTTGGTTTTGAATTCCTTGATTGATGATGGGAGGTTGTGGAGCATACATTGGCCTTGGCATTCCATATGGAGCTTGGCCTTCTTGTTGTGGTGGTTAGTGAATGTATGGCCTACGCATGCCTAATGGTACTTGTATGTTCTCATGATGCACATTTGGATAAAGGATACCTTGTTGGTCTATGTGGCCAAGGTCCTCTACATTATCTTTATTATGGCTTTCCATTGATGTAATGGATCGGATAGAACTAGAACTTCCTCTTTCCCTAAGATTTCTAACTACGGATTCAAGATGCAAATCAAGAGGGACAAGAGTTGGTCTTAGCGATCTACGACCATGCATGCACAAGGTGAAAACACATAAACACAATGAATGAACAAACACTTCAACTTCACAACAATTTCAATGAAACTTCCTCCACAAACACTTAACCCATACTCCTATGCTTTAACAACAATGATGCCAAGAACAATTCAAACCAAGCCTCCACGCGGGCCGACAATTTAACTAAGGGATTGAGTAAAGAAAATCTCACAAAGGTCCTTTAGCACTTCAACTCCAAATTTAAAGCTTAGCTTAGCAAATTTTTTTAAATTTTTGGCTTTTTACTTTCTTTGTTTTGCTTGAATGCTCCTTTGCTTGCTTCCTCTCCAACAATGCACCTAGTCAAGTAAGAACAACACAATAAGTAGCCAAAAAGAAAAATAAAAATAAAATAAAGACACGATCAAAAGAGTACTAATCCTAATTGATTCCACAATTCCGACGTTGCCAAATCAAATTAATCCCCAGCAATGACGCAAAAAACTGGTGGTTGTGGGTTGTTGTCTTACCACAAGCTTAGAGAGTGTGCATGAAGGCGAGGGCCAAATTTTACATTTATAGAAGCCACTACTACCTTTCACTATAAATATAGCTAAGGCGAGTAAAGATCGTCCCAAGGAATTATGAGGGTCAAACAAGGTTGTAGAATCGCTATTAGGGCTAGTAGGTCAAGTGATCAAACAATTGGTTGGTTGGTTGATTAGACTAGAGAGTAACTAAATTAAACTAAGTGATAACAAAAGAATGCAACTAAGAGCAAATAAGAGAGAGAAGAGTCTCGGGGTTTAGAAATCAACACCAAGCAATGAATTTCTATACCATTGGCAAGTGACTAATGAAGGCAAATGGTGTGTTGCAATATTGGTGTGTGTGTGTGTGTTTGGTTGATTCAACAAGCAATGATGACTAGTTAAGCATGTATTGTCTAAACATCATGTGAAAGGCACAATATATCTAAGCAATGAAGCATATATTGTCTAAACAATATGTGAAAGGCACAATAAATCAAAACAAGTCATTAATCCTTTCATTAAGCTCATAATCCAAATACAACACAAGGTTAGAGACATATGCTACTTGCATTCAAAAGCATGGATCATCAAACAACAAGCATGGATTATCCTCCCATTTAACACTACACTACATCTATACTACTAGCATGAAAATAAACTAAGGGAGAGGGATAATCCATTAAGAAATAAGTATGAACCATTAAGAAAATCACAAGAGCATTCCATTAAGCACTATGTTTTGACAATCTCTAAATCTATAGCATCAGATCAAAACAAGTCATTAATCCTTTCATTAAGCTCACAATCCAAATACAACACAAGGTTAGAGACATATGCTACTTGCATTCAAAAGCATGGATCATCAAACAACAAGCATGGATTGTCCTCCCATTTAACACTACACTACTAGCATGAAAATAAACTAAGGGAGAGGGACAATCCATCAAGGAATAAGTATGAACCATTAAGAAAATCACAAGAACATTCCATTAAGTACTATATTTTGACGATCTCTAAATCTATAGCATCAATACATATATACATGTATCAATAACACAAAATCTAGAGACAAGCATATGAATATCTATTCTAACATACATAGACATATGGATATAATGAAATGATTAATTGAAAACATTTAACCTCATAAATCATTGAACAATCAAGATTTATATATATCAAAGTGTCAAAATATTAATTACAACACTAATCCCTCAATAATACACAAGATTAAGATATAGAAAGCATGCTAGGGGCTAACTCTAGCCCCAAAAAGATGTCTAGCCACTCATAGTGATGTTGCTCCAACCCTCAAGGGCTAACTCCATGGAAGAAATCTGCTCCTTGTTGATGAAGAACTCCCTCATTTGTGTCTCTAGCCTCCTCCTCCTCTAAGCTTGCTCTCCAAGAGATGATATGATATGATATTGGCTCTCCCTTGTAAAAAGAAATCCTTATTCTTATATAGGTAGGTCAAATGACACCCAAAATGAGCTGGGATCGTGCACACAATATTCCCCAATGATCGGATAAAGGACAACTTTCAATGAGCTGGAAATTTAACTTTTTCGCACTGGAGGAAGTTCGATCGATCGAACCTTGGACTTAGATCGATCAAACTTGGCTGAGATCTATCGAACTTAGGCTGGATCGATCTTCAATGGTAACGCTTTTTGGATAAAGACAAATCTGAGATATTTTGAAGATATTTTTGAAAAAAGGACAAAAGTGGTTGGTAGGGTGGTACAATTATATAAGATCAATCATTTGGATAAGGACAAAGTAGTTCGATCGATCGAAGAATGGTGTTGGATCGATCGAACTTTTGAGATCTCTGAAAATGTCATCATGGCTCTGATCCATCTTGAAGTGTTAAGATCGATCATGTTGGATCGATCGAACTTTGATCTGAAATCGATCGAAGATGTTGATTTCCACATTTTTCTTCCTTTTGCTTCCACTTGGCTCCTTTCTTTGATTCATCCCAAAATTGCTTCAATTAAGCTCTTATTTGACTGAGTTAGCTTATTTTCGGGATAAGTGCCTGAAAATGGAAATAATACAAAATCAATCTAAAACGGTAAAGTAAGATAGATAAAGGTACTAGAATGTCCAAGCTTAAGGGGTTTAAATACGCACTTTTCAGCGCTCATCAATATACATCACAAGTTACTTTTTATGTTCTCCACTCTCAAATTCATATATTTTCCATTTATGAAAAACCAAAAACTTCATATAACTTCCCAATTTGTTCCTACTTTTTCATAACTTTAGACTTCAAATCAAATTTCAATTGCAAAATTAACATTAATACGTACTTGAACATAACGAACACTCTAGCAGGACGACGCGGCATACTTTCTTTGGTCTTGGAGGATGTAGTAGTGTTTGCCTCCAGCTCAATTTTTTTTTCATGTTCATATTCATTTTCATGTACCTCCTCTTCACTTGGCACATAGTCAGAATCGCTCTAAGACAACATTCTAGAACTCTCACCAACCTCACCACTCTTAGGGATACTTATCTTCTTTGGAACCGATATCATTTTCCTTTTCCCTTTCCCTTTGTTACGCGCTACAGTCTTCAACCTACCCATTTGAAAACCTAAATTCGATTCAAGTCACAATTAGATATGACAGACAGAGACTATTAATGTACATTGCATGCTACATAGCCACAACATGTTAACTGCCAAATATATAACACAATGCATCAGTATTTTGCAATTAAACTGCTGAAACATGTCCAACATAAGTATTTGTTTTCAATCCAAAAATAAAAATTACTAATATCACTATTACACAATCTGTCAAACCATGAAGTTTCATCAAGCTACATGTGTACAAATAACAAGATTTTAGACAAGTGTTATGTATTTGGAGGCTGATTCACTAATATGAAGAGAATTATTGTGAAAGATATAAGCCAAAAATAAATAGTGGATTATTTGACAAAGCTGTATTTTCTTACTCCTTAAAACAAGTTACTTCAAAACTAATATTTCTACTACACAGCAAAATATACGGAGTATATGATATAAACATAGCCTTTTTCTCTAGGAAGGCATATTACTTAGGTAATATCAACAAATCAAGGCATACTGGCTCTTCTGCGCAATTTGTCAACCAGAAAATACGCAAAAACGAAAATGTGTATGCAATATAAGTTAAGTGAACAGAAATTATATAACCATAAACCAAATTTATACACACTAACTTTATAATCATATACATGTGACAAATTTTAAATATATACAAGATCATTACTAAAGAAGAGCAAAGCAAGTTATGCTCACAACTCAACTACAGTAAAGATAAGCAATTTAATCACTAAAAAATTACGAAATTAAATACATTTACGATTTACGATGTCGTATGTATGTTAATGCGCACATGTGAATGCAAACATCAGGCACCTCATCTACTATACTCAAAACATTAGGCAGCATTATTAAAGTAAAAATGGCTAATTCACACTCACCTAATTATAGAACTTCAGACTTTTGGAATAGTCGCTTATTATTGATGAAAGCAAGACTCCAAATCAAGAATAAATACCTTCTGTACTTTGTTGGTTTTTAGGGCGATCGGTTATGGGGTTCTTTTCAATCACCGAAAATAAATGAGGGAGAAAAGGCAAGACAGAGGTTTCGGTTTTCTTGAATCAAAGAAAGAGCAAGAGAGGTTAGGGTTTTCTTCAATGTAGCGATGGTTCTCTTCACAGACCCAAGCCTCAGACGCAGAAGAGAGGTTAGGGTTTTCTTCAAAGGAAAATATTAGGTTACAATTTACAAATACTTTGGGATTTATATTATGAAAATGTTAGGATGTACATTCGGAAAATGTTGTAACTCACTTTACAAAAATATTGGAATACAGATAAAGAAGAATTTGGGATGCTTATTAGGAAGAATTTGGGATGCAACTTAGGAAAACGTTGCGATACAAGCCCAACGACCAAACATTTTCTTAACATTGTAACATTCTGAAACACTCTTTTTGCGCCACTCATCTACTCTACAAATCCTCTCATTTTTTATCCTCACAAACAGATACTCATACCCCTAATAACTGCACAATAAAAAAGCCATTAATTCAAATTCACCAATAATTTTCTATTTCTAGGTTTCTTACAAAAAATGTGTCTATATATTCTTACTAATTATATGTGTTTTTGTCATCTACTTCTTATAGAAATAAGACGATTCCCTTTAAAATCAAATCTAAGAATTATGATTCATACCTGCTTAGATTTAGCAACCAAATTTTGGGTTCATTCACAGAACAATCGTTACTTCCGGCTTCTATTTGGAAAGAGAGGTTAGGGTTTCTTACCAAAAATGTGTCTATATATTCTTACTAATTATATTTGTTTCTGTCATTTAGTTCTTATGGAAATAAGACGATTCCCTTCAAAATTAGATCTGAAAATTATTATTCGTACCTGCTTAGGTTAGGGTTTCTTACCAAAAATGTGTCTATATATTCTTACTAATTATATTTGTTTCTGCCATTTAGTTCTTATGGAAATAAAACGATTCCCTTCAAAATCAAATCTGAAAATTATTATTCGTACCTGCTTAGGTTTAGCAACCAAAATTTAGGTTCATTCACAGAACAATCGTTGCTTCCGGCTTCTATTTGGAAAAAGAGGTTAGGGTTTTCTTCAATGTAGCGATGGTTCTCTTTGCAGACTCAAGCCTCAAACGCACAACAGAGGTTACAGTTTTCTTAAACTACAAAATCGGCAACACAGGACCTTCTTCCTTCTTTCTTCTTCGCAGACCCACGCAGACCTTCTTCACGCAACAAAGCACCTTCTTCCTACGCAGACAAACTCACGCAGACCTTCTTCCTTCTTCTTTTCTTTGTATTCCTTACAAATTCTGTAAAGTAAGGGCTAGGGCTAAATGGATAATTTCATACAATAAGTAAGGGCGAAATGGACAATATGCCGTATAAATATAACCTATATCGTATTATTACACAAATATACTATATTATTACACACATTTAATATAACTTCAGTTACTTTTTTTTTACCCACTTTTTTAAGTGACGTGACCATTTCTCCTCCACTCATTCCAAAATGGAGGAACTTGTGTACTGTGCGACTAGAGGTGATTTTCACCCATTTTGGAGGGATTCCAAATGAGGGATTTGGGGGGATTGTTATCCCTCCAAATCTCTCCACATCGTTTCTTTTTTCTTCTATACCTCCCATCCAAACACACTCATCACTATCCTTCCCTTTATTTTCTTTCCAAATCCCTCAATCCAAACGAAGCCTAAAGTTTCTCTCTAAAGTTTCTCCCTCTAAGACTTGAGAATAGAAAGAAGAAAAGGTGTGTATATAAAGAGAGTTGGTATTACTTACACCTACCAGTCAAGACTCAAAAGGTTACTTTTGACTGGTAAGTATATGAGACCAAAGGACATCACGTGCTCCTTAGGATTCTTTGAAACTAATGGTAAAACAATGTACGGGTACTCTTGTTGTTATCTTTCGCGTATAATGAATTCGAATAAATATTTATTTAAATCGATTGATGTAGAGGTGTCGAACCTACAATGAATGTTGATTTCAAAAAAGTTTGTTAGCATTGATTGTGATTATGGATGGTTTGTTTTATGAAGCCAGAGCCTTTACTGTGACAACTCACAGCACTGCTACTATTAAGACTGACTCTAATGAGTTAGATGCGTGGAACATTAATGTTGATAAATGGGACGGAGTCTTAGGTAGATTGGCGCATGTAATGATTTTGTAGGAAAATTTTATTATATGATGTGTAATGATAATTGCATCTAAGCCATGTATGCTGTGAGAAAAACTTGTCGTTCTTGTTGCACCGGCATTTGAGTATCGAAATTGTTCATTATAATGATGATTCGATGGTCCTGTTGCACAGTACAATTGTAGCACACAAGTTTTTCTCGTCTGTTGCTGCTTTATTATCTTATTTTTGGTCAATAAAAACTAGGATTAATTACAACGACACCCTCTAAAGATCAAACAGAGACACGATGGAGAGAACCCAAGTCAGCCGAAGCTGTTATTGAAGATCAATCGGACTAGCTGTAGTCTCAATTGTCGCCAAAAAGAAGCCTGATCGGACTGAGGATTGATCGGAGTTGACGTCTCCATTGTCACCGGACTAAAGATCCATTTAATTCAATGAGAACACAGACCTGCAGTGACCTTAACCATGGGTTCCAAATAAAGCCAATAACTTTAGCAATTGTCCACATAGCCCAATGAGAGCTTTAGAACACATTTAGGTTCGGTGAAGATAAATCCAACTGGTGACAACCGCAACATAGATTCGAGAGTTGCTGCTAAATTGATAAATATATATATAAATATATATAACTGTGAAACTGTGAGAGACCGGGAAGCTCATCAAGCATAACTCTGTCGTGCTTTAGCTTTGAATGATGAGAGCGGCTCTCCTATGTAATTGTGTGTATTGTTATCCAACTTATGGAACTTTGCGGCCATCATCCCTATCTAGTAACCAATTTAAGAAGATAGTATTCCCTATTGTTTATAATGCAATACTTATCAGTTTACTCAAAATATATAGGCAAAAGAGCAAAATACCCTTATACTATACCTAAGTTGCATAATGTCCTGAATTATTTTTTGAAGCAAATTGTCCACTTTAATTATCAAAAGCAAGCAAAATGCTCTCTTAAAGGTCACTGGAAGCTAATTTTCGACCAACAGAATAACACAATTACTAATTTACTCTTACTTATTAATTTATTATAATAAATCAAAATATATGTTATCATGAAATAACCACTTTGCCCCTATCTTCTTTCCCTTTCATTTTTTTTTTCTCTGCGTTTTTTTTTTTTTTTTTCATCTCTACGCTTTCTCTTTCACTTACTTCGGGACAGACATAGACTCTGTGTGTTGTTGTGTATTGTGCTGTGTATACATTTTTCGGGCCTAGCAAAATGTGGAGCTTCTCATTCACTCACATGAATGTTTAACACAAGTTCTTAGCTGGGTTTTGTTTCATAGTTCCAATAGCCATTGTAAGTAATAGTATTACTGTATAAAGATGAGTTAGGTTTTGTTTAGGATAATTTACACAGACCTCC
The DNA here is from genome assembly GCF_030987335.1 of Cornus florida. Lineage (NCBI taxonomy): Eukaryota > Viridiplantae > Streptophyta > Magnoliopsida > Cornales > Cornaceae > Cornus > Cornus florida. The sequence goes on from NW_026775574.1 coordinate 16,660,085, forward strand.
CCTATGGTTTGCCCTAATTACAGGGAGTTCATTTCCTGTTTCGGAAATTACGCGGACCTTCCCTACTTTTGAAAATATCCTACATGGACCTCTCTTCTGTTATAGTCAACGCTAGTCAACAACGAAAATTGATGACGTCATCTACTATTTTTACTAAAATTCCTAAAATACCCTTGTCTATATAATTTCATTTTATATTTAAAATATATATATATATATATATATATATATATATATATATATATATATATATAAGGAAAAATTGAACAAGCAAGCTTCTGATCGGCCGTCAAATACCAGAAATTTGAAATTTCGACAATGAAGACACGGTGGTTGTGATGAGGACGGTGGCCAGAGAGAAGTTTGGGTCCCTTTAATTCTAAGCGATTCCGGCAAAAGGAACGGGGGCTGTGAACAATTGGGTTTGTGGGTTTGACATTTGCGATTGGGTTTGTTGTATACTAATGTACTATGTGTGTGTGTGTATGTGTGTGATTTGTTGTTACAGAAATTTTGAAACAGATGGATGAATTAGAGAGGCAATCGATGAAGCTGCGAAGGCAAAGACTCATCGAGATCGGAGATTAGAACTGCCTAGTGGCCAGAATGGAAAAGTGATTAGTTTTAAGAATTTTTCTAATGGGAATTGCCCAATTCTTTAAGGAGAACGAACAAATTGGGTCTTTATTGAGAATTGCTTTGTCAAGAAACCAACAGGCCTGTGGCCTAGCGGTATAAGGCTCCTACTTCTCAAAGAAAGGTTAGGGGTTCGAACCTCAGTGCAGGCAGTGTGTATGAGTTTCCCAACTAGGAAAAAAAAATAGTTGATCTGTCATCCAAAACAAATAAATTATTTGAAGTTGTAGAAAATGGATTAAGAGAGACTGTTACATTTAGTAATCGTCATGGGATGGAAAGTTTCCAATGTCTAATGATAAAACAGGGCTTAAGATGAAATATATATTTTGGCGAGTGTTTCTTGGTGCTAAAGCAGGTTACAAGCCATTTTTTTTTTTTTTTTTTGCTAGAAGTGGATGTTAAAGGGGATGAGATTTTGTTTATGCACAAGGTGAAATCTCTGCTCTTAGCTTCCATTTTCTTCTACTTATCTTCGTGGGTTAACAACTTCATATGTTGTTCCCTCTCCAAAATGTAGCCTTTTACATTAATTTTCCTCTACATCCACTCAGTTCTTTCAACCTCAATTTCGATACCCAAATCATAATTTTGCATTTCTTCAATTACCCACATTGTAGTTTTTCTTCAATTTCTGAAATTTGGAAGTGTTTTGATTATGTCTTGCTAAGTAATTGTTTTGTTTGATGCCCAGATTGTAATTTTGCATTTCTTGAATTACCCAAGTTGTACTTTTTCAGTTTTTGTACTACAAAGTGTTATGATCTTAAATGGGCAAGTCTTGGCAATGCTTTTTTTGGATACCCAGATTGCAAGTTTTGATTTTTTTTTTTTTTTTGGTTATTGATTGTGATTTTTTTGTATAATTGAGATCAAATAAGGATTGAGAAGATAGATGTTGATGAAAAGCTTAAGTATTGAGGTTCCTAAAGGAACCAGAGAGAAACAAACTTACTTGGTGGCCATGTTTTTATAAAGATATAATTAAGGAAGAGAAAAAATAGATTGATCCAGTTTCAATGCAAACACAAATTAATACAAGAGAGTGACTAATAGAGGCTTAATGAAAGATGGGTTTGACTTTCTTTCATATAAATGAGCAGAAAAATAAAAATCTAATTAAAATTTTTTTTTTCTGGGGTTTTTGAAATTGGGTTCCAAAGGAACCAGATAGAAACACAATTTCTTAGCGGTCAACCATGGTTTTTATAAAGGTATGTTCAAGGAAGAGAGACGAAGATTGATTGAGCCAATTTCAACACACAAACCTTAATGAATTGAATTGACTAAGAGCTCAACTCTGTGCATGGGAGAGAGAGAGAGAGAGAGAGAGAGAAATAAAAAGGGATGAATGGAAGTATGTGAGATTGAACGCAGAGGAACAGGACACAAATATGGTGAAGTTGCAACTCTGCTTCTGCTATTGCGGCTGTGGCATTGGCTCCTTCGCCAGCATTTTCTCGGCATCGTCAACTCTCAGATCGTCTCTCTCTCTCTCTCTCTCTCTATATATATATATATATATATATATATATATATATGGGGTATTTTAGTCATTTACCATAGAAATTTAAGGGCATTTCAGTAATTTTGACAGCTCTGTTAGTGTATTTAATGATCCGTCACACATAAGGGAGGTCCGTGTAGGATATTTTCAAAAGTAGGAGAGGTCCACGTAATTTTCAAAACAGAAAGGGTGCTCTCTGTAATTAAGGCAAACCATAGGGGGGTCTGTGTAAATTATCCTTTTGTTTAATGTGTTCTATTTTTTGTGTGAAATTTACACGGGGAGGTGTTTAGGGGTTGTGTTTTGTTTTGGACCTTTATTTGGTCTTTTCTTGGGTTGGTTTCTGTGGTGAGTAAATTTTGATGTACTGTTTTAGGGAATTTTCATCTCTCAGTTTCACTTAAATTTTCATCCCTCCTACAGCTTACACTTATACGCTATTCTGTGTTATAATGCACTTAGTTACTGTTAATCCTCGAAAATTCTCACATTCTTGGAGCTCTTCCTACTTACCTTGAAGTGTACCCCCAAAGTCATTCCGGGTCAGGCTGACGACATCTTAACATTATTCATAATTGAGAAACAAAAAGCTGCTACTTCCACAAATAAAAGATTGTATACCAAGAGTTATGGTCGTTGAAGGACCATAAAATCACCTTCTCTGGTCTAATCAGGGGAATCCAAGAGGAGCACAAGGCTCGGAAGAAACTCAGGGCCTGTTTGGTGTTTGTTCTACCATGTTCTGTGTTGTTCCAAAAGTGCTACAGTAGCACTATTTCAACCCAAAACATGTTTGACCTGCAGTGTTTTGTTCTCAACAGTAATGGAACACTTTCAAAACAAATCCACTATTTGGCCCAAAAGCTAGAACAAGATTTTGGTATTCTATGTTATTCTAGCCCAATATTTATTGTAGCTAAACAGGCCCAAATCTCATTCATCCATCCCAAATCATTTCAGCCTCCCAAACGCCTCCATCTCTATTCTTGCTCTCTTTCTCTCTCGCTCTGCAACTGCAAACTTGTATGGGTTTTGTTTTAATTTTTTTTAAGGCAAACCATTTCAGCCTCCCAAAGGCCTCCATCTCTATTCTCAATCTATCTCTTTGCAATTGCAAACTGTTATGGGTTTTGTTTTAATTTTTTTTAGGGCAAATCATTTCAGCCTCCCAAAGGCCTCCATCTCTATTCTCAATCTATCTCTCTGCAATTGCAAACTGTTATGGGTTTTGTTTTAATTTTTTTTAGGGCAAATCATTTCAGCCTCCCAAACGCCTCAATCTCTATTCTCGCTCTCTCTCTGCAATTGCAAACTTGTATGGGTTTTGTTTTAATTTTTTTTTTAGGGCAAATCATTTCAGCCTCCCAGACGGCTCCATCTCTATTCTCGCTCTCTCTCTCTCTCTCTCTCTACAACTGCAAACTTGTATGGGTTTTGTTTTAATTTTTTTTAGGGCAAATCATTTCAACCTCCCAAACACCTCCATCTCTATTCTCGTTCTCAACTTTGCAAATCCATTTTTAGGGCAAATCATTTCAGCCTCGCATTTGCCCTAGTCTCTCTCTCTCTCTGTGCAACTGCAATTCTGTGTATGAGTTTTGTTTTAATTTTTTTTCTAAATCAACTAATCAAGCTCCGTAATTCTTGTTTTGCAAACTAATCAAGTTCTGTAATTAATTTATTTTAATTATAAAAAAATAATAATAATAATTTTTATTCCAAAAAAACACTTGTTCTATTTTAAACTAGAGCATTACACTACACTGCACAACACAACACTTCTCAAACGGGCCCTCAGTTACCTTCTCAGACAAAATCACCTTTCAGATCATTTGGTGCCAGTAGTGATTCAATAAATTTCAAGTACAAGATTGCACAATGGAACCTGCGGTGCCATTCATATGGTGGACCATAGTTGGATTGACAAGTAAATTTTAAGCTATCACTTGTACCTCTCTACAAACACTTGATATGTGCTAAAGAAATTGGACCACACCAGAGTAACATGTGCTATTAAGACCTCAAAGGGCCCAAGTAAAGCCCACTCCTATAGACATAATAAAGACTAATCTATTCAATTTTCATTGGGTTGGGACAGGCTCAAGCCTGCCTACTATAAATGCATGCTACTTCTCCAAGTTTACAGGTCTACCCCTGGCTTCCAAGTCAACAAAACCACAGATGTTTCATACATATGAATCTAAGAAGGGAAATGAGGCGAAATAAATCAAGCAACTAGAATCCATTCTCATGAGTTTTTCGATGGTAAGACCTCCTTTGAAACTGGAAAAATGCCACCCTCTGGCAATCTGACCCGCAGCCCGATGATGATGGAGGTGAGGTAACTGTATCGAGAGCGCGCGAACTACAATCCTCTTATTGTAAGAGAGATTGGGAGTTTCAATTCTGACGTGATTGATACGCAGACGAGTTTCAATTCTTACGTGATTGATACGCAGACGAGCCTTTGGACCTCCACTAGTGACTACCAAATACCAAAAACTAAAACTGGTTTAGTTGGAGCGTTGGCAGTGTGGTCAGGGGAAGCCTCAATAGATCGACCATCGTCAAAATCATGTTCAGCACCACATAATAGCCGAAGTCCTCGAGGTAAACGTCCTCTACCGATGAGAGCTTGGCGTCGTCTAAAACAAAAATCGTCATATTGTTGTATTACACAAGGTCTTCCAATCGGAATCGTGTGCTTGCAATTTGGCCATCTGATCACACTTGAGAACTCATTTAAAGGATAAAGTAAAAAAAAAAATCTTTTAACTTTAAGATAATTTGTAGTATGAAATTAAAGTAACTTGTTATAATGTTACAAATATTGAACTATCTATTCAATGAAAAGCAACAATTAATGAAGTGTTTATCCAATACATGAGGAAAAAAATAAAAGTTTAGTATTAAGATATGACAATAACACAAAAAGTAAATACCTTCATAAATTTTGCCCATACCGCCCAATCCAATGAACTCCATTTTTGTCATTGAAATTTTTGTCTTACCTAAATTATAAAGATCCACGGAAATAAAATATTTAAAAACTTGATATTAATACTTAGAATTAACTATTTACTAATAATAGCTTATGATGGCATAAAATCAGAATATTTTATAGCATGTTCCATCATCAGTTGTGATATATATTGTAGCATAACCAAGGCCAACTAAATACTTCATAGGCAGCTAATTGCAAAAAATCCATATACTTTTAAGCTTTTGCAACACACCCTCTAAAACTATCAAAAAAAATTGCAATCAATCCGTTATCGTCATCTCTCTATTAACAGAGAGATCAAAGTGACCTAAACTTTGCTTAAATAAGAAATGAAAGAGAATAAAAAATAAACACAATCAACCTCTCTATTAACAGCAATAAGAAATGAAACAGACAATAAAAAATAAACACAACTTACAATAAAAAATAAACACAACTTACTTTTTCCGACACTACTCAATGTCATTGGAGACCATTAGCTTAAAAATTTAAGCATGTCATTTCACTTTTGAAAATTTTCAAAATTTAATTAAATATTTACAAGCATTTTCAATGATTAAAGATTTCAAATTGTGAAATATTTTCTATAAACTATTAACGACATTATCTATAAAAATATAAGGATAAATAGAATATATGTATTTTCATAAATGGATCACTTGAGAGTTGTATTTGGATTATTTTCCTTAGAAATTGTCTTACAAATTTATTGAGATGCTTCCTATAAATTATGAACGAAATTATCTATAAAAAGATGAAGATAAGTCAAACATATATATTTACATAAATTGATCATGAGAGTTGTATTTGGATTGTTTTCCTTTGAACCTTACAAATTGTCTTACAAAAGTATTAATTTCTTAGTTGGTTTACTCTAAAGAAATTAACAATATAACAAAAGTATTAATTTCTCTTTTCGAAGAGTTGGAATCACCATCTTCATTTGACTTACGAGACTTCACCCCATTAATTTTCTCCATTGCCTAGCATGTTGGAAAATGATTCAAGATTTCGATAGAATCACCAGCATCATGAATAGCATCTATATTGGGCATTTCACATCCCATGTTGGTGGTATGTTCAACATGAGCATCAGTACTACTTGGGTATTCTATCTCTGATGTACTCGTATCAAATATATGAACATAAAAATGGAAATTTCCATCGTAAGTAAATACCAACATGTGTCCATAATCTATGGAATAGTAGTCTTTGAATTCTTTCCAACCATTTTGTAGCCAAACATCCCCATCAGAATGTACCAATTCTACTGTCAATACAGCACCAGTTGGAACCTTGAGGAATACAGGGTTTGACATATTGTTTCCAAGACTTATCATAAACTTTCTGGAATCCTCTACAATAAATTAACCTCCAGTTAAATTTGAACAGAATTGACAGATAAGAAGCATTGAGAAAGAAAGAAAGAAAGAACAAGTACTTCAAATCATTGGGACATCAAATTAAGTACTTTCATCAAACGATGCTTAAGTGACACAAACATAATTAATTGCAAACTACATGGCTCATTCCTTAGCTTATCATTATTCGTTTTAATCACCATACAAATTAATGAAGAAACTGATCTAAATAAACCTCCTATTGTTTTGCAAGACTGGTCCAGATTTTCAATTAGGGCAAATGCCACTCTTGACTCTCTAGTAAACATTTTCAGAAACTACCAATTTAGTTTGTTTCCACCTTTATTTAGTCCATAATAAAAAGAGACCATTGCATAATCAGATTTGATTTTTGCCTAAAAATGAGGGTTCGGCGGATCACAAGAGAGGCACAGAATGAAAATTAGGGCCATGTTTCTTATTTATATGGACTTTTTGGGCCACAAGTATGTGGGCCTTTCTTATTTCAAAAGCCCAAGTGAAGCAAGTGGTCCAAGTCTTAACGTTTGGCTTCGCATTAATTGCTTTCTTTATTTTAACTAATTTAAATCTCCTTTTCTTAGCCATCGTGGCCGAATCCTGGCCGTTGCATAACATATAGAACCCGAGGGAGACTAGAAACGTCAATGATCCGGTTCCTTAACTCTCTCCCTCTTTTTGGTGCAGAATTTCAATTTTTTTCTTTTAAATTTTTAGATAAATAAATTAAAGTCCTCTCACTAAGGCCTGCCCTAAAAACTCTGTTCAAATAGCAGTGGAATACCAATTTCTTCTTGGTTGGGTTGGTCGGTCCATTACTTTTGTTTCTTGTTCTCTTCATTATGTTAGTTGGTCTGTTTGGTGAAAAAATAAATAAATAAATATTATGAATCTCTCTCTTGCCTCAAGCCTGCTATAAAACTTGTTCAGTGTAGCACTACTTTTTGTTCTTAGTTGGGTTGGCCGGTCATTAAAACTGTTCAGTATTAAGATGTGACAAATAACACAAAAAGTAAAATGCATTAGAAGACACATTACCTTCGTAAATTTTGCCCATACCACCCAATCCCATGAACTCCATTTTTGTCATACCTAAATTATAAAGATCCACGGAAATAAAATATTTAAAAACTTGATATTAATACTTATAATTAATTATTTACTAATAATAGCTTATGATGGCATAAAATGGGAATATGGATATGTAATAACAAGAAGCGCAGTGAATAGCATTAACAAAATCCAGTTCCAAAAACAGAGTGTGTGTGTGTATATATATAACAGATCTAATTAGGAAAGCATGACACAAGTACAGAATATTTAATTACACTATATAAGAAAGCATGACACAAGCAACACCGTGAGAATTCAAGAATCAAACTAAATAAAGTTTTGGTACGAGACTATACAAGAAAAAAAAACACAGGACTCGTCATTGTCAAAGTATTGCTATTAAGAATAATAATTAAAAGAGGAAGATAAGTTATAATCTAAACCATTAACCTTCATTGGGAATTTTAGACAGGAGTCAGTATTTCACACATATGGCAGAAGGTAGAGTAAATAGCAAAAATCAAATTTTAATGTATCATCATTCTTACATCAATAACGAAATTAAATTTGCTTTTCTAAACCTTGTGGAATCAATTTGATGCTTATCTTATTTTATAGCATGTTCCATCCATCATAAGTTGTGATATATATTGTAGCATAACCAAGGCCAACTAAATACTTCATAGGCAGCTAATTGCAAAAAATCCATATGCTTTTAAGCTTTTGCAACACAGCCTCTAAAACTATCAAAAAAATTTTATCAAAGTGACCTAAACTTTGCTTAAATAAGAAATGAAAGAGAAAATAAAAAATAAACACAATGAATCTCTCTATTAACAGAAATAAGTAATCAAACAGACAATAAAAAATAAACACAAACTTACTTTTCCCGACACTACTCATGCCATTTGAGACCATTAGCTTAAAAAATTTAAGCATGCCATTTCACTTTTGAAAATTTTCAAAACTTAATTAAATATTTAGATTAAAGATTTCAATGTAAAATATGATTCCATGTTGTCTGAAAAAAAAAATGTAGTAATCGTGCTTTTTGATGCGGCCAAGATCCTCTCAGACCGCATCAATAGCACTCGCAGCTCCACCATTTGTCTCATTTGAGAGAAATCAAAAAAGGAGATAAAAAGAAAGCTAACCTTCAAGTCGTTGCAGCATGATGTGAGTGAGAGCATGATTCACAATGCGACCGCCGACGAGTAGGCTTTGCTGTTTGCCGTCGAAAAGAAAGGAAGAGCTAAGTAAGTATTTTCTGTGAAGTAAATGTTGAACCCATATCTAAACCAATAAATTCCAATGTTTATATTGTAAACTAAACCAACAAATTTCTTTTCAATTACCAAAAAAAAAAAAAGAGATCTATAAACATTGGAATTTATATGCCAGGCCAGTGCAAGAGCGAGCTTAGCTGATCGTTTATATATATATATATATATATATATACCCAGAATCGCAAAGAGAGAGAGATAACTATAATCCTCGGTCGCTTGTGGCGTGGTTTTGGTTTGAGGCATAATTTATAGGAGTACTAGATTATTAGGGTTTACAAGGGATGGCAGGAAATGGGCTTGGGGAATGGATTGGGTTAGTTTTATTTTTTAATAGAGATACATGATATCAAACTGGGCTAGGCTGGATTGTTGGGCTAGTTTTACTTTCAAAAGAGAAAATAATGTAACAAATGGGTTGGTTTTGATTGTCGTTGGGCTTTGGGGTTTAAACTAAATTCAAATACATTTACCATATAAATATATTCTGGTTTCAAAAATGGGTGTAACAAACATATTCAGGCAAGGGCTTGCAGAATTTTCTCAATTCTCAGGGAGGGACAAATGAATGTGCTTTTTTTTTTTTTTTTTTTTTTTTGAGAGAGAGAGAATTTTATAAGCGAAGGATGGTGTATTTAAAGAGAGGACTGGTGTTATGAGCTTAGCAGACAAGAGGTTACATGTGAGTTTTGACTGGTAGGTATGAATACATTGTGAGTCTTTGAAATGGTGAAAAGACTGAAAAAAAATATCAGCTGTCCGATTCAAAGATTGACGACGTTGATCACAACAACCGATTCTTGTAGTATTGATTGTTTGCTTTATATAAAGCCTGCAAAGACTGTACTGTTACAAGTCAGAATTAATGGTGCTTTTTTGTTGCGACTTCAGAGTTCCAAGTGCTTGGTACAATTGAAAATAAAAGAATGTAAAATATTAGTTACGCGAAAAAAAAAAAAAAAAAAAAAATTGTTAATTACAGTGTAGTTGATTAATAAACAAAAATAAAATAAAATGATAGTAGTAATTATATTTGGGGAAATACTAGACTATTTTTCATTTTGTTTAAAAAAATAATAATAAGAGTAAATTTAGTATTAATGAAGTTTCATAAAAATAAAAAAATTAAAAAAAAAATTGCATTTCCTTGCATTTTCTTTCATTTCTTTTCATTTTTTAGAAGATAACAAAATCATTTGTATCTGTTTGAATTCCTCATTCCTTTTCTTTTCCTTTAAGTTTCATTTGGATTGAGTGATTTTAAGGGATTTGGAATGAAAAGAAAGATAGTGAAAATCTTATTTGGATAACTTTTAGTGAAAAAAAAAAAAAAAAAGAAAAAAAAAGAAGAAAGATTTGGAGGAATAGCTTTCCTCCAACTCTCTCATGTGCTATCCAGCCTATCCTCCCAAAAATGCGAAATAATAGTGAGGAGTAATATTTTCAGAATCTCAAAACTACCTTACAACATTCGACTCTCATCTTATAACATTCTATAAAAAAAATTATGATAATAGTTTAGTTCTTATCCTTTTTTGTTTTTTTCTTTTCTGTCATCTATCTTTTTCAAGGAAGAATATTATCATTTTTTTTTTTTATCCTCTCATAATTTATCCAAACATGACTAAAGGTTATTGTTATAATTTCTTTTCTTTTCTCTCATGTTTATCCAAATGAAGTCTTAGTAATTTATACCAAACAAAATGTTTCATTTACTCTACAACCAAACCAAACTAAGCATCAACGTTAATGGATCTTTTGATTATTAGGTACTTAGAGTTCCGTCAAACATATTATATGGTTAATGTTACAAGGGAAAGGTTTGTCCCACATTGAATTTGGATGAGAAAATGTATGGATATAAATAGATGTGTATGTAGTATTATCCATCTTGAAGGATTAAACATTTTAATAATTTGCCCTCATAATTTGACTTTATTTATTATAATAATTATTATTTTTTAATACCCCTCGTAACTTGATTTACCAACTCTTTTTCAACCTGAAAGGAGCAACACAATTGCTAAAGGATTTTCTCACTTAAATTGTAGAAGTGAAAAATGTATCTGTCTGTCTTTAATCCAAACTTACGGGGTGTCAGTGTAAGTTAGCCTTCTTTTTGTTTTTAGGTCATTGTCCTCAAATGAGAGGTGAGGATTGAAAGTTTGAAACTCTATAGTAGGCATTTGTATGTGCCTGTATTTCTTTTTTACAAAATGCGTTTTTTTTTTTTTTTTTAAACGTGGAGAGTACATGTATTAACTTGAAGGATTAAACATACTAATAACTTGCACTCATAATTTGACATACTAACCCTTTTTCAAGCGGAAAGAGTGCTAAAAGGATGAAAATGCATGATGGGAATAAAATTTGGAATATTATGAGCACAAACTGTTTCAATATGCTATTTCAGGGAATAAAAGAAGTAAATGAAGTAAGCGGAATCAATAAATTTGTTCATAAGAAACGGGTTACTTTGAATCACAAAGTAAGAGATAAATTAAGAAAAAAAATCTGATATTGCATTGATAATGAAATGTGTTTCTGCTCTCTGAATTACATGTATTTAAAATGGAAAAAACCCTAATTTATAAAGAAATTAACTCTAACACAAAACCTATAACATAAGAAAACCCAAACTCGAAAAGATATTAATATTCAAAAATAAGTCTAAAAATAAAATTTGTTAGAGAAAAATACCTAATCAAATAAAATTACTAAATAAAAAATTTGAACGCAATCTGAGTTCATTTAGACAACGAACAAAAATTTCGAAATATTTAGCATGCCTCTTAATTCCCTTTTGATGCCCTAAATTCTATTATTTGGCTGAAAAACAAAATACATCATAATTATGTTGCGAGACTTGTTCTTTTGCCTATTTTTAATAAAATAACGGACACTTCGAGATTGGGCCAAAAATCTATCACATGCCCGTTCGGCCTGACGATCCAAACTAGTCATACATGCTTTAGCAATAAGTTATGCATCAGAAAATAAATTCAAACAATTATTAGTTATGGTATCCTTCAATTTGAGTATTATACATGTTAGATTATTATACTACTGTAATTAGGGTTTATGATGTAGAACAGCCTCACCTATCCTTAATTGCCATGTATAGAGTTGTTAAGACAACACTCACCTACCCTTGTCCTAGCCTATATAAATCAGCGGGGACTATTGCATATTTTACACAATTCATTCCATGCTATATAATAAAATATTATTTTTCATGTTGTTTAACAATACAAATTCTGTGTTTCTACAAATTTGCACTTGAAGCTCTAGTCCAAGTCCATGTAAGGTAGAATATGTAGTGTGAATCTTGTGATCTTGTAAGGTAGAATATGTAGTGTGAATCTTGTGATCTTGCTTTATATTGTGCTGATTGGCATTTCCTCAAGGGAAATGACCAACATGAATGTGGGTGTTGGGTTGGCCCAAAGAGATTTGAAAATGTTATTTGATAGTCAATAACTACTCATGAGTAATTGGACTTTGTGGTGTGAACTAATGAGAAACTTCTTACAAACACTTTTGCAAAAATCGGCATACATTATCCATATATGGGCCTCTTGATCAAGTTGCAAAGTTCAAGTTGGATAAGAAATCACCTATGTCAAGTTACCAACCATCTAAAGTTGCGATAAGGCACAGAAACACACACCCAAGTCAAAATCCTCTCCAGCAACTATTTTTTGCTGTTCCCTGTTGGTGGTCAAAATCCTCTTCAGCAACTATTTTTTGCTGTTCCCTGTTGGTGGTAAAAGAAATTTATCATTTCCTAATTTAAAATATTTTTTTCGAAAAATATTTTTATTTTTATATTTAGTATTTGACAAAGGTCTAAGTCTATATTGAAATTGAGTCCATGGGGTGTATTAAATAGCTTGTTGAAAATTGACTAACAAGTTTTTTTTGTTAGGTTTAAAAATTTTTTTCTTCATAAATATTTAATGATAACCAAACACCAAAAAACACAAGATATTTTATGCTCAAACAAATGAATTAATAATCGTGAAATTCACCAACAACGAAAAATCATTACCAAAGAGGATTCGGATCCATAAATTATATTGGGCTTATGTGTTGGAACGAAGCAGATAGAAGCATTTAATAATTTCGAGGGCAAATATATATATTTTTTGTTTTTCTATAGATTCAGGTTTTGTTTGTTTCGTAAAATACCTTTCTCGAAAAACATTTTTCCTTTAAGATATATATATATATATATATATATATATATATATATATATATATATATCGTATAAAATAATTTAACAAAAATTAATGAATTAATCAATTTTGTTAAGTTTTAATATTTGTTAATTTTAAAAAATATTTTACGTCCAAACAAACACTAATCTGAGTCTTCTATTGGTGAAGCCAAATAACCTCTGGTATCATATTGCACACTTTGTCATATTTTGCATTACTGATCAACGAATGTGACACTGAGGATTAAAATCTCATTATTGATCAACAAATGATGGAGAGGCATCCCTCTAGCCCTATGATACATATGTCTAGAAGGAAGGGAACTCAACATTTGAAGTACACTTCCCATTAGGTAGCACTGGGCACTCTATAATGTTTGATCCAGAAGTGTCCACACATATATATATCTGGTAAAGTTGGGTTTTACCAGATGCATCAACATTGCATTCTATTCCAGGTGTGTGCCCAATTCCTCCTTTTAGAGCATTTTTTATGCTGTTTAAGCTATAAAATCTCCCATCTGGATGAATCCCTGTAAATTTTTGAAAAAATAAAATAAAATACATAGTAGATTTTAGCGATCAAATCTAAACAAAAATTCTCTTAAGTGACCATAAAGCGATGCTAAAAATAGTGATTACCTGCATCTTGAAGAATTTGGAGTAGGTCGATTTTATTCTTTAGGTCCAGGGTTGATTTGAAGTATCCATGTTGGTTAAGGATAGACTCCGAACAAGTTCCATGTTTTTCCCATTCGTGTGACCAAAATGACGAGCCAGTGCCACTCGGGCAAGCTAATGTTGGCCAACTCTGTTGCATTCTGCTAATCAAGTCTGAAATCTATACCAAGACAAAATATTCAAACTTGAATCAGTGTCGAAATTATATTTACTAATTAATGCGGCCACCCAAGACATAAAGTTGCGGGACTGTCAAAGAAAAGGTTGAGAGTTTGAGTCTTCAATTCTTCATGGTAACAAATTAGGTGTGCAAGTTTGTCTTACCTATGAAAAAATAATTTAATAATCGATCTCAAAAATCAAAGTGCTCTGTCATCAAAGCTGATTTGAAAGGGACAGGAAAATTTATATGCATATGTTTCTGGCAATGTCGGTTTGGGATAAATAAAAGTTTTGTTAAAATGTGACTATCAAAAATATGACAGTGTAGGCAGACCACAACACAGTAACACAGTCCATCATTGTATATAAAATAAATAGTTTTAAATTCCATGAAATTTCTTAAAGATATTAGAAATGCAGACCCCAACACAGTAACACAGTCCATCACTGTATATAAAATAAATAGTTTTAAATTCCATGAAATTTCTTAACGATATTAGAAATGCAGACCCCAACACAGTCCATCATTGTATATAACTAAATTCAGCTTGATCAAGATGATCTTCAATCGTGAGTTCATATTCTCCTTTCTGTTGAATACATATAAAGCTAAGGCTGTCTATACCTTGGATTGATCATAAGGACTGTTTGGATCGCAGTTTGACGGGTAAGAACCGTCCTTATAATTGGGCCAAAGTCCATGAATACCGAAATCTGCTGCAGGCTTTCCTGTCTTTGGATAGCAACAACTTTGCTTTGTGTCACAGTATGATCCTGGCCACTGTATCACAATCATCAATGAAGAAAATAAGTTCCATGTTTAGAATAACCCAGATGAATTTAGAGGACAATTATATATATATATATAAAGTTCCATGTTTAGAATAACCCAGATGAATTTAGAGGACAATTATATATATATATATATATATATATATATATATATATATATATATATATATATGTATGTATGTATGTATATAAATTCATGTATATATGTAAGTGATTTCAATGACAAAGAAACTGGCTATAGCTAACCTGTTGAACAAAGTAGAAGAAATCAAAATCTCGTGCAATGCATAAAACTAATAGACTCTGTATTACCAAGAGCTTGATCAACAATGAAGAGGTGGACACCATGTCTGTGTATGTATGTGTGTGAATTTCTTTCAAGTGATGATAATGCTGTGGGATTTAGAGCTGTATTTATAAGCAAAATTGTAACAATGTGGACAGAAAAACTAAATATGCAGCACAACAAAACAATGGTTTTAGTCAAGCTATTGCATCCTTCATGTGTGAAACGGAAGGGCATGATTGAGATGTGACGGCTGGCTGGCATTGTTCACCTAATTTAAATGATGGCGAAGATGAACAAGATATACATAATCATTAATATTGGCCTTACCATTAGGATTTGATGGCTAAAAACATACACACATTCATTCACACATAATTTGTCTTTCTCACCTGTTCTTTAGTGAAGAATCAAGACGTTCAAACCTAATTTA
The DNA here is from genome assembly GCF_030987335.1 of Cornus florida. Classification (NCBI taxonomy): domain Eukaryota; kingdom Viridiplantae; phylum Streptophyta; class Magnoliopsida; order Cornales; family Cornaceae; genus Cornus; species Cornus florida. Next base: position 16,675,521 of record NW_026775574.1, read on the forward strand.
GAGCATGAAAAATAAAATAAAATAAAAAATTAAAAGTATGTGCACCTTGCACATCAAAGATGTCATGCCAACTAATTTTTTACTCTTTCATCAGCATAAAATAACAAGAAAAACTTCAAATAGGACTGATTGCCTCCAATATTACAAGAAACTTTTCATTGACTAAAGGAAAACTCTGTGTGTGTGTGTGTGAGAGAGAGAGAGAGAGAGTCCTCTACCATGCCAATGAAAGCTCCATGAACTATACTCTTTTATAGTACCTTATCTTTGTGACTAAAGAGCTCTTAAAAGATGCAATGTAATACATCTAAAAGTTAGGACGTGCATTATTCATGGTTTTGCTTTTATCCCCATGTCTTTGACAACCATGCCTTGTTTTTCTGTGTCAACTACATTCTCAAGGGCATGGACTGAATCATCCAAACTCCCACACTTGGCATACATTTCTATAATTGCAGTGACCACTTCCTTAAGTCCAATGCTCCTAACAAAGCACAAGAGGAAATAACAGAAAGCATTTTAACGTCAGTAGGCTTGAGATCACGCTCTTTTGCAGTTTGCAGAACAATGACAAGGCCTCGTACGGCTGACTACACCGAGCATAACCAGTTACTATCGTGTTATAAGTAACTACACAGGGTACCAATATCCGATCAAACACTAGAAGAGAGTACTGCATTCGGTATACATGCTTATGGCTCTGACCGTGTTTAATACTAGTAAGGCAATACAATTGCTTGCCTTCCTCTAAAGCTTCAGAGGGAGTGCACGCTTTGAGGAGAGACCGGAAGGTGTAATCATCAGGGACGAGGCTAAAACACTGAATTTGGCTAAAGAGTGCCATGGCCTGAAGTGGGGTACTAGTTCGGGCATGCCCAAGGGCCATGTAGTTGAAGAGTACAATATCTGGGTGGGGAATTTGATCGAACTGGTGGTGGGCATGGTCCATGAATGAGCTTTGTGGGGTTCAAAGTAGAGAAATTGATGCGCTTGATGAGGATGAACTCATTTTGGAGGTGGTGAGTTCTTCGAGGGAAGTGCATTTGGGGTGTCTGTGTTGAGTTTGGGGAAAGAGAGTGAGCTGATTGGTGAAGCTGGGATTGCCATTGTAGAGCTTTGAATGTGTCTCTGAGACAATCAGTTTTTTTTTTTTTTGCAACTGAGACAATCAGTTTACAGGTACATGAAGTGATTGTCGGTGGTGAGGTTTTTGAGTGAACTGATTGGTGTTTACAGGTAAAGTTGGTACAATCGATAATCGTTGAAAGTGGCAGGCCTAAGTCTTCTTGATCCGTAACCAGGCCCAGCCCATATATAGACTGGATCATGAAATGACCAACCCAGATCGAAGAATTTAGGTCTGATGTTGGGCTTGTCAGGCCTACAGGTTTCAGCCTCGATTAGAACTGCAAAAAATTTAAGTTTGGGTCCGATGTTAGGCTTGTCAGGCTTTCATTAATCGGATCAATCAGAATTCAAAGTCTAAGCCCACGGCCTAGAGGTTTCAGCCTCGATGCTGCTCTAGATTTGGCACGTTGTAAATTAGAAGTTCACCCATGAGTATTGAAGAAATGACATCGAAAATGGTTATTGAGTAATGATATGGTTGAAGATACCATTAATGACCTGGGCCCGGTTTGGTTCAAGATGCTCGGAACGGGTTAGGTAATTGCAATCAAAGCAAAGCCAATCGACACCGAGCAGGCCCAAAAAATGGAGGACAGTGAATGGACCTGAAGAAGAATGAAAGGAGTTGGTCTCAAAGTAAACGAGAGAGGACAAGGCCAGCCCATCACGAGGGAGTCAGTTAGAAAACATAAGGATAGCTTGTAATCGCCTATAAATAGATGGAAAATAGAGAGAAAAGGGGTTGGAAAATATTTTTGAAGTGTAAAGTTTCTCTCTCTAGAATTGAAGAAAATCCTTTGCATCTTCAATTGGCGCTGTCTGTGGGAATCGAGGAGGATTGATTCGTATTCAATCAAGATCGATTTGATTCAAATTGATTCGTGAAAAAGAAGCTTGATCTATGGAAGTTGAATCCTGGTCGGAGAGATTGTGATTCATTTAACAGGGCCTTGCTTCCAATGGAGTCTGAGAGCTTGGTGTCAGATTTACGCAGTTACAATTTGCTCGGTTAAGCTACATTTAGCAAGCCTACGGTGGAAGAGATCCAGATCCGGCCAGCTGAGATTGGAATTCAGCTGATCTAAGTCCAGATCTAGCACGATTCGCATTATCGAAGCTCAGATCTGATCCAAAATTGACAGTTAATGACTTTGCTTCGATCAGGAATGATTCTAGGTGGTGAGAGTTCGAATCCAGTGGAGAATGGACAACAGATGAAGCTTGATGAATTGATGAGCATGATTGAAGCTCTGAGAAAAGAAAATACAGAATTGAGAGTTGGAATGGAGCATCGAGAAGTTCCGGCTGCACCACGACCACCTCCGGTGGGCGAAAGAGGCGTGTAGTCTAATGAAGCACATCAAGGTGAGCAAGAAGGAGATAACCACGTGGGTCTTCACCGCGAGGAAGTCAAGCTGGAGAATTTACCACCAAATGCTCGTTAAGTTGAAGATCGAGAAGGATCTATACATCTAGATCCATATCGTGAGCAGATCAGGTGGGAAGAAGCTACAGCTTTCAATCCGTATCAGGAAAGGCACAATCGAGAATAGGCTATGGAGTTTGATTATCACAAGACTAACTCGCCGTTGCAGAAGGAGTTCACTGAGGAAAGGTCGTTCGATCCACCTTATCGGCCTTCAATGGCCACATACGATTATAGGAGTTCGGAAAGAAGACCTACAGATCAAAGAATCGTCACAAGGTTTCAAAGAGAAAATGAGGCCCTCCATTCGGCAACACGGACGGTTGATTCGCCATTTACTAATAAGATCCTGAATGCTCTGAGCCCGAGGAAGTTTTCCATGCCTATTTTCATTCTGTTCGATGGAACAACCGATCTGATTGATCATGTGTATCACATTCAGTTGAAGATGGTTTTGAACACGGAGAATGATCCCTTAATATGCAAGTGTTTTCCTACAAGCTTAGCTGGACCGGTGCTCAACTGGTTCAAGAACCTGCCGAAGGGCTCAGTGGATAGTTTTCGAAGTTTGTGTGACCGATTCAAAAGCCAGTACTATGGGAATAAGCGCCCGGCAAAAGATATCTCTAGTCTATTCGTTATGAAGCAGCATGAAGATAAGCGTCTCCAAGCCTTTCTTACCAGGTTCAACCTAACCAAGAACATGGTGATAGAGTGCCATCCTTTCACAGCAGTTCAAGCGTTCAAACTAGCAATGACTCGTGGAACACCGTTCCACACAAGCCTGATGGTGAACACACCACAGACCATGGACAAGCTGAATGAAAAAGCTAACGGTTTCGTGCGTTTAGAAGAAGAAGAAGCGGCTAATGCAAGGAAAACATCAATTATCTCAACAAAGGAGAAGTCCAAAGCCAAGATCCTGCAAATACACGCTCCACCACAGCGTCAAACCTCCTGGAAAGCACAGAAGAGGCCCAGAGAAGAAGAGCTGATCACTCCGTTGAAAGTCACTCTAGTGAAGCCGTACCAAGAAAACAAAGATAAGTTCCGACCTCCTTTACCAATCAGACAACCTCTTGAGCAGAGAAACCAGTCTAAACATTGTGCTTTCTATAGTGACTTTGGCCATCAGACTAACGAATGCAGGAACTTAAGGAGGCAAATAGAGATGTTGATCGCAAAGGAAGAATTTACAGGGTATGTTCAGGGACCAGCACAGGAACAGAACCGACCAGCAGAGCAAATTAAAAGAAATCAAAAGCCAAATTACAGCAACACTCATCCTGTTCGGATTATCAACGCAATTCATGGCTGACCAGAACAGTCAGAGGAGTCAGAAGAGCTCCTCAGAACATGCCTCCGCCAAGCACAGATGAAGAGGAGGAGTATAGGCAGTGTGAACGCTCTGCACTAGCCAGAACGCATCGGCACATATAAAGTTTAACAGAACAGACCTGTTACGCGTTCAGGTCCCTCATGAAGATCCACTGGTCGTCAGTCTGACAGTTGCAGAATGCCTGGTGCGAAGAATTCTGATTGATCTAGGAAGTAGTGCAAATGTCATGCCCAGAATAACGTTCGACTGGCTCGAGATCGAACCCAAAAAGCTCAAACCCATAGGAAATCCATTGTTAGGATTTGATAGGAAGCGGGTGAAGCCCATTGGTATGGTGGAATTGACAGTGCAAGCTGCTGAGAGAGTTCTGACTAAAAGTTTTGTGGCCGTAGAGATCCATCCATCTTACAACCTCTTGATGGGAAGAGGGTGGATCTACAGAGTTCAAAGTGTCCCATCAATTCTGCATCAAGTGATGCGATGCTTGAGTCCAGATAAGGTAATTGATATTCATGGGGACTAGGTTGCAGCCAAAGAATGTTATTCAGTGACTTTGAAATCTACTGGAAAGGGGAAAACTCCCATCCGTTCTGCAAGTCCAAGATAGCAATTACAGGAGCCTCCACCCAACAAGAATGGGGAAGAGGAGCCGTAGGTTCTAACCGAAGAACCTCTTCTTGACGTGCATATCGACTATAAGACTTGTTAAAGAGGAGAAACAAGGGTTGATTGATTTTTTGACTCAGAACGTAGATGTGTTCGCGTGGAGCCATTCAAACATGCCGGGAATTAGTCCTTCTGTGTCCTATCATTCCCTTAATGTAGATCCGAACGTAAAGCCAGTAAAGCAAAAGCAGAAAAGATTCGCTCCAGAACGCAATCAAATCATAGTTGAGGAGATTGATCATTTGCTCGATGCAGGATTCATTAGAGAGGTTCAATACCCGGTCTGGCTCTCCAATGTCGTTGTTGTGTAAAAAAAGAATGGGAAATGGAGAGTATGTATTGACTTCACCAATCTGAACAAAGCCTACCCAAATGATAGCTTCTCATTGCCAAAGATTGATCAAATGGTGGATGCCACTACTGGGTACAAGCGGTTAACCTTACTGGATGCTTATTCGGGTTACAATCAGATTCCCATGGACCCAATTGATGAAGAGAAAACTTCTTTTGTTACTGAACGCGGGACCTACTGCTACAGGGTCATGCTGTTCGGACTAAAAAATGATGGAGCTCTTTATCAGAGGCTAATCAGCAAGATTTTTAAAAGTCAAATGGGGAGAACTGTAGAGGCTTACATTGATGACATGGTAGTAAAGAGTAAGAAGAAGGATAACCACTTGGAGCACTTGTAGGATGTGTTTGGTGTGTTGAGGAGGTACGAAATGAAGCTTAATCTAACCAAATGCTCATTCAGCGTAAGCTCTAGCCAATTCTTGGGGCATGTGGTCAATCATAGAGGAATTGAGGCTAGCCCAGCCCAGCCCAGGCAGAAGCTCTGATTTGAAATGCAGAACCAAAGACGATTAAAAAAGTGCAAGCACTCACAAGTCGAATAGCCGCACTAAGCCGAATCATTTCTAAGCTTTCAGATCGTTGTAAACCATTTTTTTAACACAATACGAGGCCATGAAAGGCAAGCCTGGGGGGATGAACAATGATAGGCATTGACCAGCTTGAAAGAATACATGCGAAACCCTCCAGTCCTATCTGCTCCGGACCCAAATGAAAAGTTCTTTGTGTACCTTGAGGTATCCAACATCGCAACAAGTGCCATTCTGATCCATTGCAAAGAAGGAAAGCAGTTCCCAGTATTCTATGTCAGCAAAACAATGGCCGAGCCGGAAAGAAGGTACTCAAAGGCCGAAATCTTGTCATTGGTCAATGCGAAAAGGAAGCTCAGGCATTATTTCGAATCCAATCCAATTGTCGTCTTAACCACTTTTCCTATAAGGATGATCTTGCACAAGCCAGACCTGTTAGGAAGAATGACAAAATGGGCCATAGAGTTGAGCTCATTTGATAGTACATATGAACCCAGAACAGCAATCAAAGGTCAAGTAGTGGCTGATTTCCTGCTTGAATGTGATGTTGAAGACTTGGAGGAAGATCATGGATGTTCCTTACGGAAACTCTTCGTTGATGGCTCTTCAAATCAAATGGGGGCAGGAATTGGAATCAAATTGCAAACACCATAGGGCACCACGTTGAGCCAAGCGATCAGACTTGAGTTTAAAGCAACCAACAACGAGGCTGAATAAGAGGCATTGCTGGCTGGACTGAAGTTGGCTAAAGAGCTGAAGATCAAGAATCTAATTGCTTATAGTGATTCACAGCTGATCGTTCGGCAGGTAACTGGAGAATATGGAACCAAAGATAAGATTATGGAAGAATACTGAACACTGGCTATGGTCATCCAGTTGCCGAGGGAGTACAATGAAGATGCTGATCGCTTGGCTTGTAGTGCATCCAGCTCTAGAGAAACACTGGCTAGGGTCATCTCGGTTGATGTGTTGAACCAGCCGTCCATTTTTTATAAACTGCCCGGTCCGAGCGCTCAGCAAGTTAATGTTATACCACATGAGCCGAGCTGGATTGATCCGATTATGGCTTTCATATGCGATGGTGTGTTGCCTAAATAGAAAGATGAAGCAAGAAAAATCAGGTCCAATGCCGTGAAGTATGCTATTGTTCGTAATCAATTGTACAGACGGTCCTTTTCGGGTCCGTACTTAAAGTGTGTTACCCCAACGGAGGCTAGACAGATTATACGAACCATTCATGAAGGTGTATGCGGAAATCATTCGAGAGGAAGATCTTTGGCACACAAGGCAATGACACAAGGGTATTTTTGACCAAACATGGCACGAGATGTAGAAGAATTCTCTAGAAGATGCGATAAATGCCAAAGTTTCGGACCATTAATCCACTAACCACCTGAAGAATTGCACATAATGGCCACGCCATGGCCTTTCACGCAATGGGGGATGGATGTGGTTGGCCCTCTACCGACCACGAGATCGCAAAACAAGTACGTTCTGCTAGCAACAGACTACTTCACCAAATGGGTAGAGGCAGAGCCATACCCTAGTGTGACCCAAACTCAAGTAAGACGTTTCATCTGGAATAATATTATTTATCGCTTTGGCGTACCAAGGTCGATCGTTATGGATAATGGGACTAATCTCGATAGCAAGCAAGTGAAAAAACTGCTGGAAGAGTATGGAATTAATCAAAAGTTGGCAGCAGTCAGCCATCCCAAGGCTAATGGCGAAGTTGAGATCACAAATAGAACAATCTTTGCTTGCATAAAAAAGAAGCTAGAAAATGAAAAAGGAAAATGGTTGGACAAACTTCCGAACGTCTTGTGGGCTTACAGAACAACTCCGAGATGGCTGACCGGAGAAAGCCCTTTCGCTATGGCATATGGCACCGAGGCAGTAACACAGGTTGAACACTTAGTTCCAACTGTTCGAAGTTTGGCATGGGATCAAGAGCAAAATGATAGCATGTTGAGATTTAACATTGATCTGCTGGAGGAGAAAAGAGATGCAGCAGCAGTAAGGCTTGCATCTTATCAGCAAACACTCATGAATAGTCATAACAAAAAGGTGAAACATGGGAACTTTGCTCCTGGTGATCTGGTTCTGAAAAAGAGGTGGGGATCGTCAAAAAAGATGATGTCACCATGGGAAGGCCCTCACAGAGTGGCAGAAGCCATAGGAAAAGGGGCATATACACTGGAGACTATGGCTGGAAGATTGGTCAACAAACTATGGAACGCCACATCTCTAAAAAAGTACTGCCAATAGAAATATAAAATATAATTCTATAGTAGCGTTCATTCAGAGTTGTGTTCTTGCAAGTATGTAGATTTCTCAAAGATATATAAAAAGAGTTCCATTGATTTTAAAATTGAAATGAGCAAGAAATAAAGTTAGTGTCAAATGGCAAATGGCATTCTAGCCGAGCGCCAAGCACTTGCACAAAATAATGAGTGGCAGCTGGTACTACGAGCCGAACGCCAAACACTTGCACAAAATAATGCCAAGTGGCAAGTGGCATTCTAGCCGAGTGCCAGGCATTCAGTAAAGTAAGTGGCAGCTGGCACTACAAACCGAACGCCAAACACTTGTACAAAATAATGCTAAGTGGCAAGTGACATTCTAGTCGAGCGCCAGGCATTTAGCGAAATAAGTGACAGTTGGCACTATGAGCTGAACGCCAAACACTTGCACAAAATAATGCTAAGTGACAGGTGACATTCTAGCCGAGCGCCAGGCACTTAGCAAAGTAAGTGGCAGCTGGCACTACGAGCCGGATGCCAAACACTTGCACAAAATAATGCCAAGTGGCAAGTGACATTCTAGCCGAACGCTAGGCATTCAGCAAAGTAAGTGGCAGCTGGCACTACGAGCCGAACGCCAAACACTTACACAAAATAATGCCTAGTGGCAAGTAGCATTCTAACCGAGCGCCAGGCATTTAGCAAAGTAAGTGGCAGCTGGCAATACGAGCCGAACGCAAAACACTTGCACAAAATAATGCTAAGTGGCAAGTGGCTAGAGTGCCGAACACCAAACACTTGCACAAAATAATGCCAAGTTGCAAGTGGCATTCTAGCCGAACGCCAGGCACTTAGTAAAGTAAGTGGCAACTAGCACTACGAGCCGAACGTCAAACACTTATACAAAATAATGCCAAGTTGCAAGTGGAATTCTAGCCGAGTGCCAGGCATTCAGCAAAGTAAGTGGCAGCTGGCACTACGAGCCGAACACCAAACACTTGCACAAAATAATGCCAAGTGGCAAGTGGTATTCTAGCCAAGCGCCAGGCATTCAGCAAAGTAAGTGGCAGCTGGCACTACGATCCGAACGCCAAACACTTACACAAAATAATGCCAAGTGGCAAGTGGCATTCTAGCCGAGCACCAGGCACTTAACAAAGTAAGTGGCAGCTGGCAATACGAGCCGAACGCCAAACACTTACACAAAATAATGCCAAGTGGCAAGTGGCATTCTAGCCGAGCGTCAGGCATTCAGCAAAGTAAGTGGCAGCTGGCGCTACGAGCTGAACGCCAAACACTTGCACAAAATAATATTAAGTGGCAAGTGGCATTCTAGTCGAGCGTCAGGCACTCAACAAAGTAAGTGGCAGCTGGCACTACGAGCCGAACGCCAAACACTTACATAAAATAATCTCAAGTGTAATACCCCTAGTTTTAAAAGGGATATAATTGGAATTTTACTATTTATTTTATTATTTTCATTATTTCTTTTATTATTTTTAGGTGCTTACGTGGCTACGTATTTGATGGTTTCCTTGAATTACGTGTTGTGTAAATTAATTTTTTTGTTTAACTGGCATTGTCTATTTACTTGATATTATAAAATAGGTGACTTGAAAAAATGGTTAAATGAATTGTTTAAATTAAGGTGTTTAATTTATTAAGGATGGGATTGGATGGTATGGAGTAGATGGGTACGGTTAATACCCATGGATGTGTATACAGGTATATAAAGGTATATATGTATATATGGATTAATAATAATTATTTACGATTGAATTATATTTTATTCATTATATTGGGTGTAATATAATTCTAGGGTTTTGGATATGCTCACGGGATAGCCGACCTAGTATAACTTTATTTTATTTTTCTTTTCCATCTCCCGTAAGAATTAAAATTAGGTTTTCTTAAGCCTATATAAATGTTACATTATGTCGGCTTAGGGTTTAGAAGCAACAAACCTTTTTCCATAAACAGTGAAGTTTGAGAGAAAACAGAGAGAGGTTGTGAAGAAAACAGAGCAACCTTGGTGAAGGTTTCGGCTGTGGATTAGGGGTCGGACCTAGGGGAAAGAAAGACTGAGCAGTGGGAGGTGGGGTTGACAGTAGTCGAACGTCGTCGGAAAGCTTAGGAAGACTACGACATGGTTTTGTTCCAAAACTATAAAGGCAAGTTCTATTCTGTCTCTCTCCTTTTGGACTTTGTTCTTTGCATTTTTAGATGTTCTCTAGGATCTTAAACGGATATTAAATGGATCATGCACACTTAGTATAGATTTAATTAATTATCTGTATTTGTTGAAATTAAACTGAAATCGTTCTTGCAAGTTTGGTTTCACTTTTAAATCTTTTAGCATGTTGAAACGGTAATTGTTTTGATTGTTCTGTTAATACAAATTATTGTAATCAAAGGACTGGATTGATAATTGGATATTAATGGAATATTACATGCTTAACAAATGATTAATTACTCGTCTGTATGTATTTAGCTTAAACTGTAATGATTTCTGAAAGTTGAATTATGTTGTCTGTTGTTAAAACGTAATTAAATCGGCAATGGTTTTATGGTTCTTTTTTATGCAAACTGATTGGAATGAATAACTGGGATATTACTGGATGCATATTAGACTCCTAAGGTCAATATAAATGAAGAACGGAGGGGTTGGAATCAGCCGGAAACGAAGAAGACGAAGCGGAAACGAAACAAGGCTCAGAGAGGGAAAGAGCCGGCTCCATGGAAGAGGGAGCCGACTCCTTCAAAGTGCAGAGCCGGCTCTGAGGAGTCAAGAGATTGCTCCTAGCTCTCAAGAGCCTGCTCTCCCATGTAGGGAGGTGACTCCATGCATAGATAAGAGCCTGCTCTTGTGTTTTAAGAGCAGGCTCTCTCATGTGTGTGCGTTCTGAAATTTTGGTGCACTGTTTGGAGAAGTTTCGTTTTTCAGAAGGGTTTGGGACTTTACAAGGGTTTCTAAATATGGTTTTCATGAAACTTTAAAGGCTCATATGGCATAAATTATACCTATAGACTAATGGATGGAACAGTAGAAAAGTATACCACGGTGCAGGCTGTTAACGGATGGAAGGAGTTTAATTGCCTAATTTAATTTTATCAATTTAACGGAATATATATGTGATTATAAATCTTATTTTGGTTGCATGCTAGGGTCATTTAGTTATCAGGTTTGATTTGTGCATACCTTGGATGTTAACTATTGAAATACTACATTCTTTTCTGCAGTACATAGATTTAAACTTGGTTTTTAATTGCTGTGATATTAAGCACTACTCTGCAATTATTGGGATTATGATTTGGACTTAAATTGCTGAACTAATACTTAGGTTCTATCAATCTTATGGATGTTGGCCTGGAGTTAACTGAAGAATTAGTTATATATTTTTTGATAATTACCTGGATGGATGCTGGATTTTAAATTGGCGAACAATTAAACTTGGTCTCGTTAATTACCTGGTTATTATTATGGATATTTAGTTGATGAACTGTTTCAAATCTGTATTTATCAACTATGTGAAATATTATTTGATGTACTGCTTAAAATGTTGCATCATTTATGGATCATTTGCATGATATGCACCGGTATGGGACGGTGGCATACGGAGGGAAGAATTAGATCAAAATGTTAATTCTTACGCATTCATCCATACAGAATGGATTAACTAAAATAGTTAAATCCTACATGGTTTCATGTCCTGTCAACTAAAACAGTTAAACGACATACTTGATGGTTGTTATATTTCTGTACTATGAAGAATAGGGATTTAATCAAAACACTTAAATCCTAATTATATGTTATGTTTTGGCGATGAATAGTTTACAGGCTCAACATTGTATTTGGATGAGATTTATATACATATAAATTATGTTAGTTTGTACGACTGAACAAACTGAACGACTAATTGGATTTCTTATGGTTGGATAGGATCGGACTTTAAATATATATGTATGGTACCGCGATATGAGCTTAAGTCTTAGAATTGTCGATTAGGGAGAGTATATTGTGATACCCCTCGAATCCAAGACACGGGTTGATCAGGCCCAGGCCCAAACCCAAGGGAATATCTAACAATTAATACTTTAAAGCGAACACAGAATTAAAAAAAAAAAAATGAATTTAAGAATAAAATTTTAAGAGCGGTAAGAAACTGAAATATAAAAGCCTTAAATAATTAAATATTTAAATCTGGTAATCCACAACTCCATAATTTAAACAACTCGGGAATCCATCCCTAGTGGACCCCTAATAAAACTCCAAACTGGAATGAAAATAAAACTGAAGATAAAATCCAAATCTATTATCCGGGAAGAAATCCTACGTCGTCGGTAGAGTGGAAGATCGTCTCTGCTCAGCACGAATAATTCAGGCCTGGAACTGACGTACACCAGAAAAATAGGGGTGGGTCAGGCCCACGAACAAGTTCTATCCTACTACAATCCAAGCAGAGACTCGATACACATGTACATACTCAATAGTTCAACAATAACTAATACTCTATACATAAATATATCCACACTACTGGACTCTCGCTAGACTATGAAAAGGGTCTCAACCTAGATAGAAGGCATCACACAATACGTACCTAAGTGAGTATGAGTACATAAACCTAAACAGGTTATACCTCAACCTTCACAGTCAGCTACACATCCAATTGCATATACGCACCGTAACCATCGACACTGAGACTCAAGCTCATGACACGGTATCATAAAAATATATCTAAACTCCGTTCCTAACCATCCACAAGAAATCCAGTAAGTCAATCGGCGTATTCAACCGTACCGACTTAGTTATATAAGGAGGATTGTATTTAATAACCCGTGCCCTTTTCCAAAATAGGGAGGACTTAGCAATTTGAGCTAATCCAATCCCTAGTATGATATCATCCCATACCGGTGCATACCATCTCCTCTGTCCAATAGTTGACAAAATATTTATAATATCCACATCAACAATTCCATATTAAGCATAATAAAATAATTTAGCAAACATGCTTAATTAAACTAACAGTTGTTGTAATACTGTCCATAAAAGTATCAATACAAAGACTTCTAAACCAAGCATGTAAGAGTAGATTAACAACCATGCTTAAATACACTAATAGTTTATAAAACACTGTCCATATATATGTCAGTACCAAGATTTCCAAACTAAACATGTTAGAGCAGATTAACAACCACGCTACACGGAACTGTATCCGTATTAAACTCCATGTTCAGGTTTCATATATTTAACAAAGCCAAATTTAAATACTGTCCTAGACAATTCCATGACATGCAACATAAACGTAAGTAAATTATCGTACCTATGAATTTCCCTGCTCAACAGATTTATGCACTGCGGTTTAGAAACTTAATCATCAATTTAATTCCTAAGAAGATATAAACTCCTAGCAACTAATTCCACTCTTTGAACGTGAAATTAGCAGTGAACAACTCTCACAAAAATTCTAAATTAATTAAGAAAACAATCCAAAACAAAATAGTTCGCTAAGCAACATACAACTTTCATACAGTTTCAACCATTGCACATTGGTGTCTAAATCCATGTTCTCTATTGCTTTAGACCTAAACCTCCTCTGGACAGTCTCTAAACCTCCATTACAACCTCTATTCTCCTCAGAACAAACTAGAAAATCAACCATCCAAACCTCCCCTACTGAAAACTGAACAGAGAAGAAGTAAAACGTGAAAACTGGAAGGAGCAAAGATGGAGCAAGCTCCAAAAACACTTGGAGCCGCCTCCAAGTCCAAAGGAGCTGGCTCCAAACCCAAAAGGAGCCGCCTCCATCTCCCTCTTCTCTCTGTTCACTTTTCCGGCTTCGTCTTCACCTACGGCCCTTCACTGCTGAAGTTTCCAGAACTTGTAACCGAGTCCCAGTAGATTACCAACCCTTGTTTTAAGTCCTTATTACATTGCTAAGATGAGTTTTAATAAAGAACTAAGCAAGAGAGTTTCAAGTTTATACAATTTAGCAGGTATAACGCATACTGACATAATTATAATTCAAACCATGAAACAGATAACGTTTTTAAAACATGGAATTCATCCTGGACCTATTAAGTATGCAAAGAACATGAAGCCTAAGGGAGAGAGTAAGGATAAAACTTGCCTCACACCGACGTTCGTCTATATTTTTCGGCGAAACTCTCCTCTGTTTGCTCTATGTTTTCCTGCCGTCTCTAAAACTGCTCTCAGACTTACGATGTCGTAATCTTCTTCTTAAAACCCTAGGCAGACATCCTAAGTGAGTATTTATAGGCCATACAAATCCTAAGTTCCCTCAACCCTAATCGGATTTGCTCGGCCCATACAGAAGTTTCAAGTTTATACAATGACGGCTACTGTGTATACCTAATGGAACGATATAACAGTCACGTTTTTTTTAAAAAAAAAAAACATATTAACCATTTTACTTTAATTACCAATTAAACTTTATACCAATTAACCAAATAAACTAACTAAAACATTTAACAAATAATTAAAATTAAATAACACACGTAAGAAAATAAAATTAACTCAATAAAACAATTTAAATAAATAAAGTCAACAACCAGGTCAACCTATCAACGAATTATATTTAATAAAACAATTTAATTAAAAGAAAAACAATTAAAGCATTAAATAAAATAATTAATTAATACCGAGACTATCCTTTTGAAACTTAGGGATATTACATATATGCAGTAGGATGCGTAGCTGGCTATGTTGGTTGAGGTATACCCTGTTAGGCTTAAGTAGTCATGCCCACTCAGGTGCGTTTTGCATATTGCCTTCTATTCAGGTTGAGACCCTCATCATAGTCCAGTGAATGTCCTGTAGTGTGGATATATATCTATTTACGAACTATACAGTTATGGTTGAGGATGTATCTGCGTATCGAGTCTCTGTTTGGATTATAGTTAGGATAGAACTTGTTCGTGGGCCTGACCCACTATTATTTTTCAGGTAACGGACGATTCCAGATCTTAGAGTTTGTTCATGCTGAACAGAGACGGCTACTCATTCTTCCGACGACGTAAGAGTTTTTTCACGATTTACCATTGGAGTTCTTCAGTTGTTGTTTTTCAGGGTTGGAGTTTATTAGAGGTCCACCAAATAGATTCCCGAGTTGTATTGGAAATGGAGAAAATTAATGTATCAGAATAGTTTTTTATTTATAAAATTTTATTATGAGGTTTCAGTTTTTGGATTATCATTTTAGTTTCTTTTCAGCAGTTTTATTTATTCTGGTTTATCTTAATTGTATTCTGTATTCATTTATTGCTGATTGGTTTGATATCCTCGGGTAATCGGTCGTGGGCCTGGCCAACCCGTATCCGGAAATCTGAGGGTGTCACATCAAGTGACAAGTGGCATTCTAACCGAACGCCAAACACTTTACTAAAAAAATAAAATAAAAAAATAAAAATAAAAAAAGGAATCAAATTGTCAACTCATTCAAGATTGAAGGATGAAATCCTGGAAAAACATCAAACATCATTTCATTCATTATAATACAAGTTCTTGAAGTACAAGAGATGATGATGTTCTACAAATAAATAAATAAAAAATTAGTCTACACCCTCTTCTCCCAGTCTGGATCCATTGCATTCACCTTCACCATCATTACCAGTTGGTTCGCTATAGTTCTCTTCACAATTGGCTGCATCACCATCTCTGGAGGGAAAGTCAAGCTGAATGACCTCATCAGTTGATAGAGGTCTGTCAGTGGTAGCAGCAGTGACAGGAACAATAGTGGTGATGAGGGGAACGCTCAGAGGGGTAAGGCGCGAAGGTGGAACCATCCCTGAAGTTACAATTTCTTTACATTCGATGAATATGTCTTCAGCAGGGGTAGCGTCTAGATCCTGATAAGAGTTCGGTGGGTTGATATTAAGGGAGGCATCCAGCTCATCTGGACCTGCCGAGGAACTTGACTAGCCCTCAGGGGGAGAACGGTCAATAAAACCGTCTCTATACCCCTCAGGGTATCTAAGAGCTCCAATCCTGGTGAAACGGTTGTGCAGAGCTCTCATACCACCATCAACTCTGCCTATAACATTCAGCAGGTCAGAGCGATCATTGGAGAACCTTTCCTCAGAATTTGCAAAGGATAACTGTTCAGCAATAAGAGTGCGCTAAAGGTCACCCTTCTTTGCCTTCAAGGCATCCCTTTCAATCAACGCAACATTTTTCTCAATTTTTAGAACGTCGGCTTCATCCTGGAAAGAATCCCTTTCAACCTTAAAGGCATCTCGTTCAGCTTTCAGGGTATCCCTCTCAGCCGTCAGAACAGTCAATTTTTTCTCTGACTCATTTAATTTAACCAGCACCTCTGTATTCTTGGCCTCAGTGATCATTTCTGAATCAACAAATCTAGCCAGACTAGTAGAAACAGATTTGAGCTTTTTGTTCAAAGCTTCAATGGTTTTCTGAAAGGTGAACATCTCATAAAGAGTCTGCAAAGAGGCAAGGGCGTTCAGATAAGTACTGCTATCAAATGATCAGAATAAAAAATAAATGTGTTGAAAGGAAATGAGGAGTTACCTCAACAGCAGTTGCTAAGAATCGCCTATACATTTCGTTCAATGTCATTTTATTTTGATCAGAAATGTCTTTGGGAGTCCAAAAGCCTTTGTAAAGGGCAAATGATATAGGTGGGTCTCTTAAAGAGGAATCTATAGGGACAATGACTGACCCATCCTCACGGCTGAATATGGGGCACCATGGCATGACAGTTGGTGATGAGCCGGACGTTCTGGCAGATTCATCCTCCGGAATGGATAGCAGAGAAGGGAGAGAAGGACTGGTGACTCTGAAAGAGGTCTGGGCCTTTTAAGTAGAAGGCATATCGCTTTGGTCAGAGCCACCCTCAGGCATAGGCCTCTTGCCCTGCCTTTTTCCAATGCAGCAGCTCAATCAGGAGAAGAGCAACAACACCTTGAAAAGAATTCCCAACATTCTGAGCATTTTCCCCAACTGTCTGAGCTTCTTGTAGGGAAGTTTCAGCCAAAATGTTAGAGGGTTCACTGATTGGCGCGTGGGTTTGAGCTTCGGTTGGGTATGGCATAGAGGGCCCAATGATCGGCTGCTCGGTGGCTTGAGCAGGAACCAGGACTGGAGAAGTAGATGAAGTAGTGACAACTGTAGTTGAAGGAGATGGGGCAGAACACCTCCTCCTACTGAAGGAAAGAATTCGGATACTATTCATGGTGGATCCAAAAAGGGATATATCCGAAAGGTTGTCAGGAGTAAGCAGCTCAGTGGCTGAGGGGATATTGTTAAACACTTTCTCCTCCAGAACGTCAAGCCTGACCCTGCAAACACTGTAAACCAATTCAACATGATCTATCTAAAGGCATTTACAAATAAAAGTGCAGAAAAGGGGAAGGCAATTTTCACAATGGCAATGAGTTGGGTGTTTTTTAAGCTTCTTGTAGTTGGAGATAGAGCACTCTGCAAGGTGGTTGGGACAGGGAAACTGAGGGAATAGAGTTTGCCAATTTCCACTGACCCCAATTAAGTTTTGCCTCCAGCCCTTTTCAGAAGAGAGCTTGTCCGTACAGATGAATCGTTTCTCAATGGGGTAAAAGTGAAAATGCTTCTTAGTGAATTTAATTTTGTTAATTCGATAGCAAATGAGGAGGTCAATAATATCCAGATCGAGATCCCTATCACGATTCAAGAGAAGAAGGACCGATATTACCTTAAAAAAATTAGGGTTAACCTGCAGAGGGCAGAGCCCCAATTTGTTGAGGACATAACAGAAGAATGGATGTAAAGGGAACCTAATTACGTTTAAGTGAAGAGCAAAAAAATTAATTTCCCCAAGAAAGAGACCCTCACCAGAACTCTCATCCAGATTCGTGGGGTAAATCATGAGGGAAACATCATTTGGAATATTGTTCTTAAAACGATTAGCATCCAAATCAAGAGAAGCCATGGAAGAGGAGAGAAATTTCTAAATGTAAAATCCTTTTCCTTCCAAGAGAATGGCAAAAGAAAGAAACTAACCTTGACAAAAGAGTTCGCAAAGTACTCTGTAACAGTGAGAAAGCCGAATTGCAAGGAAAAAGTTCACCGGAAAAATTAAGGAAGGCTCACCGGTAAAAACAGGTAAGCAATAGAGGTAATCAAGGGACACAACGATGAAGGATGGAAGTGAGAAATGTTGAAAGAAGCCAAGAATTATGGGGTGAGGGTTTTTAAAAGATAAAATGATTCAGTACTTAATGAATTATAGTGAAAGTGGTGCGGCAGATCTCAAAGCGTGGGTCTTAGAGCCAACTGTTCGATTCCCCATGTCATCACTCCAAGCCATCAAATCATGATTGTGTCTTTTCGATAATCTCACCCTAATTAATTAGGGAGAGATTATGGGGGCAGATGAAGATATCATTAATGACCTGGGCCCGGTTCGGTTCAAAATGCTCAGAACGGGTCGAGTAATTGCAATCAAAGCAAAGCCAATCCACACCGAGCAGGCCCAAAAGAAGGAGGACAGTGAATGGACCTGAAGAAGTACACGAGAGAGGACAAAGCCAGCCCATCACAAGGGAGTCAGTTAAAAAACATGAGGATAGCTTGTAACCCGCCTATAAATAGATGGAAAATAGAAGGAAAAGGAGTTGGAAAATATTTTTGAAGTGTAAAGTTTCTCTCTCTAAAATTGGGAAAAATCATTTGCATCTTCAATGATGCTTGCTTATTATTCTATCATTCATAAGTAAGAAATTTTTTTCATTAATGTCCATTAAATATGATAATTATTAAAATAAAAAAATAAAAAAAAAGGCATTAATAATGGCATCCTTCAATTCTATATTTGCATAAACTTGAACTTGAAGAACTGGTCCAAGTCCATATGAGGTAAAAATGAGTATAAATCTTGTGATTTTGCTTTTATTGTGCTGATTGGTATAACCTCAAGGAAAATGACAAACATGAATGCAGTTGTTGGGTTGGGCCAAAAGAAATTTGAAAGTAGATAGTGAAATTGGACTTTGTGGGTGTGAGTTGTGAACTAATGAGTAACATCTTAGAAGTAATTCAAAATATCAACACACATCATCATCCATAGGCCCTAGATCAAGTAGCAAAGTTAAGTCGGATACATGATTATTGGTCGTAACCCTCTTTCAAGGATCTAATACCGTTACACATTTCAATAAATCTGTTAGATCACATTACACACTTGTCAAACTTTACAAAGAACTCATCTTCTATAAGTTAATTGAACAACAAAGGTAGCAAGTGAGTTAATATATATATATATACACACACACACACACACACATATACATATACGTGTATGTGTTGATAGCTCATGTTTTTTGTTACTTTTTTTTTTTATCAAAATTAATCCTTGATGGCGGCTTATGGAACTAATTTATATTTTTAATACATGGATAGGTTAGAGAGGTTATTTTGGCTGAGAAAAAGAGTGAGACTAAGGTACAGACACTTGTGCTGATATTTGCCCACAAATTCAAAGGTACTAGTATCCATACTGTATGATCTGTTATATATTTGTGTGTGTATATGTAGGTGTGTATCTGATTACAAAACAATTGCATCCGCAGGGAATGAAGCGAAGTGTCATTGTAAGATTATTTATTTAATTGTAACCCACATAATTTGGACATGTGACATACTACTTGGTGGCTAAGTAAATAGATTTCAATTAATATTATTTATTTTTGGTCAATTTATAATTACTTTTTTGGTAATTACTTATTGGAGAAGTGTTTTCTTTTCTTATTCCTTACTTTGATGGAAAGTAGAATTATGTTACTAAAAGGAAAACTGGTCATCTCTCTACCTTTATAAAAGTACATATACTCCATCAATTATGTACGATTAATGATACAACACGTAAAAGTTTTATGTGTGCAAAAGGCCAAGAAAGAGGAACTAGTTTCCACCTTTGCTTATTGATTAGAGTTACAGATTAGTTCGTGGTTAAAGGATCTAGACATTGGATTTAATCTCAATAAGATTTGATATCATGAATCGAGGTATTTATATCTAACCATTTATTTTTACATTATAGATATGTGAAAATCATGAAGTTCTAATATATGGAATTCATATAAATTTATGATTAATAGCTTAACACGAATTATTAAAGTTTACATGTGGAATCAGAGCTTATGGTTTAGGAACTCATTATTTTCCACTAACGTTGCATAAATAATATGTGTAAAATAAAATAAAATAATTTAATTTTCTTATTTTTGGAATCTGCATATTTATTGACACACACAATGTTGGAAACGGCATTAGAAAACACAAACTTTGGAAGGATTTTTAAAAGATTCCGCTAAGAATTTTTTTGCGAATCTATTGACGAGCGCGTTCCTCTCTGCGAGGAGATGATGGATCAGAATTAAAACGGTTTGGGTTTATTTAAACCATAAATCAGTTTTATTTTTGAACCAAGGGTTGCACCCTTTACAAATTAAAAACCACCAACAGATTTTTAATTTTGATTGGTCAACAATGGTTGCACCCATTCGGACTATGGGTGCACCGATTCAGAATAGGCACCAACAAGCCTATAAATACCCATCATTGGGTTCATTTCAACACACACCAATTCAGAAATCTTCTTCTCTTCTTCTGATTCATCTTTGTTCGGTTCAGCCACTGGTTTGGGTTCAACCTAAACTGGTTTGGATTGGGTTCGAACCTTGGTTTCCAAGTTTGGGTTCAATCTTGGTCTCCGAGTTAGGGTTCAATCCTGGTCTCCGAGTCTGAATTCAACTGAGAGTACTACACCGAGCCAGTTCACCTATTCCATTGGTTTGAAGTGCTACTACCAAAGGAAGAAAAGTCGTTGTATCCTGGGAGATAGACGCCGAAGAGTCCGTTAGCACCGTAGCGGGGCGTATCTATCTTAAGGCTATAGAATTAAATTCTAGCCTCGACTTTAACAGGTTCTTTTATTTTATAGTTTTATTTTCTTGATATTAAACTATATAAATATATATAGATTATTATAACAAATATTATATTTACAAATAATATTTAAATAAATTATACTATAGTATATGATACATTTTTGTTCCACAATCTTAAGACAGATCTCTTTATACTATAGTAATAATTATTTAATTATTATTGTTGTTATAATTATTATAATTTGACTCGTGATCTGTATATCAATATATAACAAACAAATGGCAAGTACGAGTATTACCGTGCCTAATGTTCCCATCAGTCATGGGGAGAAGCCCGAAAAATTCCACGGGACGGAGTTTAAAAGGTGGCAACAAAAAATGATGTTCTACCTTACAACTCTGAATCTAAGCAAGTATCTAACTGAGACTGCTCCAGTGTTAGATGAGGGTGATACAGACATTACCAAGCTTGAAGCTGTTGATACATGGAAGCATGGAGACTTCCTATGCAAGAACTACATCCTCAATGGATTGGACAACACCTTATATAATGTGTACAGTCCAATAAATACTGCTAAAGAGCTTTGGGAGTCGTTAGACAAAAAGTATAAAACAGAGGATGCTGGCTTGAAGAAATTCGTGGTTGGACGATTTCTGGACTTCAAAATGATAAACTCCAAGACAGTCGTGAGCCAAGTGCAGGAGCTCCAGCTGATCCTACATGAGATACATGCTGAGAAGATGACATTGAGTGAATCCTTTCAAGTAGCTTCAATCATTGAAAAGCTGCCACCTACTTGGAAAGATTTCAAAAATTACTTGAAGCATAAGCGCAAGGAAATGGGGGCTCGAAGACTTAATTGTCAGGCTGAAAATTGAAGAAGATAACCGTACATCTGAAAAGAAAGCCGGAAATTCTTTAATGGTATCAAAGGCAAATATAGTGGAAGCTGGACATACCCCTCGGATCCGAGATACGGGTTGATCAGGCCCAGGCCCAAACCCGAGGGAATATCAAACAATTAAAGTATTTTAAAACGAACACAAATGACAAAAAGAATAATAAAGATAGAATAAAACTGAAAGAAACATTAATTATAAAATCCTCCATGTATAACTGAAAATTGAAACTCCAATCCTCCAAAACTTCAAAGTTACAACTTGGGAATCCACTGATGGACCCCTAACTAAAAGTTCAACTGAGAATGAAACTGAAAATAGATAATGCTAGAAACATCGAGAGAAGTCCTACGTAATCAGATGAAAGTGAGACTGTCCTCGACAAGCACGATCAAGCTCTAAGGCTGGAACCGTCCTGTACCTGAAAAGAATAATAAAGGAGTGGGTCAGACCCACGAGCAAGTTCTAATCCAACTGCAATCCATACAGTGACCCGATACGCAGATACACCGTAGACACCTCACAATATCTATCTAGTCCATACGTATAAATATATCCACACTAAGGGACATTCACTAGTCTATAATAGAAGTCTCAACCTGAATAGAAGGCAACATGCGAATACGCACCCAAAGGTGGGCATGAGTACCTAGACCTAACAGGGTACACCTCAACCTATTATAACCAGCTACGCATCCACTGCATATACGCACCCTAACCAACAAGTCTGAGACTCAAGCTCAACTAGTGGTACCATAAACATATATATAAAATCCGTCCAAATCCAGGGTAAGCAGTTTAACAATTTATTAAACTGACCTACAATAAACCAACTAGTTAGTCACTCAACTTATTCAGTGGATATGACTTAACTACCATCCGTTAATCCAGGAAGTCATCCAACTTGGTTACAGCTGATCTGACTTAGTCACAATTAGGATTCGATATCTGACAATCCATTCCATTAATCCATTAGGTTAGGTCTTAGCGTTTTGAAGCTAAACCATCCCTAGTATGCCACCGTCCCATACCGGTGCATATAATCCTCCATATCAATGCCAATTACAATATAGAAATCATAATTTAGTAAATTACATTCCAAAACATTATCCAAATAATTGCAGGAAGATATTTGATGTTCTAGCCATTAAAAATCCAAACGATAATCCATATCATTGCAGAAAGTATTTACTATTTCAACAATTAGCCTCCAAAGCATGCATAGGTCAACTTCAATACATCACTGACCCTATAATGTATTTAGAACAATTTATAAACATATTAGATCCCACTGGAATGCTCAAAAATAAGCTTGAGCAATTAAGTCTTCTTCCATCCCTTAATCGTGTACAATGTGCATAAATTTTATACAGTTTGTTCCGTTAATTTAGAGGTAAACTTTAATCAATTAAAAGACCTCTTAATACCCAAAGTTAACTTCTTAATCACTATGGCAAGTCCCAATATTTTTTTTTAAACAGTTCCCACACACAACAGCTTCAAACAGTGCATCAAACACCTTCTGGAAGCAAACTGAGCGAGAACAGGTTATGAACAAAAGGGGAGCCGGCTCCAATTTTTATTGGAGCCTGCTCTACTTGGGTAGAGCCGGCTCTACACTTCCTAGAGTCGGCTACACACTAGGGGGGAGCCGGCTCCCTCCTCCATAGAGCCGGCTCTCTCCCTCTCTGAGAGCCGTCTGTCCGTCTGTGACTTCTGCGACCTTCTTCTTCAACGCCAGCCGCTTCCCATCCATTTTATTTAGTTTTAGACTGTTCCCAAGGGTCCTAACTATGTCCAATATAATCCCCATGGAGTGTTTACAACAGTTGAAATCAAAAACAAAAACTACAAATTCCACAGAAAAATCACGCTTAGGAAAACAACTACTGTAATGAACTTAAAAACCATCACCGAATTCATTCAAGGCAAAGATAAGGTTAAATTGACATATAAAAACATGCTTAATTCAATTATTGATCCATTAGAACCCTAGAGTATGTCTAGGTGCATAGAACACAGGCCAACGGGAAGGAGGAAGAAAAGAACTTGCCTGAAGTTTTGGACTCAAAACTTGTCGCCGTCTTCCCAACGTCCGGTAACCACTGCAACACTGTCTAGCCTCCTAATTCCTCCTTGGTCCTCTCTGTACACTTCCTCTTAAGCCTCACTCTGTTTTCCCCACAATTGCTCTCTGTTTCCCTCTCTGTATCTTTGGTACGTGAATAGGGTTTTTTTTTTCCAACCCTTGATACAGAGTAACCATATATATATAGGTGTAAAAACATAAACCCTAATCCGTGTTTAATCAGAGACAGAGCCCTAATTCTAAACCTAGTCGGCCCATGAAACTACCTTTGTTACGGCTTACCTAAATGTGAAATTTTCAACCCCAAAGTTAACTGTAACTTAACACAGCATTAAATAAAAAACAATTAAAAAATTAAATCCGCTTAACTAATTAATTCCAATTAAAAACCCAATTAAATAATTAAAAACACTTAATTCAATTTAAAACACATGACACATAGGTAAACAACAATTAAACCAAATAATCACATAAAATAATTTAATTCAAATTTCAAATAACCAATTAAATAAAAATGCGATAAAGATAATAAAATAAATTAAAAGGCAATACAATAAATATGTTGAAAATGCCGAGACTATCCTTTTTAAAATTAGGGGTATTACATTTTTCCCCCCTAACAAAAGGAATTCCGTCCTCGGAATTCGCTCTGACCTTATTCCAATATTTCAGGAAACTGCGAGCGAATGACATCCTCCCGTTCCCAAGTGGACCCAGCCTCATTGTGATGACTCCACTGCACACGAACCAAAGGGATAACCTTATTGCGAAGGATTTGATCCCGACGGTCAACAATACGACATGGTGGCTCCAAATAAGTTGCATCCGGCTGCAACTCAATCTCCCCAACATCAATATGCTGATACCGATCATCATCGTGCAGAAATTTCCGCAACATGGACACGTGGAATACGTTGTGTACGCGATCCAAATTATCCGGCAGTGCCAACCGATAAGCAACAGCTCCAACCCGATCCGTAATCATGAATGGACCGACAAACCGCGGAGACAACTTCCCTTTCTTCCCAAAGCGCATAACACCCTTTATAGGAGATACTTTAAGAAGAACCTGATCCCCAACCTGAAACTCCAAAGCACGAGTGCGACGATTAGCATAGCTCTTCTGCCTACTTTGGGCAGTACGCATGCGATCTCGAATAAGAGCAATCTTTTCAGAGGTATCCTTGATGAACTCAGGACCTAAGAATCGATTCTCTCCAACCTCCATCCAACAAACAGGTGATCGACACGGTCGACCGTATAACGCCTCAAAAGGTGCCATCCCAATAGTCTTCTGAAAACTATTGTTATAAGCAAACTCCACAAGTGGCAAATATTCCTCCCAGTGGCCCTTAAAATCCAGAACACACGACCGAAGCATATCTTCCATAATCTGATTCACCCTCTCAGTCTGTCCGTCAGTCTGAGGATGATAAGCAGTACTAAGGTGTAATTCCGTACCTAAAGCCTGCTGAAAACTCTTCCAAAATCCAGATACAAAGCTCGAATCCCTGTCCGATATAATAGACAATGGAATGCCATGTAGCTTCACAATCTCTGAAATGTAAAGCCTCGCCAACTGCTCCGAAGTGTAGTCAGTGCAAATAGGCAAGAAATGAGCTGACTTGGTCAACCTATCCACAATGACCCATATGGAATTATGCCCTTTGAAAGAATTTGGCAACCCTTCCACAAAATCTATAGATATGCTCTCCCATTTCCACTCCAGAATTGGTAGTGACTGTAGAGCTCCTAGCGGCCTCTGATGATCAATCTTAACCATCTGACAAGTACTACACTGAGAAACAAAAAGAGCAATGTCCCTCTTCATACCTGCCCACCAAAACTGCCGCTTCATATCTTGATACATCTTATCGCCTCCTGGATGAACAGAGAACTCAGAGTGATGAGTCTCAGTCATCACATCCTTCCTCAAATTATCAGCAGAAGGTACCACTAGCCGTCCCTTGTACCTTAAACCTCCATCAGCCCCAACATAGTAGAATGGAACCTCTCCGGAAGCTATCTCTGTGATCTTGTCGACACATTGCTGATCAGTGAGTTGTGCTTGTAAAACCTTGCGAATGATGGAAGGTGTAACTACCATGCAAGCCATAAAAGCATCTGACAACTCATCTACATTCTTCAAAGCATTCCACTCAGTAGTGAATAGAGCAGAAAGACTACCAACAGGTCGGCGACTGAGTGCATCCGCCACCACATTCGCTTTCCCTGGATGGTACTGTATAGAAAAATGATAGTCTTTTACAAACTCCAACCATCTGCGCTGTCTCATATTCAGCTCTAGCTGAGTGAACAAGTACTGCAAACTCTTGTGATCACTGAATAATCTGAAGGACTCACCCAACAGATAATGCCTCCAAATACGCAAGGCAAAGACTACTGCTGCCAATTCCAAATCATGTGTTGGATAATTAAGCTCATGAGGCTTAAGTTTCCGAGATCCATAAGAAATCAATCGTTCCTCCTGCATCAATACACATCCAAGACCCTGCAACGATGCATCCGTGTAAACGAGATACTCTATCCCACTCTGCGGAGTAGCCAGAACCGGTGCAGAAGTCAGCTTCCTTTTCAGCTCATCAAAAGCTCACTGACAGTGTTCATCCCACACGAACTGTACACCCTTCTTGGTCAGATGAGTGAGTGGTCCTGCTATCTTAGAGAACCCCTGGATGAATCTCCTGTAATATCCTGCCAGGCCGAGAAAACTCCGAATCTCAGTAGGTGATGTAGGTTGTCCCCACTCAACCACCGCTGAAACCTTGGCCGGATCCACTGCTATCCCCTTTTCTGACACCACGTGACCCAAAAATTTCACCTCCCACTGCCAAAATTCACACTTCTCGAACTTGGCATATAACTGGTGCTCACGAAGCGTCTGCAAGACTATGCGAAGATGTCTAGCATGATCGTCCTCCGACCGAGAATAGATCAAGATGTCATCAATAAAGACAATAACAAACTGATCCAAATAAGCCCGGAAGACTCTATTCATTAAGTCCATGAACACTGCAGGTGCATTAGTCGTCCCAAACGGCATAACACGAAACTCATAAGAACCATATCTCGTGAGAAACGCTGTCTTAGGAACATCCTGCTCCCTAACCCTCAGCTGATGATACCCAGAACGCAGATCAATCTTGGAGAAGTATGTGGCTCCCCTTAACTGATCAAACAAGTCATCAATCATGGGCAAAGGATACTTGTTACGAATCGTAACCTTGTTCAACTCCCTGTAATCTATACACAGACGAAGCGAACCATCCTTCTTCTTCATAAACAGAACCGGTGCTCCCCAAGGTGATGTACTCCTACGAATAAAACCCTGGCTGAGTAACTGCTGAATCTGATCCCTCAGCTCTCTCATCTCTACCGGTGCCATCCTATAGGGTGCCCTAGTAATAGGCACAGTGCCTGGAGCTAAGTCTATCACAAAATCGATCTCGCGACTAGGTGGCAACCCTGGAATCTCCTGAAATACATCCGGGAAATCCTATACAATTGGTATGTTATCCAATGACACAGTAATCCCCTCATCCTTTTCCTCCTCCACATGGAACAAATAGGTGCTACCGCCTCCTTTAGAATGTGGCATAGCTACTACGTACATATCCTGACCAGGTATGGTAAAAATAATAGATCTATCAAAACAATCAACTTGGGCATGGTAGTGAGACAACCAATCCATCCCAAGTATCACATCATAAGTGTGCATGTCCAGGACCAGTAGATTGGCTAGAAACCTGAGTCTGCCAATATCTAGTGTCACAGGCCCATCACTCTCATGTATAATAGCTGTATCACCAAATGGTGTAGAAATACCCTGAGGTCTAGTGCATACCCTCGTCCTCATCCCAGATAAAGCAACAAAAGTCCTAGCTACAAATGAGTGTGTAGCACCCGTATCAAATAAAACACGTCTAGGTAAACCATGAATAGGAAACTTACCCTCAATAGTCTGAGGTGCCTGAACATCCTGTGGCTTGGGGTTATACACCCTGCCATAATGCAACTGCTGTGGTGCCTGTCCCTGAGTCTGCGGCGGTGCCGGTAAAGCCAGATGTGTCTGTCCCTGAATCCGTGGAACCTGTGGAGCTGGTAGAGGCACTGGCGCCCTCTGTCCCTGCTGCACATACTGTCCCTGTCCCTGTCCTGCTTTAGGACACTGCCTGGTGGTATGACCATACTCTCCACAAGTGTAACAACTACCCTGGAAAGTACCAAATGGCCTCCTCTGTCGGTTAGCCTGTGGCTGACCCTGTCCTGCCTGTGGTCCTCCATTCTGTTGCCTCTGAATAGGTGCCCCATTCCAGTGAGCATCTGAACCACCCTTGTGCTTTTTCCAAGGCTGTTGCCCTTGGAACTTGCCTTTGTCATTCTGCCGGTGACCATTGCCGTTCCCCTTTTCAACTGACTGATTAGTAGAGTCTTTATCACCCCGCTTCTCACCATGAGCCTGTCTGATGTCCACAGTCAACTGATACTGTTGTAGCGCGGCGTCTACCACCTGAGCATAGGTAGTATAGGCTGGACTACCTGTAATAGCTCTCTTGATAGACCACATCAGTCCCTTGACAAAACTGTTGCGCTTCTTCTCCTCTGTATCCACCTCCTCCGGTGCAAAGAGAGACAAGCGTGTGAACTGCTGCTCATACTCTGCCACTGTCATGTTTCCCTGCTGCAGACTTAGAAACTCGGTCTTCATAGCTGCCCTGACTGCATAGGGAAAATATTTTTCCTCAAAGCGAGCACTGGACTCATCATAAGTCAATGTCATCCTCTCCTCTGGGGTGGTAACTGACTCCCACCACTGTAGTGCATCCCCAACTAACTTGAAAGTAGCAAGCATCTGCTTCTGAACCTCCGTGCACTGAACCAAACGAAGATGACGCTCAATGTCCTGCTTCCACTGGTGAGTTGCTCTCGCATCGATGGAGCCTGAGAACACAGGTGGACTCCCCTTTGTGAAAGAGCTCCTAGCCTTTCCCCAAGAATCCGTCTGAACTACTGGTGCTGGTACAGGTGCCTGCTGAACCTGTGGTTGGTTCCGGAGTGCAGCTGTTACCCCAGCCTCTATAGCCCGAGCAACAAGGTCATTGAGGTGTGGAGGAATCTCTGAATCTCTGTCCGACCCTGAGTCTGTTGAACTTCCTCCTGCTCCTCCTGAAACCCTGGCATTTGCTGCTCTTCTTCCATTTGCCGACGTTGCAGACGTTCCTGCTGTCTACGTGCTGCTCTCCTCCGTCGACTGTTCATGTTCCTCTTCCAGTGTTAACCATGCTGTTAACATAGAAAGACAGACATTAGTACGAGTTTAAACGAACCGTAAAAGAATTCAACGAATCCTAAACATGAGCTCTATAAAAAAAACGCTACGCGGAAGTCTTAATACGAAACGTCCTAGAGACACTTGAACCTGGAGTGCTCTGATACCAACTGTGATACCCCTCGGATCCGAGACACGGGTTGATCAGGCCCAGGCCCAAACCCGAGGGAATATCAAACAATTAAAGTATTTTAAAACGAACACAGATGACAAAAAGAACAATAAAGATAGAATAAAACTGAAAGAAACATTAATTATAAAATCCTCCATGTATAACTGAAAACTGAAACTCCAATCCTCCAAAACTTCAAAGTTACAACTTGGGAATCCACTGATGGACCCCTAACTACAAGTTCAACTGAGAATGAAACTGAAAATAGATAATACTAGAAACATCGAGAGAAGTCCTACGTAATCAGATGAAAGTGAGACTGTCCTCGACAAGCACGATCAAGCTCTAAGGCTGGAACCGTCCTGTACCTGAAAAGAATAATAAAGGAGTGGGTCAGACCCACGAGCAAGTTCTAATCTAACTGCAATCCATACAGTGACCCGATACGCAGATACACAGTAGACACCTCACAATATCTATCTAGTCCATACGTATAAATATATCCAC
Source organism: Cornus florida (assembly GCF_030987335.1). Taxonomy (NCBI): domain Eukaryota; kingdom Viridiplantae; phylum Streptophyta; class Magnoliopsida; order Cornales; family Cornaceae; genus Cornus; species Cornus florida. The sequence continues at coordinate 16,705,062 of NW_026775574.1, forward strand.
ACTAAGGGACATTCACTAGTCTATAATAGGGGTCTCAACCTGAATGAAGGCAACATGTGAATACGCACCCAAAGGTGGGCATGAGGACCTAGACATAACAGGGTACACCTCAACCTATTATAACCAGCTACGCATCCACTGCATATACGCACCCTAACCAACAAGTCTGAGACTCAAGCTCAACTCGTGGTACCATAAACATATATATAAAATCCGTCCAAATCCAGGGTAAGCAGTTTAACAATTTATTAAACTGACCTACAATAAACCAACTAGTTAGTCACTCAACTTATTCAGTGGATATGACTTAACTACCATCCGTTAATCCAGGAAGTCATCCAACTTGGTTACAGCTGATCTGACTTAGTCACAATTAGGATTCGATATCTTACAATCCATTCCATTAATCCATTAGGTTAGGTCTTAGCATTTTGAAGCTAAACCATCCTTAGTATGCCACCGTCCCATACCGGTGCATATAATCCTCCATATCAATGCCAATTACAATATAGAAATCATAATTTAGTAAATTACATTCCAAAACATTATCCAAATAATTGCAGGAAGATATTTGATGTTCTAGCCATTAAAAATCCAAACGATAATCCATATCATTGCAGAAAGTATTTACTATTTCAACAATTAGCCTCCAAAGCATGCATAGGTCAACTTCAATACATCAATGACCCTATAATGTATTTAGAACAATTTATAAACATATTAGATCCCACTGGAATGCTCAAAAATAAGCTTGAGCAATTAAGTCTTCTTCCATCCCTTAATCGTGTACAATGTGCATAAATTTTATACAGTTTGTTCCGTTAATTTAGAGGTAAACTTTAATCAATTAAAAGACCTCTTAATACCCAAAGTTAACTTCTTAATCACTATGGCAAGTCCCAATATTTTTTTTTAAACAGTTCCCACACACAACAGCTTCAAACAGTGCATTAAACACCTTCTGGAAGCAAACTGAGCGAGAACAGGTTATGAACAAAAGAGGAGCCGGCTCCAATTTTTATTGGAGCCTGCTCTACTTGGGTAGAGCCGGCTCTACACTTCCTAGAGCCGGCTCTACACTAGGGGGGAGCCGGCTCCCTCCTCCATGGAGCTGGCTCTCTCCCTCTCTGAGAGCCGTCTGTCCGTCTGTGACTTCTGCGACCTTCTTCTTCAACGCCGGCCGCTTCCCATCCATTTTATTTAGTTTTAGACTGTTCCCAAGGGTCCTAACTATGTCCAATATAATCCCCATGGAGTGTTTACAACAGTTGAAATCAAAAACAAAAACTACAAATTCCACAGACAAATCACGCTTAGGAAAACAACTACTGTAATGAACTTAAAAACCATCACCGAATTCATTCAAGGCAAAGATAAGGTTAAATTGACATATAAAAACATGCTTAATTCAATTATTGATCCATTAGAACCCTAGAGTATGTCTAGGTGCACAGAACACATGCCAACGGGAAGGAGGAAGAAAAGAACTTGCCTGAAGTTTTGGACTCAAAACTTGTCGCCGTCTTCCCAACGTCCGGTAACCACTGCAACACTGTCTAGCCTCCTAATACCTCCTTGGTCCTCTCTGTACACTTCCTCTTAAGCCTCACTCTGTTTTCCCCACAATTGCTCTCTGTTTCCCTCTCTGTATCTTTGGTACGTGAATAGGGTTTTTTTTTTCCAACCCTTGATACAGAGTAACCATATATATATAGGTGTAAAAACATAAACCCTAATCCGTGTTTAATCAGAGACAGAGCCCTAATTCTAAACCTAGTCGGCCCATGAAACTACCTTTGTTACGGCTTACCTAAATATGAAATTTCCAACCCCAAAGTTAACTGTAACTTAACACAGCATTAAATAAAAAACAATTAAAAAATTAAATCCGCTTAACTAATTAATTCCAATTAAAAACCCAATTAAATAATTAAAAACACTTAATTCAATTTAAAACACATGACACGTAGGTAAACAACAATTAAACCAAATAATCACATAAAACAATTTAATTCAAATTTCAAATAACCAATTAAATAAAAATGCGATAAAGATAATAAAATAAATTAAAAGGCAATACAATAAATATGTTGAAAATGCCGAGACTATCCTTTTTAAAATTAGGGGTATTACAAAAAAATAAGAAGAGGAAGCACTCTGGAGAAGAACCTAGCCAAGGAAACTACAAAAAGTTCACTGAGAAGTGTTTCATATGCGGCAAGCTAGGACACCGAGCTAAAGATTGTCGTAGCCGCAAAACACATCATAACCCCAAGAAAAAGACCACTGAGGTGCACATAGCTGAAGAAGATAAGTTGACAGCTGATGTATCAGAGTTAAATCTTTCAACTGTGGTTTCTGAAATCAACCTGGTAAGCAACAACAGAGAATGGTGGGTGGACACAGGAGCTACTCGTCATGTTTGCTCTGAAAAGAGGATGTTCACTACCTATGAAACTATAGATAATGAAGAACAACTCTACATGGGGAATTCTTCTACTGTAAAGGTTGAAGGACAAGGAAAGATCAAGCTACTAATGACCTCAGGGAAAGAGCTCACTCTTAATAATGTGCTGCATGTACCAGACATCAGGAAGAACTTGGTCTCTAGGTCACTACTAAGCAAGAATGGGTTCAAGCTGGTCTTTGTATCTGATAAGTTTGTGCTGACTAAGAATGGGGTGTATGTGGGCAAAGGGTATCTAAGTAATGGACTATTTAAGTTCAATGTAATGACTGTTGTACCCAAAGCTATTAATGATAATAATAAAGCTAGTGCTTCTTCTGCTTATATTATTGACTCATCTGATGTGTGGCATGGTAGGTTAGGACATGTTAATTATGATACTATTCGTAGATTTATTAACATGGAATCTATACCTAAATTTAATATTGATTTAAATAAAAAATGCCAAACATGTGTAGAAGCAAAATTGACTAGAACCTCATTTCACTCCATAGAGCGAAGTACTGAACCTCTAGCATTAATTCACAGTGATATCTGTGACTTTAAATCTGTGCCAACTAGAGGTGGGAAAAATTATTTCGTTACTTTTATTGATGACTGCACAAGATATTGTTATGTATACTTGTTAAGAAGTAAAGATGAAGCCTTGGAAATGTTTAAACATTACAAGAATGAGGTTGAGAATCAACTTGGAAAAAAGATAAAGATGTTTAGAAGTGATAGAGGTGGTGAATACGAAGTATCATTCGCTGACATTTGCTCAGAACATGGTATTATTCACCAAACTACCGCTCCTTATTCACCTCAACAGAACGGTGTTGCTGAACGCAAAAACCGTACCTTAAAAGAAATGATGAATGCTATGTTGATAAGTTCTAGTTTAACCCAGAATTTGTGGGGGGAAGCATTGCTCTCTGCTAATTATGTTCTCAACAAGGTACCTCAAAAGAAATCAAATGTGACACCTTATGAATTATGGAAAAGTCAAAAACCTTCCTATAAATTCTTAAAAGTGTGGGGGTGTTTAGCTAAGGTTGCGGTTTCTACTCCTGAGAAAGTTAAGATAGGACCAAAAACCTTTGATGGTATTTTCATAGGCTATGCACAGAATAGTAGTGCATATCGTTTTCTTGTGCATAAATCAGACATTCCTGATATCCATGTCGATACAATTATTGAGTCAAGGAATGCTTATTTCTTTGAGGATATATTTCCATGCAAAAATCCTCTTAAAAGAAATTATGATACTGTTAATAGCAATATACAAGAGAATATAGACCAAGAGTCTATAGATGATGAAAATGAGGAAGAACCTAGATGTAGCAAAAGAGCTAGAACGTCTAAGTCATTCGGTCCTGACTTTCTGACATATATATTGGAGAATGAGCCACAAAGCTACAAGGAAGCTATGTCTTCTTCTGAAGCTAATTTATGGAAAGAAGCCATAAATAGTGAAATTGAATCCATCATGCAAAATCATACTTGGGAGCTGGTGGATCTTCCTCCTGGTACTAAACCTTTAGGGTATAAGTGGATTTTCAAGAGGAAGATGAAGCCTGATGGTTCAATTGAAAAATATAAAGCCCGACTTGCTACTAAGGGATACAGGCAAAAAGAAGGCTTGGATTATTTTGATACATATTCACCAGTCACGAGAATAACATCCATTAGATTGTTACTAGCTATTACAGCACTGCAAAACTTAGAAATACATCAAATGGATGTTAAGACTGCCTTCTTAAATGGTGAATTAGATGAGGAAATCTATATGGAACAACCTGAAGGGTTTATAGTTCCAGGAAAAGAAAAGAAGGTGTGCAAACTTAAAAAATCCTCATATGGATTAAAACAAGCACCTAAACAATGGCATGAAAAATTTGACAAAGTGATGTTGTCAAATGGTTTTAAAATTAATGAGTGTGATAAATGTGTGTATGTGAAAAACACTCAAAATGGATATGTCATTGTGTGCCTATATGTGGATGATATGCTAATAATGGGTAGTAATGATGTTATAATCAAAACTACTAAAAAGATGTTGACCAAAAATTTTGATATGAAAGATTTAGGCATAGCTGATGTCATACTAGGAATTAAGATTTCTAGAACATCAGATGGTCTAGTATTATCTCAATCTCACTATATAGAGAAAATATTAGAAAAGTTTAATAAAGAAGATAGTAGTCTTGTAAAGACTCCTGTTGATGTAAATCTTCATTTATCGAAAAATACTGGTCCTAGCATATCACAACTTGAGTATTCTCGCATTATAGGAAGCTTAATATATTTGACGAATTGCACACGACCAGACATAGCATACTCAGTTAATAAATTGAGTAGATATACTAGTAATCCAGGAAAGAACCATTGGACTGCAATAATCAGGGTTCTAAGGTATTTAAAATATACTATAAGTTATGGATTATATTATTCTAGATATCTAGCAGTACTTGAAGGATACAGTGATGCTAATTGGATATCAGATACAAAGGATTCTAAATCCACATGTGGCTATATCTTTACTATTGGAGGAGGTGCCATATCTTGGAAATCTTCAAAACAAACTTGTATTGCCAGATCCACTATGGAATCTGAATTTATTGCTTTGGATAAAGCTGGTGAAGAAGCTGAGTGGCTTCGTAATTTCTTAGAAGATATTCCAAATTGGCCTAAACCGGTGCCCGCTATATGTATACATTGTGATAGTCAATCAGCAATTAGAAGGGCACAAAGTAATATGTACAATGGTAAGTCTCGACATATACGTCGATGACATAATACCGTTAGACAATTGCTCTCAAGTGGGATAATCTCAATAGATTATATCAGGTCAAAAGATAATTTAACGGATCCATTTACAAAAGGTTTGACAAGAGAGCAAGTGTATAGTTCATCGAGGGGAATGGGATTAAAGCCGAAAGCTAACGAGTCATCTTAATGGAAACCCAACCTAGTTGACTGGAGATCCCAAGATCAAGGTTCAAAGGGACAACAGAAATTCTGAATGGCTCACCAGAAGCACTGGGAAGATTTAATCTTCTACCCATTTCTATGATGAGACAGTGTTACCTACAGCGATGAGTAGGATATGCTATGCTTTTAATGACTCTTATACCTTGAAAATTCAAGTGGGGTATGGTAGGATACTCTTAATAAGAAGTCACCTATATGAGTGTGAAGTGGGGCCGCTTCTATGAAAACTTCTAAGGCTAAGTTTTCTAAAGCTCTCATGAAATACCAGGCGTTGTTCAGGCCAATATGAACACAACCATGAGAACCGACTCTGTGCGGGAAGGAACTGTGTGTTTACTATTGTCTTGGTTTACATAAACGGCTGAACAGTTCAAGACATCATGTTCACTGGTTAGCCAGTAAATCTGATAGTAATACACTAGGGAAGGTTCAAGGCCAAAAGCTACCTATCCCGATGCAGTAACTTTCCAATAGTACTCTCTATAGTGTCTGTATCTTCTCCTTTTGTAATCTGCGCAAATTTTCATTCATGTGGGGGATTGTTGGAAACGGCATTAGAAAACGCAAACTTTGGAAGGATTTTTAAAAGATTCCGCTAAAAAAATTTTTGCGAATCTATTGACGAGCGCGTTCCTCTCTGCGAGGAGATGAACGTGGTATATTTATTTTCTCAAATCCGTTTCAGGGTGAATGAGAAATTGACTCCAAAGTAAGTGATTTATAAAGCCTAAATGGGTGTGAATAAAGTGGGAAATGCTTGTCCCACATCAAAAAAGTAGCAAAGCAACCTTGAGTATATATATGTCTAGTATGGGATTTGGGTTTGGGCCCAAGGGCACCCAAGTTTTTAAGAGGGGGAGGACCTAGGCTAGCCTGGATCCGAACCAACTACCACACACGCGTGCGCCGCCCGCCCGACCCGACCCGGTCCGGGCTAGGGCGGGGCGAGGCTTGATTGTGAAATGGGTTTAACTTTTTACACAAAGTTGGGATGGCCTGTGTGGTTGAATTTTATTTTGTTGCTGGACTTATCAAAATGGGCCTGTTTACTGGGCTGAATTAATGGCCACCGAGTTGGATTATTTGCTTGTTGGATTGGACGAAATTAAAGGGCTGGGCTGGATCAGAATTAAAACGGTTTGGGTTTTTTAAACCATAAATTAGTTTTATTTTTGAACCAAGGGTTGCACCCTTTACAAATTAAAAACCACCAACAGATTTTTAATTTTGATTGGTCAACAATGGTTGCACCCATTCGGACTATGGGTGCACCCATTCAGAATAGGCACCAACAAGCCTATAAATACCCATCATTGGGTTCATTTCAACACACACCAATTCAGAAATCTTCTTCTCTTCTTCTGATTCAACTTTGTTCGGTTCAGCCACTGGTTTGGGTTCAACCTAAACTGGTTTGGATTGGGTTCGAACCTTGGTTTCCAAGTTTGGGTTCAATCTTTGTCTCCGAGTTAGGGTTCAATCCTGGTCTCCGAGTCTAAGTTCAACTGAGAGTACTACACCGAGCCAGTTCGCCTATTCCATTGGTTTGAAGTGCTACTACCAAAGGAAGAAAAGTCGTTGTATCCTGGGAGATAGACGCCGAAGAGTCCGTTAGCACCGTAGCGGGGCGTATCTGTCTTAAGGCTATAGAATTAAATTCTAGCCTCGACTTTAACAGGTTCTTTTATTTTATAGTTTTATTTTCTTGATATTAAACTATATAAATATATATAGATTATTATAACAAATATTATATTTACAAATAATATTTAAATAAATTATACTATAGTATATGATACATTTTTGTTCCACACACAATATGTGTTTTGTTATGTATTACCGTATTATACAATCATGATCCAAAATTATACCGCATCTTCTAATCAGTAAACTCTTGGGACAATTTGGGATTACAATTCTATGTCATTCAAATAAGGTTTTATAACTTTTTAAATGCTTTTACAAAAGCAATGTACTGATATGCTAAAAGACAAAGATTAGGTTCTTGATTTTTGTGCACGATATGATGAATATATATACTATTGAGAACTTAAGTTTCGTGCATGATCTGTATATAAAATTGAAAGGTTGATATTTGTGTTTCATCAATTTATAGGATTGAAAAGTGTTGTTACGGAACTCACTGTTATATATATATATATATATATATATATATATATATATATATATATATATAAAATAAATTATTCAATAAATAAAGTATGTGTATTTATTTATTTTAATGGAAATTTATTTTTTTTAAATAATGTGTGCGTCTAAAAATTTAATTTAATATTATTGGACATGCAAATAATTATTGTTTTGTACCCATACATACATACATATTTGAGAATCAATTTTAAATTGATTTAATTATGATATTCAAGTCCGAAAATAAAAATAACACATTTTATTATGTATATAAAGTAAAAGGATATTTTTTATTGAATTTTTGGACTATTAAATTTCTGGGATCGAACCTACCTAAATTTGGATCGATTAGTATAAGTATTTATGTATAATGTTAAATGGGTAAATTAATGAATAATTAGTTACTAGCTAATTTAATATTCATATTATGTGAGGGTGAGTAACTACCAAAGTGGTCTAACCATAATGATCAATGAATATTAATTTTAGTAGTAAATATAACTTAATGATGAATTAATCTCTGTTTAATTTAATATTCATATTATGTGAAGATTGGTAGTTACCAAAGTGGCCCAATCATAATGATTGATGAATATTAATTTTTGTAGTAGACATAATTAATCATAAATTAGTTACTATCTAATTTAATATTCATATTATGTAAAGGTTGATAACTATCAAAGTGGCCTAACCATAATAGTTGATGAATATTAATTTTAGTAGTAAATATAATTGCAATATTTCATGAATTATGGTACTTATTATTTTTTGTGATATTCATGAATATTAAGTTTATTTAATTATGAGAAATAATTCTTCAAAGGGAATTGATTTTCAAGTGATTAAATGAAAATTAAAGGATTGCATGTATTTTTTAATTAGTTAGATATAAGATATCCAAAGGTAATTTATCTGTTTAATTAAATAATACATCACCAATGAAGGTATACATATAAATACAAATAAGCATCATTATTAGTATTTTATAGTTGCCACCCAAAGGGGTACTATAATTGTACATTGTATTTATATTTTTAAGTTATATAAACGTGTTGTTAACTCAAAGCATTATTGTTGTGAGCATTTTATCTTATTATATTTGTTTTAGTATATCTCTTAATATGCATGCTACATCTGTTCTGATTCTCAATAGGACTAACTTCTTATAATGAAATAAGTAAGTTGAGTTCAAAATTTAGATGTGTTAAATCTTGATTTAGCATTTTAAATTGAGAAACCTACTGTTATTACTGATAAAGACAGTGAGGGAGAAAGGATTCTCCATAAAGTTTGGAAGAGGTCGAACAGATTAAGCATTATAGTTATGTGAATAATTATTTCCAATAGTGATAGTGCTAAGGAATATTTTTGACTAGAAGAATGTTTTCGTATTGTACATAAATATCTAAAACGAAAATTACTAATTTATATCATTACTATGCAATTTTGTTGGTACTCTTATCATGTATGGGTATGTTCTTAAGATGACTAATGTTGCTATAAAATTGAGAACCTTATGGATGATTATGGATGAGAAATTTCTCATTAAATTTATTTTTAATTTTTTGTCCACTCAGTATGGGTCATTTCGAATTAAGTCAAGTGGAAGTGAATGAATTGACCATTATGTTAATTTAGGAGGAGACGAGATTTAAGTAGCAAGGTAATCATTATGTTTATTTGATGACTCAAGAAGTTATAAATAAATTTTGGGAATAAGCCTGAAAAGGCATTAAGTGAGCAACACCCAAAATTAAAAGATTTAGGTCAATCTACTAAAAAAAAGGAATGTAATAATGAAAAAGTATCATTATTATATTGAACACTTTTAGAAGATTACATGAAATATAAAGAATGATTCAAAAAAAAAATGGTAAGCTTTTGGTTTTTGTATATTTCGAATTACTTATTGAAATTCTTTCTAATACATGATAAGTTGACTTAAGTACTAATTTTTATATTTCTAATAGATGCAAGAATTTCTTATGGTCTAAACCATAAATTCAAATAAGAATTTCTCATTTATGGTAATTGGGAAAAAGTTTTGTTGAAACCATTGTGACATTATGTTTAATGTTAGATAGTGGATTTTATTTAAATTATTTTAAACTTTTATGTTTATTCAATTTCCTATAATTTAATTTTATTTCAAAAAAATTTGTTAATGGTTTTTTATTTAAATTTGATAATGATGTTTATTCAAGAAATTCTAATTTGTGAGTTATGGTATTATTGTTGATGATTTCTGTAAATTTAAACTTGATAATTTATTTATTAAAAAACCTTTTGATCTTGTATCATAATGTTAGAATTAAGCATAACTCAATTAATAGAAAATTTATCTTCCTTGTGGCATAAAAGACTAGATCAATATCTAGTGAAATGTTAGGAAAATTAGTAAAGGATGTGATTCTTCTGAATCTAAACTTTACTGATTTTTGTGTGTGTGTGGATTGTATTAAAGGTAAACAAACCAAACACACAAAGAAATAAGCCACAATAAGTAAATAGCTTCTTGAAATTATTCATATAGACATTTGTAGACCTTTTGATGTTCCATCTTTTGGAGGAGAAAAGTATTTTATTGCCTTTATAGTTTGATTTTTCACATTATGGATATATCTATTTGTTGTATGAAAAATCTCAAGCAGTGGGTACTCTTGAAGTATATATAAATGAGGTTGAAAAACAATTAGATAGAAAAGTAAAAATCATAAAGTCATATAGAGGTGGTGAATATTATGGAAAGTATGATGAAACGAGTTAATACTCTAACTGTTTGTTAAACTCCTTGAAATATATGGCATTTGTGCTAAATACACTTTGCTATACATGCCACAGCAGAAGTGTGTAGCTGTAAGGCGTAATCGTACTCTTATGGAATTGGTTAGGAGTATGTTAAGTAATTCCTCGTTACTCATAATGTTGTGGATATTAAGTAATCTAAAGGGTACAAGTTTTACTATCCTAAACATAGTACAATAATTATTGAAACCGGTAATGACAGATTCATTAAGAATGGTGAAATCAGTGGAAGTGATAAAAATAAGAATTTGATCATTCCAGAAGTTAGGGTACAAATCTCTTTACCCGTAACTTCTAAGGAAATATTTGTTCCTTTAGTTGTTGAACCGTACAATAACGAAAAATAATTGAATGATCAACAACTCTATAATGAGATTGTCACCAATGAATAGATTGTAGAAGAATTATAAGGAATAATATTAATACGATCTCAAAGAGAAAGGAGATCTATTATTCCGGATGACTATGTGATATATCTGTAAAAATTTGATTTTAATATATAGTGAGATATATACGGATCTGGTTACATATTCACAAGCCATTAACAGTAATGACTTTACTAAATAAATTAGTGCCATAAATGAAGAGATTATAAAGAAACCTTCTCTCCAGTATCTAAGAAGGAATATTTTAAAATATTATGGCATTAGTAACTTATTATGATTTAGAGTTACATTAAATGAATGTGAATACAACTTTTATGAATGAGAGTTTATAAGAGAAAGTATATATGGAACAACCTGAAGGCCTCACATTAGAGGGTAAAGAAATTAATGGTCTGTAAACTTAAGATGTCAATATATGAATTTAAACAAGCTTTCTAACAATGGTATATTAAGTTTAATGATATCATTATTTTTTTTTTATTTTAAAGAAAACACTATTAATCAGTGTATATACTAGAAAGTTAGTGGGAGTAAGTTTATATTTCTGATTCTATATATTGATGATATTTTATTTGCTAGTAGTGATCTTAGTTTATTATATGAAACTAAAAGTTATCTCTAAGAACTTTGAAATGAAAGATATAGATGAGGCATCCTACATGATAGTAATAGAAATATTTCTTAATAGATCACGTGAATTTTTAGAATTATCTCAGAAAGCATATATTGAAAGAGTTCTAAAAGGATTTGGTATGGAATATTATTCAACTAGTATTGCTTCATACATAAAAAGGGATAAATTCAGCCTAATGCAATCCCATAGAATGAGTTAGCTAGAAGGTAAAGAAGCAAAAAATATTCCTTATGCATATAATGTGAAGTTTGATGTATATACAAGTTGGTATGTGATAAAAGATTATATGCTCACACTTAGGAAGATATTTTTTAATTGGTTATTTGTTTATTTTGGCTGGAAGAACAATATTATGAAAAAGTATAAAGTAATTTTTTATTACTTTGTCTATTATGAATTTTTAATTTGTAGCATGCTTTGAGGCTACAATTTATTATTGCTGAATTTATTTCAGAATTTGGAGTTATAGGTACTATTTTCAGATTGCTGAAAATTTATACTGCAATTGTTGATCTTCTTGTATTAAAAATGATAGGTATTATAAAGTTGAAATACTTTATCATTAAAGAAGATGTTGAGAAACAATGAATGTCTATTGAACATATAATAGACATTAACGAATGGACTACTACCCAAGACATTTATAGCACATGTTAAAAGAATGGGTCTTGAATGTAGTCAATGATGATTATTTTTTAATTGTGGATTGCTTAACAGTGCTTATATATATTTGACATTTTGTGCTCATTAATTGTGTTTCTGATATTTCCTATTAGTTAATGTTACGTATTGCTTTAATAAGTGGTAATATGAATAGTCTTGGAAAAGACATTATTGTTAGATCATTATTGATATATAGACTATGTTGAATAGGTTACTAGTGTTGTGGTACATGGAAGGGACTGTGTCATTTAGGGACATACAACCACCATGATTCACATTGGTAGTTTGTTTACCATAGTATTTATGATGACCAACTTAATACCTTAATCTGATTTATGGTGCACACTAATGACTATTTTACTAAACCACTACAGAAATTACATATGTGGCCAAGTAGGAGAATGTAAGATTATTTATTTAATTGTGGCCCACATGATTTGGACATGTGATATATTATTTGGTGACTAAGTAAATAGATATCAATTAATATTATTTATTTTTAGTCAACTTATAATTACTTTTTTGGAAATTACTTATTGAAGAAGTGTTTTCCTTTCTTATTTCTTACTAAAAGAAAAATTGATCATCTCCCTGCCTTTATAAAAGTGCATTTACTCCATCAATTATGTACAATTAATGATACAACACGTAAAAGTTTTATATGTGTAAAAGGCCAAGAGAGATAAACCAGTTCCCACCTTTGCTTATTGATCAGAGTTGCAGATTAGTTCGTGGTTAAATGATCTAGACATTGGATTTAATCTCAACAAGGTTTGATATTATGAATCGAGGTATTTATATCTAACCATTTATTTATGCATTATAGATATGTGAAAATCATGAAATTCTAAGATATGAAATTCATGTAAATTTGTGATTAATGGCTTAACACAAATTATTAAAGTTTACAGTCATACCCATTAGTAATGGGGTGTTCTTCTCAGCATACATACAGTGAGATCATTTGAGGGAAGGACAGGAACCCAAGAGTTGGAGTTTCTTTGTTTGAGGGAGCATGATTCAGACAAAACTTTGCAGACAAAGAAACTCCAACTCTTGGAGTCCTGTCCCCCGAATGATCTCACTGTATGCTGAGTAGACCACCCCATTACTAATGGGGTATGGCAAATTCACTTAATTCCTTGCGGATGCAACTGTTTTGTATAAGATATACACACAAATATATAACAGATCATACAACATAGCTACTAGTACTTTTGAATTTGTTGGGCTGAGATAGTGTCTGCACCTTAGTCCACTCTCTTTGTTAGACAGAATAACCTCTTTAGCCTTAGACTCTTTAACCTCAATCCCCAAGGATTAATTTTGAAAAAAAAAAAAAAAAAAGTAACAAAAAACAAAAGCTATCAACACATATGTGTATATATATATATAAATATTAACTCACCCGCCCCCTTGGCCTCCGTCTCCTTCAGCCTAATTGGTAAAGTAGGATGGACTTGATGTCGTTTACTGCCTTGAGTGATTTCTCGCAGTCAACACTCTCCTCCTTTTGCACTTCAGTGTCTCTTTCAGCTTTTTTCTCATTAAAGTTTAAATTTTTTTTGTCTACATGTATGGTATACCCTAACCCAGCTTTATTCTCATTAAACTTTTGAATTTTTTTTTGTCTACATGTATGGTATACCCTAACCCCGCAATGAAGATGTGGATTATCACCGTATCAAGTTTAAATCTTCCATATGATGCCCCAGATTCTGAAACATACAACAACAAAGAACCATGAATATTACAGAATATTACAGAAGCAAATAAACGAGTAATGTAGCAGCACTTTCTATCACTACAATTCACCCATCATTGGCTGCAAAGAACTTGCAATAGACCCAAACCTGCACTTTGAATTTTATATACGTTCTTTCACTATCAATATAGAGGGAGAAAGCATAGAAGCCGCCTCAGGCGTTGCATATAGGGGTGACAATTCGGGTTCACGTATCATAATCATGTCGTGTCGACCTATGGGTATAATATTAAACATGTCAACCCCAACACAACACGATTAATAATCATGTCACATATTCTAAACCCGTACATAACATGTTTATTAAACGGGTGATACGACACAACACGTATAACCCATTTAATAAACAGATTATATTAGACACACCAAACACGACCTGTATAAAGACCTGTTATACACGTTTACCCGTTTAACAACTTAACCTGTTTAATTTGGCTAAAGATTAAAATAATAGCAAACAAGTAAAAACAAATAAAAACAAAAGAGATTAATAAAAATGTCTGAAACTCACATAAGTCATAAGTTGATACAAAAGACACAGATTAAAAACAAAGCTAGTAAAGTTATTAATTATTACAGAACCAAATAAATTGTTTAATGGAAATGTCTTAAACTGAATCTTGAGGGATTTTAAGTTTTGGTCATGTTCAGCAGGATCATCATTCTTTATATTTAGTTTCATCACATCATCAATCAAGTCATCCATTTGAAGCATCATTGTACCTATAAAAAATCATAAACAAAAAATTTATTAGTTCACTATTTTCTGCAATAAGAATATAATTTGAAATTAAACAAACTTTTGAGTTAAAAATGTGTAATAAATTGAGAGCTAATGAAGTAAAACAAAATTTTCTCTGAATGGCAGAGATTCACTTTATATCCATTGTACCAGTTAAAACTTATACAAAATGAGTAGTAATGGAAATAAATCAAAAATCTCCACATATACAACAGAGAGTCACTATAACTTCCAGGTTACCCATTTAGCACACAAATGAAAAAATATCCATAGAACTAAGTTAAGTCTGAGGCACACTGCTTCTAAACTTCACAATAGTTTTCTTATATTTTCCTTCTGTTTCTTTTCATACAATTTATTTTCTCAGAAAAATTTCTTCCCTTTCCGATTGAGCATCCAACTATGATGATTCTTCTGTTGATTGCACACATGAAACACGAAATTGAATAGAAATACAGGTACCTCTACACATGCAGATTCCTATTTCCTGTGGATCTCTGCATTTTCTCCACACTCAAAAAAATAATAAAATAAATAAATAGACCCATTTCATAACAGTTTTTGTTTAATGTTTACTTTTTTTAAGCTTAAACATAATCAGTGTTTATGTTGTTCTCTTTCCTAAGAAGAACATTCCCATTAGAATAAATCAAATGAAAAAGGCATTTTTTTATTATTTATTAATAAGTAAAATTCATTAAGGAGAGCTGAAAAGAGGAGTGCATTTGAAAACAACTGCACAAAAGCCCAAAAAAAAAAAATCAACTATACACTCAGGCTATCCACAAAAACAACAAATTCAGCAAATCAGCAATCAAAAAAATTAAATCGATCCCATAAACAAAATCCCAACGAAAACCATAAATAATTTTAGATAAACCATAAAGAGGGAGGACCAAAACAATATTTAGATAAACCATACACCATAAATAATTTTAGTATTTTACCTAAACAAGAAGATAGATCCGGGTGAGTTCACTGAGTTATAGAAGAATCAGGTGTGTGCAATGAGTTGTACAAGACGGAAGATTGGAGACGGACTGAAGATAGAGATCCGATCATCCAGGTGAGTTCACGATAATAGAGATGGAGGACTGGAGACTGGACTGAAGATATTAGATATATCGATGATAGAGATCGATCATTGAGGATTTGAGAGAGAAAGGGAGTCGTCTCTTCACTCTTGTCTGAACTCTGAAGAGGAAAGAGGAGAGACATAGACTAGAGAGAGACTGAAGAGTCCAGAGAGAAGAGAAAGAAAACGCAGCGGCAGATATTCTCTAATGACTAAAGGCGCATTATGTAGGGTTTCTTATGTATAGTATGAAATGACCTAAATGTCCCTTATCAGGTCAAAATAGGTTATACGGTTTCACGGGTGACACATTTAATTAAACAGGTCAAAACGAATTAAATGGGTTGAACTCTAAAACCCGAACACGACACGTTTAACTTAACGGGTTAATCATGTCAATCCGTTTATGATACGAACCCGTTTATAGTAAACCCATTACCCATTTAACTCGTATCGTGTACGTGTCGTGTTGGCGAGTCATGTCGAACTTTGCCACCCCTAGTTGCATAGCAGAGCTGGCTCCAATCACCGATGCCATGATTTCTACAACAAAACATAATGGAACACAATTAGCTTAAGGAAAAATATGTGATTAAAATCAAATAACAATGCTGATAAGCTTTGAAAAAATGAATAGTAAGTTATCATCTAGTTTAGCTCAACTTGACAAAAACTAATCCTCCTATCACCACAAGTCAACAACCGAATGGCTAAGCACCGTTTTCTTCTTCCTTTCTTTCCTACTCTTCTTTTTTTATTGGGATTTTAGAACGAGTGCCCGCGGGACCGGGAGCGGCAGCGGGGGTGGGTAGGCAAGGCAGTTTCAAAAGTGCATGTTACACATGAAAGCAACATTAACTATAGCTCCTAAAGAAATACTGATGCAGGCATCAGAAAAATTTCAGCAATGCAACATATTCCCTTAGAGGATGTTCACTGAGAAGTGACAGAAGTCCTATCTTCAAGGAAGTAAAAACATTACAAAAATATATTGAGCCATTCTAACATCCGTTTCTTATAGTATGACCCACACACCCATGTCCAACGGAACTTGAATCCTTGCAACTCCCCTTTGAGAGTGGCAGAAACTAATAGATTCCTCGGTTCTTCAAGAGTGTGTTTGGTAGGGTTGATTTGGAGGGATAGGGAGAGAAAAGAAAAGAGAGGATAGTGTAGTGTGTGTTTGGGTAAGTTAAGTGGAGGGATAGGGAGGGATAAGGAGAGATAGGGAGGGATAGCTATCCCTCCCTATCTTTCATTTGCTTTCTCCTCAATTTTGAGAAGATAGGGAGAGATAGGGAGAGAAAGGATAGTGGTTTTAGTGGTATTTTGATAATACCAAAATTAGCCTCCACAAATCAATACACAGATTTATTATTCCATTCAAGTCCCGTGATTATGAAAGGATAAAAAAGTAATTTGTCTATTATCCTTTCTTTTCTTTTCTCCCCTCTATTTTATCCAAACAAGAATAACTATCATTTCTTTTCTTTTCTCCCGTTCTATCCAAACACAAATAGAAATTATTACTATCCTTTCTTTTCTTTTCTCACCAAACTATCTTTTCTTTTCTTTTCTCTCATAACTAATACTATCCAAACACACCCCAAGTGTTTATACCTTCACAACTCATCAAAACTAACATCTTATTCCCACATACTGAGGCTACCAACACAAATCCTTTTTCACCACTCCATTGTATCAAATTTGATGCTTATCTTATTTATAAAGCTTGTTCCATCATAAGTCATGACATATTATGTAGCATTACCACAGCCAACTAAATATTCCATAGGCAGCTGATTTGGAAAAATCCCTATACCATTAAACTTTTACAACGAATAACTTATCATTATGTCACTGTTAACAGATACATAAATTTATCAAAATCACCTAAACACTAAGCATTGTTTAAACAAGAAATGAAACAGAAATTAAAAAATAAACACAAAAATAATAATAATACTAGCTTTGTAGAAGAACAAATTTGCTCAGTTATGCTATTATAAATGGTTTTCATTGACTTTATGACTGCTACAAACTACAACATTACTTAGCAATTTAAGTAGTGTATATATCATAAGATTAGGTTATAAGCAAAATATAATTTCTAAATAACATTTTCAGTACTATATTCTCAAGAAGTTTTGATTAGAAATTCACTACTCATTAATTCATTTATACAAAATTACCATTGAACAGTTTAGGTAAGAAATGGATAATTTATTGGTTTATGGGAAATGAAATGCATGTTTAACAAGTATGCACAAATAAGTCCTAAATAAGTAAAATTTGGTCCATAAAAGATGTCATAAATAATTTTCATGTCAAAAAAATAATAATAATAAAATAAAATAAATATTAATAAACAACTACTAAAACTCACATTTGGTTAAATGGATCACGTACTCATTTTAAGGCAGTAAAACTAAATATGAAGAAAAAAAATTAACACATTAAAAAAAACAATTAAATCTTAAGATGTAACATGATCAGAAAAGTTAAAATGCATTTAAAGACACGTACCTGTAATTTTTTCCGACACCACTCATTTCACTTGAATTCTACCTTTTTGTAATTGAAAATTTCTGCATTACCTATAAATCAAGGAATAAAATATTTGAAAAATTGGATGGCGTTAACAAGAATACTTAATAAACACGGCATAGAAGAGCTTACCCTTTGAACGAAGATAACTCTACAATGGAAGCCATTGATGTGAACAAGGGGTGGCTTCATTCTCTCTGAACAGTTTCTCTCTCTACAGTTTCTCTCTCTAAGAAATCAGAATGGTGAGAAAAAGGGCGATTACGTATTTAAAGGAGGACTTGTAATTCATTTTGAACTCTCAATTGAATGAATGCGCTCTTTTATCTGGTTGGTTTTAGACTTGAATTCGTAGTACAGTCTTCGCACGTACTAGTCAAAAGCTCATAGGTCAGTCTTGACAGCTAATGTACACAGGTGTGGGAGAGAGAGAGGATTGAAATGATGATGGAAGAGAAAAGATACAAGCCGTTGGATGCATTGATTGATGACGTTGATCGCAATAAAGGTGCTTGTCATTGATGTGTAGTTTTGCTTCAGGAAGGCAGAGGCTTTATAGTGACAACTCAAAAGTCACCCAACACAGATTGCACAAAAAAAATAACACGAAATTTAAATTACTACCTCCGAGTCGGATTAGTTTTCCATCTTTAATTTTATAATTTTTTTAAAAAAATATTCGATGTATTATTCTTTTTTAAAATTAGTAAATTATTTTTTTTAATTTAAATATATATAATTATAAAATTTAAAATTTTTTAAAAAGATAAAGGACGAAAATAGAAATATAAAGAAAAGATGCTTTAACTTTTCAAAAAGGACAACTAATTTGAGACATGTAAAAAGAAAAAAATGAATTACTTAGTAAGGGACGGAGGGAGTATTAAACTAAACAATAAATAAGGGAACATGTAGATCGAGGCTTCACTTGTACTTTATGGGTCAATTTGGTGCAATGAAAAAAAGAGTGACGGAGGGTGATTAAAAAATTATATTTGACATAAATTGTTAGAGAGAAAAGAAAAAATATATTTTCTTTGTTTAAAAAAAAATGTCATACTTTTTTTTTGGTTTGTCCTAGAATAATTGTTCACTTTTTTTAAAAAATAATATATTTTATATCTTTTCATATATGTCCTTAGAATTTAAATTTTCAAACTTGAATATAAGGGTAAATTAGTAACTTTTGAAATGATATCATAAGACTTAAATAGTAACTTTCTTATCCTCCTGAAGATGAGAGAAAATAGAAGGAAAAAAAAGAAGAGGCTTAATGTATTATTTCTGATGTCAGATTTATCCTTACACAGATTCAAGAATACACTTGATTGTAGGAGAGAGAGAGAGAGAGAGAAAGTGGGGGCAAGTTCAGTGAGAACGAGAATAGAGCTGGAGGCAATTGGGGAGGTTGAAATGATTTGCCCTAAATTTTATTTATTTTTATTTTTTTCTAGTGGCCCATCATCCGTGGCCTATAAATTACTGAGTAGTTAAATTTATAAATTTATCTTTTAAAAATATAAAAAGGGTATAATAATAAATTTATTAAAATAGTTTTCTTTCCTTTCTTTTCCCAATCGGATTATTATCTTCTTTTTTTTTTTTTTTTTCCTTTCATTAATCAACTAAATACGATAGAGGGTTAAAATTATTCTTCCCTCTCCTTTCCCTCATAATTAATGTTATCATTTCTTTTCTTTCCCACCATACCAAACATAGCTTAGTGTTTGGTACAATTGAAAATAACGAGATAGGAAAAAAAGAAAAAAATGTTAATTACCGTGTAGTTGATTAATAAACAAAAATAAAATAAAATGATAGTAGTAATTATATTTGGGAAAATACCATACTATTTTTCGTTTTGTTTAAAATATAATGATAAGAGCAAATTTAGTATTAACGAAGTTTTATTAAAAAAAAATAATAATAATTTGCATTTCCTTGCATTTTCTTTCATTTCTTTCCATTTTTAAGTGGATAACAAAATCATCTGTATCTGTTTGAATTTCTCATTCCTTTTCTTTTCATTTAGGCTTCATTTGGATGGAGTGATTTTGAGGGATTTGGCAAAGAAAAGAAAAATAGTGAAAAATGTGTTTGGATAACTTTTAGTAAAGAGAAAAAAAAAAAAAAAAGATTTGGAGGGATAGCTCTCATGTGCTATCCTCTCAAAAATGAGAAATAATAGTGAGCAAGTAGTATTTTTATAATTTCAAAACTACCTTATAACATTTGAGTCATTTGACTCTCATTTTATAAAAAAATTATGATAATAATTTAGTTCTTATCCTTTTTTTTTTTTTTTTTTTTCCTTTTTCTTTTGTGTCATCTATCTTTTTCAAAGAAGAATACTAACATTTCTTTTTTTTTTTCTTTTCTTTTTTTCTCTCATAATTTATCCAAACATGACTAATAAAGGTAATTGTTATAATTTACTTTCTTTTATTTTATCTTCTAACTAATACTGTCATTTATTTTCTTTTCTCTCGTGTTTATCCAATCGAAGCCTTAGTAATTTATACCAAACAAAATATTTCATTTACTCTACAACCAAACCAAACTGAACCTCGACATTAATGGATCTTTTGATTATTAGGTATTTAGAGTTACGTCTAACATATTATATTGTTAATGTTACAAGGGGGAACTTTATCCCTCATTGGATTTAGATAGAAAAATGTAAGGATATAAATAGATGTGTATGTAGTATTACCTAATACCATAAGCTTTTGACCAATTATAATTGATATCAAAATTAAAATCATATATAGTAGTATGTGCCCGTAACTTTGCTACTCATTTTCGAAAATGATTCATTTACTCATTTTGGAGAGTACGTGTGTTAGCTTGAAGGATTAAAAATACTAACGACTTGTCCTCATAATTTGACTTTATTTATTATAATTATTATTATTTTTTAACTTCCCCTCGTAACTTGATTTACCAACTCTTTTTCAACCTGAAGGAGCAACACAATTGCTAAAGGATTTTCTCACTTAAATTGTAGAAGTGAAAAATGCATGTATCTATCTGTGTTTAATCCAAACTTGGGGGAGTTAGTGTAATTTTTATTTTTATTTATTTTATTTATTTATTTTTATTTATTTTTGCCATTGTCCTCAAATGAGAGGGGAGGATTGAAAGTTTGAAACTCTATATAGTAGGCATTTGTATGTGCCTGCATTTCTTTTTTTATTTTAGTGGTTGTCATCCTTTTTTACTTTGAATTTTGGAACATGTTTTTTTTTTTTTTACATACAAATAACTTGCACTCATAATTTCTTTTTCAATCGAAAAGGAGCAACACAATTGCTAAGGATTTTCTCAGTTAAATTGCAGAAGTGAAAGATGTTTATGATTACACGGATACAAAGAGAAAGATAAGCTCGTGGCTGGAAGGCATGAAGATATTTAATGCATTTGATTGTTGGTATCGAACTCTCGTAACTTTAAAGAAAGGGTAGTGTGTCTAATCCAATGATATGATGTAAAACCCTAAAATTTTGTACATTATTTTTTTTATTATTTAGTATTTAGTATTTTAACGTGATAGTTGAGATAATAGAGTTTTTTTTAAAAATTTAAAACTTTAAATAAGAGTCCTAGGTTATCTCGAATACAGTTATATTTATCCTTTATATTTTACATCGTATCAATACGAGAATATTATTTTTCATAAAAAAAAAAAAAAAAAGAAAGAAATTACCGAGAGAGAAAGAGAGGAAGCGGGTTACTGATTTTTCGTTGGCAATCTGCAGTAGCCGGAAAAAGAGACGGTGACCAAAGGATCGGCTAGAGAGAAAAGTTTAACGATATTTAACAGGCAAGTTAATCTTGCTTTATATACTTGTATATATACGAAACTCTGCCTAATTACGATTAATCAAGAATTAATATAACATGTTTTTATGAATTGGGGTATATCGATCTGATGTAAATTAGGCATAGAATGGCATGAAACTTTATCACATGTTCTAATAGCACTGAATATAAGTTTAAATGGAGGACATTTACTTGATGCGCATGTGTGTGTGTTTGTGTGTATAGATATTGAATAAATGTAATTCACATGTTTTTATACTTGCTATATGCATGGTAAGCTTGATTAATAGACTGATTTGATATTATATGTGTGTATATATATGGAAACTGATTTGGTGTTATTATATATCAATATACTTATACGAATTGTTTGATTTACGGAGAGTTAGAAATCAAAGTTCAGCGTGGAATATTTTAATAAGTGAAATAATTTATTGTTGTAAGTCTTGCATTCAATTTGATGTTTCAAACTTAAGCTTTATTGACTACAGAAAGCTTAAAAGTAGACTTTGGGGTCAATAGAAGGTAGAACCGTTAGATATTGGTTGGAAAAGAAAAAAACAGATAGAAAAGCAAATGCATTATGGTGGTGAAGACCCACTTTGGGTTCTTCTCTACGAAGCACATTCTTGGCAATGGAAAGTGAGGGAGAGTGTGTTGCCGTGAGACATCGGTTTGACTATTGAAAGTTATCACTGGAATCTACTCGCCGAGCCTAGTCCGTTGGGGGCAATACCCGGGTTCAACCGAAATGAATAATATATTTAATTATTTTAAATTTTGAAAAACAAATATAGAAGAGTATTTTTTTTTAGTATTCAAAAAAAAAAAAATTATTGAAATTCCAGAATATTAGTTTTAAGTATAATGGACTTAGTTTTGCTGAAATCCAGATTTTTAAATGACATTTTGGTAGTTTTACGAAATTAAAACCCGAAAAAGTATTATTTTCAGCACTAAGATGGAGAGTACGGAAATATTATTAAGACTTAGCTTCTGAAATTTTGTAGGGAGTCATATCTAATATTAGGCTATGTCCAGAATGTTGTACTCTCACTAGTTGGGTCTATAGGGTTCTGTTTTTAAATTAAAAGCGTGTTTCATATCTAATATTAGGCTATGTCCAGAATTTTGTACTCTCACTAGTTGGGTCTATAGGGTTCTGTTTTTAAATTAAAAGCGTGTTTGGGTGTATTACTTATTGATTTTAAATTATTAATTAATAATGTATTTCATAATTCACCATAAATAATAATGATGAGTTTGGATTAGTCGGAGGGCAGTCAGGGACTGACTCTATGATGACTTTTGAGTATGGTCAGGGACCTACCTATTTGGGAGTGCACTACCCTTTTGTTATGGCCATAGGTCTAATGAGCTCTTATTGTGTGGACGTGATCAGGGATCATCTGGGGAGTAGACGTACAATCCAGCCACACGTGTGTTTTTGGTAGTCAGGGACTATACGATTCACACCATTTTATTGGACGGGAGCCCGGGGCTCATGTGAGATATGCCGATTTATAAAAAAATAAAAGATGGTTATTTATTAAGTTTATAACTAACTGGGTTATACACATTTGAATAATGAACTTATTTGAGTTGCTTATATATACAGGAATATAAGGTAAGGTTAATTTGCTGAACGATGATTGTGTTTAGCATTTATTGCTGAGCTTGTGAGCTCACCCCATTATCACATTTCAGGTACACGTTGAGTAGGAACGTGATGGGATTACATGATGGGAACGGATTTTAGCTCGTTGCGCATTGATTTATTTTAGCTCGGTTTTTCCTTTATTCTGATTATTGTAATAAAGTTAATGTTTTATGAAACTTTATTGAGTTGATTCAGTGGTCATAGATGTTTTGTTTTACTAGAGGGAATTGCACCTCTATTTATGGATTTGTATAAAATTTGTCAGACTCTCATGTTTGTTAAGTTGAATGACGGGATTCATTGTAGTTCTATTATGGAGGATGTATGTTGAGAATTGATGGAAGTTATACCTTAGATTTTTTTTTATGCAGGACAAGTAGTTCTTGTATTAAAATTTGGGGTGTGACAATTTGGTATCAGAGCCTAGGTTAAGAATTACCTGGCTAAGAGAAGTGATAGTAAGAATAGGAGCATATACTTATACGAATTATTGTTCTCTTACCATGCTCCAGTTTAAGTATAAATTACTTGTGAGACTTATCATTGACATTCTTTACTGGAAATAGGATGTCAGGAGCTGGAAGAGGCAGAGGACGACCTGCTAGAGGTATAGGTCAGGGAGGTGCTGGTCGTGGTGGTGTTGACCATGACAATGTTCAGTTGGAGGATGCACCTCATGTGCCAAATCCTATGATTGGATTTATCAGAGATATCCGCA
This sequence comes from Cornus florida, assembly GCF_030987335.1. Lineage (NCBI taxonomy): Eukaryota > Viridiplantae > Streptophyta > Magnoliopsida > Cornales > Cornaceae > Cornus > Cornus florida. Next base: position 16,729,470 of record NW_026775574.1, read on the forward strand.
AATTGGGGGCTGTTGAATTTACTAGAGCTACCGATCCACTTGATGCTGAGAAGTGGATTAAAGATATGGAAAAGTATTTTGAGATGATGGACTGCACTGAGGTGCAGAAAAGGAAGATTGGTGCATTTCTTTTATTTGGTGAGGCGCGCCAGTGGTGGCAGTCAGAGACCAGGATGGTTATGGACATTACAACTATGACCTGGGATGATTTTAAAACTCAGTTCAATGGCAAATACTTTCCACAATCAGTGAAGGAGAAGAAGGCAGCAGAGTTCACGCAGCTGGAACAGAATAATGAGATGTCAGTTAGTGAGTACGAGAGGAAGTTTACAGAGCTATCCCGATTCGCTCCTCACATTGTTGCGAATGAGTTACACAAGGTTAGAAAGTTTGAGCGAGGATTGGTCTCTTATGTGAAGAAGTTTGTGGTGGGTCATCGTTTTGACACTTATGCTAGAGTGGTGGAATGTGTTATGGCAGTAGAGGAGAATAATAACATTGCCTTTCAGAAACAGAAGGAGCGTATGGCAAAACAGAAAGGTAAGGGGGCTAGCAACCCTCAACAGAATCAGAGTAGCTCTCAACAGAATCAGAGGGGTCAGCAGCAGCAGACTCAGAGAAATTGGCAGGGTCAGTCTTGGCAGAGAGGTAGACAAGATTGGCGAGCAGGGAAACGGCAGAGAGTTGGTGAAGGTGAGCAATCCACAGCTTTAGTACCAGCCACACCTCATGATGCACAGCCATATCAGTTCAGCGGGTATTGCTACAATTGTCGTGAGCAAGGACATTTGGCTCGTAATTGTCCCAAGCCTCACAAGAATAACCAGCAGAAAGGTCAGGCACCACAGCAACAAGGAGGTGCAAGGGTTTATGCAGTTGTTCCAGATGGGAGACAGGATCGTGCACCACCAGCAGTGGAAGGTACACTTACTATTTATGGCAGTATAGCTAGAGTACTATTTGATTCAGGTTCTTCATTTTCTTTTATTGCACTATCATTTGTGAATACACTGAGATTAGAACCTGGACATATAAGTAATGCCTTATCTATTACAACTCCACTCGGGAGCGCGACGACACTTGATAGAATATGTCGTGCTTGCCCTGTTACAATTGGGGAGTTGGAGTATCCTATTGATTTAATAGTATTACGTATGAGAGAATTTGATGCTATACTGGGTATGGATTGGTTGGCTAGATATCATGCTCAGTTGGACTGCCATGAGAGGATTATTGTATTCTCAGTTCCGGGACAGTTTCCTTCTCGATATAAGTGTGGGGAGTTTGAGGGCACCATGACTATGGGATTTCTGGCCCACATCGAGGTGGTTGAGCAATGCGTGACTATAGAGCAGTTGCCTACAGTGTCAGAGTATGCAGATGTGTTTCGGGATATTCCGGGTTTGCCTCCTAGGAGGGCAGTGGATTTCTGCATCGACCTCACTCCTGGTATTTCACCTATCTCTAGGGCACCCTACAGAATGGCGCCAGTTGAATTGAGTGAGTTGAAGAAGCAGACTCAAGAGTTGCAAGATCAGGGGTTTATTCGACCTAGCACATCACCGTGGGGAGCACCTGTTCTTTTTGTCAAGAAGAAGGATGGGTCACTCCACTTATGTGTTGACTACCGTACGCTGAATAAGGTCACTATTAAGAACAAGTACCCATTGCCACGCATCGATGATTTGTTTGATCAACTCAGAGGGGCGCAGTTGTTCTCTAAGATTGACTTGAGGACTGGGTACCATCAACTGAGGATTAGGGATGAGGATATTCCTAAGACTGCCTTTAGGACTCGTTATGGCCTCTATGAGTTTTTAGTCATACCTTTTGGGCTGACTAACGCTCCGGCAGCTTTTATGGATTTGATGAACCGAGTGTTTCGACCTTACTTGGATCAGTTTGTTGTGGTATTTGTTGATGACATTCTGATATATTCCAAGACTAAGGAGGAACATGAGAGACACTTGAGCATTACACTTCAGACTTTGCGTGAGCATCAGCTCTATGCTAAGTTTGAGAAGTGTGATTTTTGGCAAGAGCAGATTCAGTTTTTGGGGCACGTGATCTCTAAGGATGGAGTTTCAGTAGATTCTGCCAAGGTGGAGGCTGTGATGAGTTGGAAACGGCCTACTACTGTCACTGAGATTCGTAGCTTCTTAGGACTGGCAGGATACTACAGGCGTTTCATTGAAGGTTTCTCCAAGATTGCTGCACCATTGACCCGTTTGACTCGGAAGGATGTGAAGTTTGTTTGGGATCACCGCTGTGAGCAGGCATTTGAGGAGTTGAAAACGAGATTGACTTCGGCACCAGTTCTTACCATTCCTGTTAGTGGTGAGAGATTTGTGATTTACACAGATGCATCACATCAGGGTCTTGGCTGTGTTTTGATGCAAGATGACAAGGTGGTAGCGTATGCCTCTAGGCAGCTTAAGCCACATGAGCAGAATTACCCTACACATGATCTGGAATTGGCAGCAGTGGTTCTTGCATTGAAGGTGTGGAGGCATTACTTGTATGGCGAGGAATTTGAGTTATTCTCTGATCACAAGAGCCTCAAATACCTCTACACTCAGAAGGAGTTGAATATAAGGCAACGGAGGTGGATGGAGAAGATGAAGGATTTTGATATGACCCTTCAGTATCATCCTGGAAAGGCTAATGTGGTAGCGGATGCCTTGAGTCGAAAACCGAGAGGATTAGTTGCCTTTATGATGATTCAGGAGTGGATGATGTTAGAGGCATTGGCAGAGTTTTCTATAATGCCGAGTTCTCATAGTACAGGGGCTCTTCTTTGTAGTTTGACTATACAACCTACTTTGATCAGCCGGATCATTCATTCTCAGACTCAGGATGACAGGTTACAGACCAAAGCAGTTGAGGCTGTTAATGATGAAGGTAATGTTGACTGGACGTATGGAGCTGATGGTGGTATGAGATTTCGAGGTAGGCTATGTGTTCCAGACTTAGCAGACCTCAAGAGAGAGATTTTAGAGGAGGCACATCACTCTAGGTACACAGTGCACCCAGGTGGCACTAAGATGTATCATGATCTTAAGAGGCAGTTCTGGTGGGAAGGCATGAAACGTGATGTGGCAGAGTTTGTATCTAGATGTCTCACTTGTCAGCGAGTGAAAGCTGAGCACCAGAGACCAGCAGGACTATTACAGCCTTTGCCTGTGCCTGAGTGGAAATGGGAGCATGTGATGATGGATTTTGTAGTGGGGTTACCGAGGTCGATACATAACCATGATACAGTATGGGTGATAGTGGACCGATTGACTAAATCAGCTCATTTTCTACCCATTCGAGCTACTGATACTGTAAAGGAATTGTGTAAGATCTATATTAGAGACATAGTTAAGCTTTATGGAGTGCCGGTGTCTATTGTCTCAGATCGTGATCCTCGTTTTTTATCTCGATTTTGGAGTAGTTTCCAAGCAGCTTTTGGTACTCCTTTAAGTTTGAGTACTGCTTTTCATCCTCAGACCGATGGCCAGTCCGAGAGGGTCATTCAGGTGTTGGAGGATATGCTTCGTGCTGGTGTGCTAGATTTTCGGGGCAGTTGGGAGGATCACATTCCATTGGTTGAGTTCGCTTATAATAATAGCTATCAGGCTAGTATCGGCATGGCACCATATGAGGCACTTTATGGTAGACCTTGTCGTTCACCTGTATGTTGGGCTGAGGTTGGTGATGGTAGTCTTTTGGGGCCAGAGTTGGTGCAAGAGACTACGGAGAAGGTTGCCATCATTCGAGATCGACTTCGCACAGCTCAGAGTCGACAGAAGAATTATGCAGATCGACGCCGTCGTGCTTTGGAGTTTAGTGTGGGTGACTTGGTGTTCTTGAAAGTATCACCAATGAAGGGGGTTACGAGATTTGGCAAGAAGAAAGGGAAGTTAGCTCCTCGATTCATTGGACCTTTTGAGATCACAGAAAGGATTGGGGAGGTAGCTTATAGATTAGCTTTACCACCCAGACTATCTACTGTTCATGATGTTTTCCATGTCTCCATGTTGAGGAGGTGCTTGAGGGATGAAACTCAGGCCATTGACTGCACAGAGGTCCAGATTCGTCCTAATGCAACCTATGTTGAGATGCCTGTTCGCATTATTGACAGTATGGTGAAACAGTTGAGGCAGGCAGAGATACCTTTGGTGAAGGTGCAGTGGAATCATCAGGACGAGAGAGAGGCTACTTGGGAGATAGAGTCAGAAATGAAGGAAAAGTACCCACAACTCTTCGAATAAGGTATGCAAATTTCGAGGACGAAATTTCTTTTTAGGTGGGTAGAATGTAAAACCCTAAAATTTCGTACATTATTTTTTTTATTATTTAGTATTTAGTATTTTAACGTGATAGTTGAGATAATAGAGTTTTTTTTTTTTAAATTTAAAACTTTAAATAAGAGTCCTAGGTTATCTCGAATACAGTTATATTTATCCTTTATATTTTACATCGTATCAGTACGAGGATATTATTTTTCATAAAAAAAAAAGAAGAAAGAAATTACCGAGAGAGAAAGAGAGGAAGCGGGTTACTTATTTTTCGTTGGCAATCTGCAGTAGCCAGAAAAAGAGACGGTGACCAAAGGATCGGCTAGAGAGAAAAGTTTAACGATATTTAACAGGCAAGTTAATCTTGCTTTATATACTTGTATATATACGAAACTCTGCCTAATTACGATTAATCAAGAATTAATATAACATGTTTTTATGAATTGGGGTATATCGATCTGATGTAAATTAGGCATAGAATGGCATGAAACTTTATCACATGTTCTAATAGCACTGAATATAAGTTTAAATGGAGGACATTTACTTGATGCGCATGTGTGTGTGTTTGTGTGTATAGATATTGAATAAATGTAATTCACATGTTTTTATACTTGCTATATGCATGGTAAGCTTGATTAATAGACTGATTTGATATTATATGTGTGTATATATATGGAAACTGATTTGGTGTTATTATATATCAATATACTTATACGAATTGTTTGATTTACGGAGAGTTAGAAATCAAAGTTCAGCGTGGAATATTTTAATAAGTGAAATAATTTATTGTTGTAAGTCTTGCATTCAATTTGATGTTTCAAACTTAAGCTTTATTGACTACAGAAAGCTTAAAAGTAGACTTTGGGGTCAATAGAAGGTAGAACCGTTAGATATTGGTTGGAAAAGAAAAAAACAGATAGAAAAGCAAATGCATTATGGTGGTGAAGACCCACTTTGGGTTCTTCTCTACGAAGCACATTCTTGGCAATGGAAAGTGAGGGAGAGTGTGTTGCCGTGAGACATCGGTTTGACTATTGAAAGTTATCACTGGAATCTACTCGCCGAGCCTAGTCCGTTGGGGGCAATACCCGGGTTCAACCGAAATGAATAATATATTTAATTATTTTAAATTTTGAAAAACAAATATAGAAGAGTATTTTTTTTTAGTATTCAAAAAAAAAAAAATTATTGAAATTCCAGAATATTAGTTTTAAGTATAATGGACTTAGTTTTGCTGAAATCCAGATTTTTAAATGACATTTTGGTAGTTTTACGAAATTAAAACCCGAAAAAGTATTATTTTCAGCACTAAGATGGAAAGTACGGAAATATTATTAAGACTTAGCTTCTGAAATTTTGTAGGGAGTCATATCTAATATTAGGCTATGTCCAGAATGTTGTACTCTCACTAGTTGGGTCTATAGGGTTCTGTTTTTAAATTAAAAGCGTGTTTCATATCTAATATTAGGCTATGTCCAGAATTTTGTACTCTCACTAGTTGAGTCTATAGGGTTCTGTTTTTAAATTAAAAGCGTGTTTGGGTGTATTACTTATTGATTTTAAATTATTAATTAATAATGTATTTCATAATTCACCATAAATAATAATGATGAGTTTGGATTAGTCGGAGGGCAGTCAGGGACTGACTCTATGATGACTTTTGAGTATGGTCAGGGACCTACCTATTTGGGAGTGCACTACCCTTTTGTTATGGCCATGGGTCTAATGAGCCCTTATTGTGTGGACGTGATCAGGGATCATCTGGGGAGTAGACGTACAATCCAGCCACACGTGTGTTTTTGGTAGTCAGGGACTATACGATTCACACCATTTTATTGGACGGGAGCCCGGGACTCATGTGAGATATGCCGATTTATAAAAAAATAAAAGATGGTTATTTATTAAGTTTATAACTAACTGGGTTATACACATTTGAATAATGAACTTATTTGAGTTGCTTATATATACAGGAATATAAGGTAAGGTTAATTTGCTGAACGATGATTGTGTTTAGCATTTATTGCTGAGCTTGTGAGCTCACCCCATTATCACATTTCAGGTACACGTTGAGTAGGAACGTGATGGGATTACATGATGGGAACGGATTTTAGCTCGTTGCGCATTGATTTATTTTAGCTCGGTTTTTCCTTTATTCTGATTATTGTAATAAAGTTAATGTTTTATGAAACTTTATTGAGTTGATTCAGTGGTCATAGATGTTTTGTTTTACTAGAGGGAATTGCACCTCTATTTATGGATTTGTATAAAATTTGTCAGACTCTCATGTTTGTTAAGTTGAATGACGAGATTCACTGTAGTTCTATTATGGAGGATGTATGTTGAGAATTGATGGAAGTTATACCTTAGATTTTTTTAATGCAGGACAAGTAGTTCTTGTATTAAAATTTGGGGTGTGACATATGATTTATCCAAACTCAAAGAGGAGGGGACAGATTGGAGCCCGAACGTGAGCAAATGTGTGTGTACGTGCTTTATCATTCTAAAAATAAAAAATAAAAAAAAAAGCCTTTCGTGGCAAAAGGATGAAAATGCATGATGGGTATTAGATTTGGAATATTATGAGCACAAATTGTTCCAATATGCTACTTTAGGGAATAAAAGAAGAAAATGAAGTAAGCTGAATCAATAAATTTGTTCATAAGAAACGGGATTACTTTGAATCACAAACTAAGAGATAAATTAATGCTACGTTTGGTGTGTAGGAATGGAATAGAATGCAAGTGGGAATGGAATGAGAATGGAAATGGAATGGAATGGCCATTCTCATTCTATTGTTTGGTTGTAAATATGAAATGTGTAGGAATGGAATGATAATAACTATTCTAGTGTTTGGTTGAACCAATTTAAAATTTAGAATGGAATAAATTTCTAATTGAATTCTCCAAAATATCCCTCTTAGTAAGAAATAAATTAAATTAAATTAACAAAATGATATTCTCTAATAATTTTTTTAAAATAAATGGTGGCAGTGGCGATGGTGGATGGTGGAAAGCGGTAGTAGTGTAGGTGGTGGTGTTGGAAGGCGGTGGTGGTGGCAATGGTGAAAATTGGTGGCAGCAGTGGTGGTGAAAAGTTGTAGTGGTGTTGGTGGTAGGCGGTGGCAGTAGTGTGGTGGTTGTGGTGGAAGGAAATAGTGGTGGTGGAAGGCGGTGGTGGAAGGTGGTGGTGATGGAAGGTGGTGGCGGTGGTGAAAGGTGGTGGCGAAAGGTGGTGGGCGATGGCGAAAGGTGGTGGTGGCGGCGGTGGCGGAAGGTGGTGGTGGTGGTGGAAGGTGGTGGAAGGCGGTGGTGGTGGTGGAAGGTAGTGGTGGCGGTGGAAGGTAGTGGTGGCGGTGGCGAAAGGTAGTGGGCGATGGCGAAAGGTAGTGGCGGAAGGTGGTGGTGGTGGTGGTGGTGGCGATGGTGAAATGTGGTGGTGGCAGTGATGGAAGGCGGTGGTGGCGGTAGTGGGTGGTGGAAGGTGGTGGTGGTGGTGGTGGTGGTGGTGATGGAAGGTGGTAGAAGGCGATGGTGATGGTGGAAGGCGATGGGGAAGGCGTTGATGGTTGTTGAAGGCGACGGCGGCGGTGCTGGTGAAAGGTGGCGGTGGCGGTGGCGGTGGCGGTGCTGGAAGGCGGCAGCAGTGGTGTAGGGCGGTGGCAATGGCGGTAGTGGAAGGTAGTGGTGGTAGTGAAAGGCGGTAGCAGTGGTGGTGGTGGAAGGTGGTGGCGGTAGCGGTGGTGAAAGGCGACGGTGGTGGTTGCGGCAAACGGTGGCAGTAGCGGTGGTGAAAGGCGACGGCGGCGGTGGTGGTAGAAAGTGGTGGGCGATGGTGAAAGTCAGTGGTGGTGGAAGGCAGTGGTGGTGGTGGTGGTGGTGGTGAAAGGCGGAGATGATTGTGGTGGAAGGTAATGGTAGTTTTTAGACTTGGAATATGAGGGTGTTTTGGGAAGTTAATTTTTTAAAATAAATTATTTGGGAATGGAATGGCCATTCCATAGGTTTAGTTTTGGAATGAATTTTTCATTTCCAGGAATGAATTTTTCATTCCAATGAAATGGCCATTCCCACTTTAAGTTGCATACCAAACAAATAAATGATTGGAATGGGCATTCCATTCCATTCCATTCTTGCACACCAAACGTAGCATAAGAGAAAATTTGATATTGCATTGATAATCGAATGTGTTTCTGCTCTCTGAATTACATGTATTTATAATGAAAAAAATCCTAATTTATAAAGAAATTAACTTTAACACGAAACCTTATAACATAATAAAACCTAATCTCGAAAATAAATTAATATTCGAAAATAAGTCTAAAAATAAAATTTCTTTAAAAATTTTGAAAAAATAAAAAAAGATACCTAATCAAATAAAATTATTAAATAAAAAATTTGAGCGCAATCCGAGTTCATTTAGACAAAGAACAAAAATTCCAAAATATTCAGCATGCCTCTTAATCTTGTTTTGAGGCCCTAAATAATGTTATTTGGCCAAAAAATAAGGCCAATAAATCTATCAACATGGCCGTTTGGCCTTATGACGATCTAAACAAGTCATACAGACTTCAGCAATAGTTATGCATTTATGGTATCCTTCAATTTGAGTGTTATACCTGTAAGATTATACTATTGTAATTAGGGTTTCTTATGTATAACCGCCTCACCTATCCTTAATTGCCATGTATAGATTTGTTAAGACAACACTCACCTAGCCTTGTCCTAGCCTATATAAATCAGTGGACTCCTGCATATTTTACACAATTCATTCTATGCAATACAATAAAATATTATTTTTCATATTGTTTCACATTACAAATTCTGTGTATGTACAAATTTGCAATTGAAGCACTAGTCCAAGTCCACGTAAGGTAGAATATGTAGTGTGAATCTGGTGATCTTGCTTTATATTGTGCTGATTGGCATAGCCTCAAGGAAAATGACAAACATGATTGTGGGTGTTGGGTTGGCCCAAAAGATTTGAAAATGTATTTGACAACGATAAGTACTAGTGAGTAATTGGACTTTGTAGTGTGAACTAATGAGAAACTTCTTAGAAACACTAAAGCAAAAATCGGCATACATTATCCATATATGGGGCTCTTGATCAAGTAGCAAAGTTCAAGTCAGATAAGAAAGCACCTATATCAAGTTACCAACCAAGTCAAAATCCTCCCCTGCAACTATTTGCTGTTCCCTGTTCGCGGTGAAAGAAATTTATCTTTTTTTTTTTGTTTGTTTTGAAGTAAAATATTTTTTTGAAAAAATATATATTTTTTAAATATATATATATTTTTTATTTTTCAATATTTGACAAAACTTTAGGTCGAGATTGATGTCGAATCAATTGAGTAGGGCGAGTAAAATAGCTTACCGAACACTCAAACAATCGGATTAATAGTGGTAAAATTCACCAACTGCAAAGAACAATGAGAAATCATTACCAAAGAGGATTAGGGTCCATGGATATTATGGACTTACGTGTTGGAATGAAGCCAATAAAAGCATTTAATAATTTCGTGGGCAAAGTTGGTTTTTTTTTTTTTTTTACATCCAGATTGTAAATATTTTTCTTAAAACAAAATTCTCTTTTTAGTATATATGTTGTTTTCCCGATGTTGGTAAAAGTCTAGGTCGAGTCCATCCGGTGGGGTGTAACTTTGCAAAAAATGATGAATAAGTTATTTTTGTTAAGTTTTAATATTTTTTTCTCGTCAATATTTTACGACAACCAAACATAAAAAATTAAAATATATAATATAATATATATATATATATATATATATTTAAATATTTTACATCCAAACAAACAATGCCCCATTGTTAGTTCCACTACAACAAAGTCTTGCCAAGGGATATAGATGTCAAACATTGTTTAGAATCTGACAAGTCTTTTGGTGAAGCCAAATAACCTCTTCTACCATATTGCACACTTTGTCATATTTTGCATTACAAAGAAATTATCTTTCTACAAGTAAATTGAAATGTGACACTGAGGATTAAAATCTCATTATTGATCAACAAATGATGGAGAGACATCCCTCTAGTCCTATGATACATGTCTCTAGAAAGAAGGGAACTCAACATTTGAAGTACACTTCCCATTAGGTAGCACTGGGCACTCTATAATGTTTGATCCAGAAGTGTCCACACAAATATATATCTGGTAAAGTTGGGTGTTACCAGATGCATCTACATTGCATTCTATTCCAGGTGTGTGCCCAATTCCTCCTTTTAGAGCATTTTTTATGCTGTTTAAGCTATAAAATCCCCCATCTGGTTGAATCCCTATAAATATTTGAATATACATATATATATATATATATATATATATTAGTGATCAAATCTAAACAAAATTGCTCTTTAAGTGATCATAAAGTGATGCTTAAAATAGTGATTACCTGCATCTTGAAGAATTTGGAGTAGGTCGATTTTATTCTTTAGGTCCAGGGTTGATTTGAAGTATCCATGTTGATTAAGGACAGACTCCGAGCAAGTTCCATGTTTTTCCCATTCGTGTGACCAAAATGAAGAGCCAGTGCCACTTGGGCAAGCCAGTGTTGGCCAATCCGTTTGCATTCTGCTAATCAAGTCAGAAATCTATACCATGACAAAAGATTCAAACTTGAATAAGTGTCAAAGAGAAGGTTGAGGGTTAAAAGTCTTCTTTGCAACAAATTAGGTGTGCAAGTTTGTCTTACCTATGAAAAAATAATAATAATAATTGATCTCATGAAAATTAAAGTGTTTTGCCGTCAAAGCTGGTTTGAAAGGGATAGGAAAATTTATATGCATATCTTTCTGGCATTGCCAAGGCCGGTTTGAGATAAATAATGTTTTGTTAAAATGTGACTATTAAAAATATGACATAGTGTAGGCTACTTCAATAACAAATATATGGCTTTAAATTCCATGAAATTTCTTAAAGAGATTAGAAATGCCATTTGAAAGACCCCAACACAGTCCATCAATGTATATAACTAAATTCATCCTCATGAAGATGATCTTTAACCATGAAGCTAAGGATGTTCATACCTTGGATTGATCATAAGGACTGTTTGGATCACAGTTTGACGGGTAAGAACCGTCATTATAATTGGGCCAAAGTCCATGAATACCGAAATCTGCTGCAGGCTTTCCTGTCTTTGGATAGCAACAACTTTGCTTTGTGTCACAGTATGATCCTGGCCACTGTATCACAATCATCAATGAAGAAAATAAGTTCATGTATAGGAAAACCCAGAGAAATTTAGAAAATAATTATGTATTGATTCATGTATATATGCAAATTATAAATGATTGCAATGGTAAAGAGATAAACCTGTTGAACAAAGTAGAAGAAATCAAAATCTTGTGCAATGCACACAACTATTAGGCTCTGTATTACCAAGAGCTTGATCAACAATGAAGAGATGGACACCATATCTGTGTGTTTGTGTGTGTGAATTTCTTTCAAGTGATGATAATGCTGTGGGGTTTAGAGCTATATTTATAAGCAAAATTGTAACAATGTGGACAGAAAAACTATATATGCAGCACAACAAATCAATGGTTTTAGTCAATCTATTACATCCTTCGTGTGTGAAACGGAGGGACATGATTGAGATGTTACGGACGGCCGGCCGGCATTATTCACCTAATTTAAATGATGGAGAAGGTGAACAACTAGCTCAAGAGATATACACAATCATTAATATTGGATATTCCATATTGGTATTAGCATAATCTTTTCTGACTACTATTTTTTACTTTTGTACATCACATGTAAGGACTATATAAGATCCAAAACTGAATAATGCTACAAGAGTTTATCAGTATGAAAGCTACAATTATATTGTTTCTTTTAATACTTACATCAACTTCTTCTGGTGGACCACAAGTTCTGTATTTAATTAGCGTTAGGATTTGATGGTTCAAAACATACACACTTTCACACATAATTTGTCAAGATGTACAAACCTAATTTAAAGGCATGTGTTCCTTGCACATCAAAGATAGCATGCCCAACTAATTCTATACTGTTTCCTCAGCATAAAATACAAGAAAAACTTCAAATAGGACTGATTGCCTCCAATATTATAAGAAACTTCATGTCATTTAGTAAAGGAAACCTGTGTGTGTGTGAGAGAGAGAGAGAGCGAGAAAGAGTTCATTTTGTAGTCTCTACCATGCCAATGAAAGCTCCATGAACTATAGTCTTTTACAGTAATTTATTCCACAATTGAGGGTTTTTACTCTTGCTTTTATCCCCATGCATTTGACAACCATGCCTCTGTTTCCCTGCCAACTACATCCACAAGGGCATGAATTGAATCATCCAAACTCCAGTTTTCACATAAATATTTGCAAATCCAGTGCTTAACTTTACCATTTCTAATCATTGTCATGTTCTACTCTAGACTCAAAACTCCACGTTCTCACGCTTATCAGTCCAGTACACAGTTGACTAGGTAAAACAACTCCACACACCTGCAGCTGCAGAAAAGTGCTCTTCAATTCCAATCAGGTAGTAAGAATTTAGCAAGGCTAGTGACGGGAATGAAGTTGTAACAAAGTAGATATGCACCTCTTTTTCAGGGAGAGCGAATGCTTGTTGGGTATTTTGGTTTGACAATGCTTCACTCACAAGAATCTGCTCTTTCTGGTACTAACATGCCAGGGATGTAATTGCAGTGCTTATTTCTTGCACTTGACATGCCTGCTTTTAGAGGGCACACGTACGCCTGTTTCATGTTATAAAAATTAACTATGTTTCCAATCAATTCAACTACCAGTAATCCCCACAAGAGCAGTTCCCGTCTCTGAAATGATGGAACCGTTGTACATCTCTGAGAATTATTTGTCTTTTAAATATGGCTGATATGAGCTTAGCAGCACAGTGACAGTCCCCACAGATTCGTATGTTTTTCACAACACGAATTGTTGTTCCAGGAGGAGTGTTTAGGAGGCCAAAAGCAATGGCCAATTTCTCGCTATGATATCTTAGAGTAGCTTCTTTCTCAACATCTTTCATGTCCGCATGAGATACTAGAAAAGTATCAGGAACATATCCACCCAACTTCAATTTTTCAAACAAATCATCAACTGCCTGGTGAAGCTTCCTGTACTCAATATGCGTCCCATCACCAGAGAAGAATTCATGTACTACATTGTTCACCTCTACCGAGCTGCACCCAGGTACCTTTGTCACCCCTTTAGTTTTCATCAGTTTTCTGATGTAATTCACATCTTCCCATCTCCCCACTCTTGCACACATGTTCGAGAAGATCACATAGTCCCCACCATGAGAATCATCTAGTTCAAAAATTCGCTCCATAACCCGATTCCCCAATTCTAAATTGCCATGGCTACTACATGCCGATAACAAGGTTCTCCAGAGTATTGCTGTGGGCTTAATTGGTAGTTCCTCTATGAAATGATAAGCATCAACTAAGCGCCCTGCTCGACCTAACATATCCACCATACACCCATAGTGCTTCATCCTAGGAATAATCCCATATATATTTCTCATACTATAGAAACACCTGCAACCTTCCTCTACTAACCCGGCATGACTGCATGCATATAAATATCCCAAAATTGTAATTTCATCGGGTTGAACTCGAGCCCTTCTCATTTCTTCAAACATAGATATGGCTTTGTGGCCATGTCCGTGAATCGCATAAGCCATAATCATCGCTGACCATGCCGGCGTATCTCTAAAAGCCATGCACTCAAAAACTGAAACTGCATCATCCAAACTCCCACACTTGGCATACATATCTATGAGTGCAGTGTTCACCTTAACATACTGATCAAACCCATTTTGCCTAACATAATCATGTATCCACTTCCCCAAGTCCAATGCTCCTAACAAAGCGCAAGAGGAAATAATGGAAAGCATTGTAACATCAGTAGGCTTGAGATCACTTGCTTGCAGTTCTCGGAACAATGACAAGGCCTCATTCGGCTGACTACACCGAGCATAACCAGTTATTATCGAGTTATAAGTTACAACACAGGGTTCCAATATCCTATCAAACACCCGACGAGCTGAATCCATGTCACTGCACCCAGTGTACATGCTTATAAGAGTAGGATATACATATATGTTGTCGCTCTGACTCTGTTTAATAGCAAGGCAATGCAATTGCTTGCCTTCCTCTAAAGCTTCAGAGGCAGCGCACGCCTTGAGGAGAGACGGGAAGGTATAATCATCAGGCACGAGGCTGAAACACCGAATTTGGCTGAAGAGTGCCACGGCCTGAATTGGGGTGCTGGTTCGGGCATAGCCACGGGCCATGTGGTTGAAGAGTAAAATATCTGGGTGGGGAATTTGATCGAACAAGTGGCGGGCATGATCCATGAATGAGGCTGTGGGGTTCAAAGTGCAAAAATTGATGAGCTTTATGAGGATGAACCCATTTTGGAGGTGGGATTTAATGGCATGGGCTTGGATTTGCTTGAGTTCTTTGAGCGAGGTGCATTTGGGTAGGAGAGAGAGTGGGTAAGGTGAGTGTGTGGTGTGTGTTTTTGGGGTGTCTGTGTTGAGTTTGGGGAAAGAGAGTGAGCTGATTGGTGGAGCTGGGATTGCCATTGTAGAGCTTTGAATGTGTCTGTGAGCCAATCAGTTTACAGGTACAGAAAGTGATTGTCAGTGTGAGGTTGGGTGAGATTGGTGTTTACAGCTAAATTAGGTACAATCATAATCGTTGAAAGTGGCAGGCCTGAGTCTACTTGATCTCCAGCCCATATATAGGCAGGATCATGAAATGACCAGCCCAGATCAAAGAATTTGGGTCTTATGTCGGCTCGTTAGGCATTGATAAGTCGGATCAGTCAGAATTCAAGGCCTAAGCCCACGGCCCAGAGGTTTCAACCTTGATGCTTTTCTGAAAAAGGTAAGTGTAAAAAGGTGATTACTAAAAATGGGTCGAGTGCAAAAAAAAACATCCTTATATTTATAGCCTTTCGTATAAAAAAAATACTCTTCAATTATGATATTTGCGTAAATAGGTCCTATTTATAAAAATTAGACTAAAATATTCTTAGAAACACATTTAATAATATGTATAAAAATTAATATTTTATGAAATTACTAGAAAGGGTAGCTAAAAAAATCATCTTCCCTCATTTTTCTTCTTCTTCTTCCCCGGCCACAAGCTCCAAAAGCTATCACCTTGTGAACACAGACCTCTCCGACAGCTCTTTCCGACCGTCCGCAACCTCCACTTCTCCCTCCACGACCTTGGCATCAACAAGATCGTCGTCCAATTTTCCATCCACAATCTCTACTAAAGTGAAGGCTCGCACTGTGCCTTCTGCCTTGGGTGTGAAAATTGGGCTTTCGTTCTTCGTGCAACTTTTGCAATTGGTTTCATCTTCACCACCCAACCTTCTAACTCTGGGAACAATAGCCCATTTAGGTATATAGTCTTGTCAGCCCCAATCACAATCATTTTTCGAAGTCCATTTCCACATGCCAGCTCTTTATGCATGTGACCAAACACAACCAAAGGGATAGAGCATTTGGTTGTCCCTTTCAAGTGGGAGATGGCTTGTGCCAAGTCTGTACCAAAAATCACTTGTGTAAACATCATTATTCTGAAAGATTTAAACATATTGCATAAAAAGAAGACCCACCCAGTTCATCACCGGCACATCAAGACCCATCGGCAAAGCCTCATGGTCATCCACATACAGAGCACTTTCGGTTCAGAGCTCTGTTCCCAAATGACGGCAAATAACGGGCCAGCACGTGCTGTACAGAGCACTCTGCTGTCCTCTGCCGCCACCACTGCCTGTGACGCGCCGCTGTCCTCTGCCGCCTCACCGGTCTCAAACCTCTGTTCAATTTCACGCGCCAGTTACACTCCGGCCTCCTCAACCCGCACCTCTGGTCCTCTTCATCCAAATTGTCTGTTAAAACGCTCCAACACTCCGCCATGCGCCCGACAATCATTCCCGCTGATCAGTCGCAGTTTCATTGCTCCATCATCTCCGGCGCACCGCAACCAGCCGTTCCTCCATCATAGACCTAACAATAAATTCCCAACCTTCAGGGGTGTTTTTGAAAAAGTAAAGAGGTAAAATGGACATTATATTAATTAAGGGGTGTTTGCGCATAAATTAAAAAAAATTGAAGTGTTTTTTACCTATTTTTTAAATAGGGAATAAAAGTATTAAGAAGTGTTTCTTACAATTACCCCTGCTAAAAATACATAACAATTATATGAATGCTCACCATTCTTGGTATGAATAAATTTCTTTCACAATTTTTTATATGAAAGTATGTACTGTACTGGTTACACCAAACGGAGCTCCAAGAAACCAACCCTACATTTCAAGCATGGATTCGAGTTCTTCATCATCTTTCAGACAAGCCTGACCCACTCTGTTCCTGTATAAATTTCTTGTTCATGTTCATGGGTGAGTAATTGTTAAATCCATATAAGTCATTATAAGGATTGTAAAGACAGTGGAAGCTAGTCACAAAGAACACTCAGCGGGACTCGAACCCCAGACCTTGGGTTTACTAAATTTCAAAGTCCAACGAATAAACCGCTAGACCATATTCGAAGTGGATGCAAATATACAGTTTTGTTAATAAAAGAAATGAAAATTCTTTTCCTTAATATAATAGAAAAAATGTCATACATAATTGTCTAACAATGAAGACTTTATGTAAATTTTCAACATTATCTAAGAGCACCTGCACGGCCCCAGCCAAAACTCATTTTTGGCAATTTGGAGGCTAAAATGTAGTGCAACAGACTAGGGGAAATAAGACGGGCCCACAAGGGCTAACTGATCAGCTTGCCAAAACCGCAAGCCCGAGCCTCATCGCAGAATTTATTTTTGGCAAAACTGTCCGTTTTGGTTGAAACAACTTTTTGTTTTTTTTGTTTTTTTTTTTTTTTTTTTTTTCACTCTGGCACTAAGTCCTGAAGGCAAAAATGGGTTTTTGGGAAAAAAAAAACTCAAGAATGAATTATTTTGAGCTCTTTTTTTTTTTTAAATAAAAAAATAAATTTCATTGAATAAAAAAATATACTGTTTAGGCACTGTTTGTCCTAAAAAAAAAATTAATTTAAGCCAAAAGTAAATTAAAAAGCCTATTTATTTATTTTTTTGTTGTTTTTTTCCCTAAAAATTGACTGTTTTTATTTTTTATTTTTTTTGCTTTATTTTTTTAAGTTATGCACAACGTGCGCTTATGTCCGTTAAGACTATGTTTGACTGAGAGAAACATTGCCTTAACTGTTATAATTTTTTTTAAAAAATTGATTTTTTAAACTTTTTTTTTTATTTTTTTAAAAACTTAAAAAAAATCATTTATCTTTTATAAATACCCAACTCTTGCGCACTTATAGCTGTTAGGAAAAAGTTCAAAAATAATTTTTAATTTTTTTTGGAAGAGCGAAAATCCAGAGAGCCTGATAGAGCGTCTGTTTCTGGAGAGCCAAAGCTGCTGACGTGACTTTGGGAATTGCTGATGTGACTCTTGAAAAAACTGAAATGACATTTTTGGAGAGCAAAAATTTGGAGAGGTTGGTGTGGCTGCTCTAACAGCGGAACAAAGCAGCCACTTAAATAACATCACTTGTTTCATAAAAAAATAGTAATAATAATTATTATTACACCAATTGTCTAAATAATAATAACCTTTCTTTAATTTTAAATATAGCACTATTTCTGACACTCTTGTTCATTAATATCACGTTCAAATTTTTTTAAAAATATATAATACTCGTGTTCGGTCGCATGAAATTATAGCTTTACAATTGAAATTGGTAGCATTAGAGAAAATTTTAGTTAAATTTTGTGAGTTATTTTTCTTCAATTCCGCAAATTCAATTCCAAAACTTCAATTCCATGCCGCGGAACACAACCTTAGAAAAATTTAAAATGTTATTTTGTTCATATGTTGAACTAATAAAAATAGGATGTGTATAATAGTCATTTAACACATTTGTAAACATGACAACAAAAATAGTGTTATTTTTAAAAGGAAAAGACTTGTCTACTTAGTGATGAGTATGTTATTTCTACGGTTGTGATCCAATCACAAATGCACAAATAGTGCTTAGTGATTCGACGGTGCTAAGTGGAAGGGCCGTCGCTCAACGGATAAAAGTTACTTTAGGGATAACAGGCTGATCTTCCCCAAGAGCTCATATCGACGGGAAGGTTTGGCACCTCGATGTCAACTCTTCGCCACTTAGGGCTGTAGTATGTTCTAAGGGTTGGGCTGTTTGCCCATTAAAGTGGTATGTGAGCTGGGTTTAGAATGTCGTGAAACAGTTCGGTCAACGAATCTCCCATGTTAGCCCCAAGATGTCGGTCTCTAATTAGAAAAGTTAATGCTTGAGCTTGAGCGAGAAGGGCTTCCTCGCTTATTGACTCGAACCACGAGCCTTCACGAACGAACCTATAGGACAAAATGCATAATTACAAAATTTGGAAGGTGATAAAAAAGGAAATCATAGAGACTCAATTTATTCTAAAAAAAATTTTATAATACTTATTTCTTACTTTCTTGATTTTGTAATTACCAATTATTTGTTCATTTATGATTGGACCACGTCAGCGGTAAGTAGAAATAATTAGGCAAGTTTGTTCTTTTTAAGATGTCTATATTATTTAGGTAATTTAAATCGGAAATAAATGTTTAATTTTAAGAAAAAACGGAAATAAATGTTTAATTATTTAAAAAAAAAAAAAAAAACACAAATTCGTAACATATTGAATAATTGAATGCGGATTGGTATCCGACACCACTGCGGTCTATGCTTTAGATTCGGCAAAAATCCAATTGATAAATGACGACCAAAAACGACACGTTTTCGGACTACATTAATTCGCGTTACTCCTAGATTCAGACCGGACCGGCCATGCACAACCGGCACGCCCAAAAAAGCACAAACCTTTCAACTCCCGGTGTTTTCAACCATTTAACAACACAGTGTTAGAGAGAGAGAAGAGAGAGAGGGCGAGGCCTCCGACGATTAGCCCTCTCCCCTTCGATCGAAGCCCTAAAACCAATTTGAATCAATTTTCACAAACCCTAAAACAAAGAATCCTCAAATCCACACTCATTCATCAAAGAATCCTCAAATCCACACTCGTTCATTGGTCATTCATCAACATCTGTCGTATGGTTCGCTACGTCTCCCTCTCATCATCTCCTCTCAGATCTCTACATATTGATGCGACGACCGAATGCTCGTGCAGTCAATCATAACTCCAACCACAACCACAACATGGACTCGATCAAGCTTCAATTCCGATCAAATTTGCCCCATCGATCCAATCTCTTCTCTCGAAACCCTAAAAACGCCACCGCCTTTACCAGATCGAACATTGTACTATTTGCATTCTTCGCATTAGCCCTTGCATTGTTCTGTTACCTGTTTGTGGCCTCCACCGGTCATCGGAACTCTGTGAAGCGGAAATTTGGGATTGTGATCGACGGTGGAAGCACGGGGAGTCGAATTCATGTGTTTGAGTATGTGATTAGGGATAAGGTTCCGGATTTTGATTTTGGGAAGGATGGGTTGGTTTCAATGCGAGTCAACCCAGGGTTATCCTCCTACGCGGAGGATCCCGAAGGGGCGGGCGGGTCATTGGCCGAGCTGTTGGAGTTCGCGAAGAAGAGGATTCCGAAGGAGTATTGGGGAGATACTGTGATTAGGCTCATGGCGACCGCGGGGATGAGGATGCTGGACTTGGGTGTGCAGGAACGGATTTTGGGGTCGTGCAGGCGGGTTCTAAGGTCATCCGGGTTTAAATTTCGTGATGATTGGGCTTCAGTTATTACAGGTATGAATCACATGATGGTTTGCCTATTTATTTACTCTCAACTTAATCATGAAGTTTGGTGCGGTTTGGTGTGGCTTTTGTGTTATATTATATATATACATTTCTCTTGATAGGTTCTTAAATAGTAGTTTGGTTTTTTCTCCAGGTTAATGGTAATATTTATGTATTTATTTTTTAACTTTTGTTCGTGTTTAGGTTCTGATGAAGGCATTTATGCTTGGATTGTTGCAAATTATGCCCTTGGCACTCTTGGAGAGGATCCACAGCAAACAACTGGAATTATTGAACTTGGTGGGGCATCTGCTCAGGTTTAGTTTCCTTTTCCCTGAATTACATATGCAGAATGTTGTTCAAGTTACATGTGATATTGACATGGATAAGAGTAATATGTATTTAGCTGGGATCATATATATATATATATATATCTATATCTCTATTACTTATCAAAAGATATATATTTTTGCACTACTTCAGCCCTAAAGTAAATATATATCATGTCAAGATATTGGATTGTTTTTAAATGCCTAATTTATCTGTTAGGCAGGTTAGTGCTTTCACCTTGGGAACCAGTTGAATAGTTAACTCCTGTATGTTGACAGGAGCAATATGACACCCCCAGCAAATAAACAATTTTATCCTCTCCCATTTCAATATTTTTTAAAATGAGCAAAACATTTATGCATGGATTGTTGAAAGAGCGGTATGTGATTCTCAACTTGAATGATTTGAATACTTCTATTTCAGGTGACCTTTGTTTCAAGCGAGCCAGTGCCTCCTGAATTTTCTTATATTGTTAAATTTGGGAATATTACTTACAACCTCTACAGTCACAGCTTGCTTCATTTCGGTCAGGTAAGCATTTTTTCCAAATGTTTTGTGTTCACTTGGTGGCAATAACATGTTTGTTTATGAATGCTGCAAATACTTTGTTGCAGTAATGGATTTCACAAAGTACACTGCTGTTATTGTTGGCCTTTTCATCTAACCAAGATGTCCCTGATTTTTACATATTTTTTTTAAGGGTTAAAACCACAAAACTCCCCTCTACTTTTAAAATCGTGCATAAAACCCCCACTAAAATCAAATAGGTCCATGAACTAACAAAATTGATCATATTACCCCTGTATCTAACCAGTTAAATGGGTTGTGAAAAGACAAAATTGACCTTATAATTTAATATTAAATTAAAAACTAATAATTATTTCAAAATTTCGAAAATACCCTTAAGTGTGTTTTCTTCTTCTTCTCTCTACCAACTGATTTCCTCAAATACACATAATATATGTATATATATGCGTGTGTGTTTGCCGATCATGAAAATTGGGTCTTGTGGCTTGTGGGTATGTGCAATCCAAACACCACACCCACCATAGCCTTAACAAAGCAACCAAACCAAACCCATACGCCCATTTGGATCTTGTGGGTATGTGTAATCCAAAAACCACACCCACCAAAGTTGAACAACCAAACCAAACCCATACACCCATTTGGGTCTTGTGGGTATGTGTAATCCAAAAACCACACCCACCAAAGTTGAACAACCAAACCAAAAGCCAAATCTTAGAATCATACAAAAGGGTCTCTCCAGCAAGCACTTTTTTCGCCACAAAAGGCAACCAAATCAACAATGCCACAATCACAAACACCATTTGTTTCCTGGAAACGATTGATGGGAGATGAATGGGGCCGATGGTAAGCTTGGTTTTGGATTCGATGAATTCAGCCATGGACACATGATCGGCAAGTCAAGAGAAGTCTCCGGTGTCCATCTGGAGCAATCTTCCTTGAGATTGCGGGATCGGGACTGACGAGGCGGATGTGAGGGGGCAAGGAGGGAAAATAGGAACGGAGCTCGTGGTTGTTGTGGAGTTGGATGGCATCGAAGAAGATGGTGAGAGAGAAAGATCGGGACCGCTTGGAGGAGGAGACGAAGCAGCTAATGAGTTGGTCGTTGAGGTGGATGATACCCGATTTGGATCGGGATTGGAGGTTTTCTGGTTATACTCGCCGGAATTTGGAGACGAATTAGTGTTGGTAGAAATTTCATTGAACTGGACTGGAGTACTGACGAGACCCATCCAACACGCTTCCAATGAAACGCTTACCAGGCACAAAACCAAAAATATCTTTATCAGAATTCAAGCACTCCAAGCAATACCAATAACACGTGAAAAAATAATGTTTTTCTAGTATCATGAAGAGCGAGTAGAAGACTTGAAGTACTTAAATATAAAGAAATTCAAGCTAAGTTGTGGCACATGGGTCTGGTTTTATTAGAGAGAGAGGTACACATGGATCTGGTTTTATTAGAGAGAGAGAGAGAGGTGCACATGGGTCTGAGAGAGAGGCTTGAAGAGGAAGAAGACTGACTTACTTGAGTGGTATGTTTGTAATCTTAAAATAATAATTATCAACATTTTAAATTTAATTTTAAATAGTAAGGTTAAATTTGACATTTCACAACCTATTTAACGGGTCGGTCGTGGTTTGGGGTAATTTGATCAATTTTGTTAGTTCATGGACCTATTTAATTTTAGTGGGGGTTTTATGCATGATTTTGAAAGTAGACAAGGGGTTTTATGATTTTAACCCTTCTTTTAATTTATTGCAGTTTCTTTCTTCTTCTTTTTTTATTAGTCTGCAGTCCATCCGCACACTGAGTCGCTGACACTAAGAGGACTCTTCACGAACTCAGAATAAAGACATGATAACCTCAACTTGTACATGAAGGTTATCCACTTTGGCATTGATTCCAATTGTCGTCACGATAAGACTGAATTACCATAAGAAGTGGAATTTTAGATAAATGATTCAAGGTTGTTAAAATTTTGAAAAGGCTTAAAACGTAAAGGACATATTGAAGTTCCATCAAAATTTGTCACTCTTTTAGCACATGCTAGAAAATGTAATCCATCTTTTTTCTCCCTGATAAGTTTATTTATTCTAGTTTTATAAATTGCTGATTGAAATATGCTCCAAACTATGGATATCTCTGATATTTACTCCATTATTTATAAGAAAAGGCAATGGCAATGTTTTTTGCTCGGAGGGATGGCTTGGATTTGGACTTAAACTTTCAGCATAAACCATTCCATAAGACTCAAACCCCTGTTCGCACTTTTAACCGTCTGATCATTTTTTTTCAAATAATGGCCTAGAGCAAGCAATGGCCTATATGTCACCCATGTTTTTGGTAACATAAATGTTAGATATATTGTGTTTTTGCAGAACACTATGCAAATTCTTGTGTATGATGGGAAGTATGTTATTAATTTGCCTTCGCTTTAAGATTTAGGAATTTATAAATTGCTTTTGCAGAATGTTGCATATGACTTATTACGGGAATCACTTGTTACGAAAGGTGGAGAGTTGGGTAAGTGGATATACTTTTCTTTTAGTATTGATTCAGTACATTTAATTATGTCTTGGAAGGCTATAGAATGTCACGTACTTGTATGCTAAAATGCATGTTCAAGAGGCCTAAAATTGGGTAAGTGATTGGTTCTCTTACCTTCATTTGTATTTATACAGTTCATAATTTTGGGACATTTGTGGATTCCCCGTCTTTCCTAGAACTTAAATCACTTAACTGACAGTCTGACCTTGTTGAAAAAGTTCCTAAGATGACACTTTTTTTCTCTGCTCTTGGGCATACAGATCCATGAGCTTCCCTCTACCAACCCCCATGTCAACTGGTGGAGTTCGGGTGGTCGTTCCCCTGATACAGTTATTCCCTCTCATCGCTCTTAGCCCTTATGATGCTTTGTCATTTGCTATTAAATGAATCCTTATTACTTACTGGGCATGTCGTCTACGTGCTCGCCACATGTTGTAACGCATTTGGTGTGAATTTCACCTTCCACAGTTGCATACAAATGTTTATAAGAGACTGGTTGGTACATATGGCTTTTTTGTTTTATAAATCTTCCTTTAGATTGATTTGGGCCATAAAATCTCATTGTTTGTCAAAATAGGATGTTCAATATCACACCCAAAACCCAGAGATAATTTTCTAAGACTCAAGATTACTATCATTATTGTTGTTGTTGTTAACATTAGTTTGTTAATTTCGGATCTTAATCATCTCAAACACCTGCTATTAAACCAAAATTTTGTATTTTGTGGAACTTTTTTCGCAGAAAGTAACTTCGTTTAGAAGCGTAAGAAAAATAGCTTTTTGCATTTCCTAATTATTAGGTATTATAAAATTTTGTTTTTGGGCACCGAAAATTAGTAGACACAACTGACCTAACTGTCCAATTTTTGAAATTATCTACTTCAGGTCTACTTACAAGCAAACAAACCTTACGTTACCAGAAATCAGACTTAATCAGCTTCTTAATCATATTTATCCTTTCAGTTTGGACTTTGCTTGGTTCTTCAAATTAGTTTTAAATTATCCCCCATCTGCTTCTGACAGAACATCTGACAAACTTAAAATGATTTTTATAAATCTCCACAAATTAGGGTTTCAGTCTATCTATATTCTATATATAATTTAAATTTTCAGTGAATTTTAGGTTGTCCAGAAGCTTCACAAAATTATAAGAATTTATTTGTGCTGTTAGCCTGTTTCATATTTTTATGGAATTCATTTGTCTTCATCAGCTATTCCTGAGTTTTCTATTACAGTAAATTTACAAAATGAACCATAAATTCAATTCCTAAGAACTAATGTAAATTTCCATGTTAATTCTTGTTACCCTGTCTGTCTCGTACCTTCTATAGAAATTTGTCTTCCTCTTTTTATCCGTGCATCTATTGGTGTCATCTTTGTATATGATGTTTATACCCCCCAAGTCTACTTTATCTTATTTTAAATCTAACAAGTGTCACACATAATTTCTCCCTTACTTTTTGATTAGTAACTCTTTATCTCTTTTAGTCACCCTTACCTTCCAGCTTAAGATACTCATTTTTTTATTTGCACGAATTTGGCCTTGTCCTCTTTTTTAGAGTCCATTTTTTTGCATCATATAAATTAGGTGGCCTAAAACATTATAAATATTTTCTTTTAATTTATTTGTTATTCTTTTATCGCATAAATGGCGTTAGCTTACTTCACCATATGTTTCACCATCCTTTTGTATTTTTGTCCTTAACTATTGAAAATGGTCGCTTTGAATAATCCTTTGATTTTAAAGCGTGATCTATATTATCAACATCCGGATTCCTACTAAATTTACATTCCATATGTATTCAGTTTTAGTCTTACTAATTTTTAAGCCTTGTGATTCTAATCTGTTTCTCCACATTTCCAATTTTATTGTTAATTTTTTTTTAAAAGTGTTTAGCCAAAATTTAGAGAAATGAATTATTTATTATATTTATAAAAAAAATGTTTTTGGGGTTTTCCGGGAAGTACCATGTCATAGGCAAACAACATGCCCCATTGAATGTCTCCTTTTAAGTCTTTTGTGATTTTATTTAAAATTATTGTGAATAAATACAGACCTAGTGTTATCCTTTGTTGCAGTCACACATTTATAGAAAATCATTAATCTCGCCATATGTAGTGCAGACTCTAGTTTTTGTTTACATACATATTATGAATAATCTTTATTATTTTTATAGGAATTTGTTTTCTTTGTAAGACCAACCAAATTATATCTTTTCGCACTCTGTCATATATTTTTTTAAAAATCTATGAAGACCGTATGTAGATCTTTATCAGCAATTTTAAGAATTTTTCTGTGTGGTTTTTGGCACTCCCTTAGGAATGATACATTAATTTGCAAATTACATGTTATCACATTCACAGCCAGAAATACTTTATTGTGTTTATCATATTAATGCAGCTGCTGAATCTCTTCAGAGGATAGATCCTTGTACTCCTAAAGGATATTCAGATGATACGAAGTCATGGAATCTCTCTCCTGATTCTTTGGCTGAAAAGAAGGGATATCCATCTGCTTTGCATCCTAAGGGTAACTTCTCGGAGTGCAGATCTGCTGCATTAACGCTGTTGCAGAAAGGAAAAGGTATACATATTCAGTTAGAAAGTTTGTTCATTTTTTTGCATCAATCAGGAAGTTGGACTTCATTTCTTGTTGGAAGTATTGAATGATGATCCTTTACATATGAGATGCAGAAAAATGCTCCTATCAGCACTGCTACATAGGATCAACATTCATACCCAAGCTTCGGGGGAAGTTTTTGGCGACGGAAAACTTTTTCTATACATCAAAGGTTCTTTCTCTGTTTCCTTTTTCTTTTTTCCTTTTATATATTTTTGTATGAGATGACTGTTCGTTCCATGCTTCCTTATGTTTGGGGAAAATTTGATGCTCTTCTGATACATGTATTTCCATTTGCCACCATAAAAAAATTCTGTTGTATGGTTTTTTGACGTTCCTTTTATTTTATTTTTATTTTTCCGTTGCTTCTTATAGTTCTTTGGGTTGGCCCCAACGGCATTTATTTCTGATGTGATGAGTGCTGGACAACATTTTTGTGAAGAGGACTGGTCTAAGTTGAAAATGAAATATCATTCACTCGATGATGAAGTTTTGTTACAGTATTGCTTCTCTTCGGCATATATTGTGGCCCTACTTCATGATAGTCTTGGAATTGCATTGGATGATGAAAGGTATTGCTCTTTCCACCACTCATGCAAACTATGGTCCTCGAATAGATTTTGATTGAACTTTCTGTGTGCGCTCCTCTTGTCATAGAGCCAAGGCCAAGGGCTTGTATGCTCTCTCTCTCTCTCTCTCTCTCTCTCTCTCTCTCTCTCTATATATATATATATATATATATGGTATGTATGTTTGTGTGCAGGCATTGATTGGAATTTTTGTTGAGCAGGATTGGATTTGTTAATCAAGTGGGTGATATCCCACTCGATTGGGCATTGGGAGCTTTCATCTTACAGAGCACAAGTGACTTGGACATAGAGCACCCCAACTGGATTCCCAACATTATTAGAAATGACTCGTCAACACTGCTTGTTCTTTTTGGTATTCTAATTATATTGACGTTCACCGCATGGACTGTATCAAAGTGGAGGAAACCGCAGTTGAAGACCATCTATGATCTTGAGAAAGGGAAGTATATAGTTACAAGAATCGGTAGATCTTGATAGAGTTTCTGTAAGAGAGATATCCAACCACATTCATTTTTCCTGGTTGGGGAGAGAGTAGGCAAGGAGCCAAATGCCCTCTGTGCTTGTATTCGAACCCGTTGGTTTACTTCCTTGGTCTCAGCTCCCTTCGGTAATGCTCTTCAGTGATACACGTATCTTTTTAAGGTTTCACCGGAGGGGTGAGAATGAGACTTCAGAGGTCTCCGGTGTAAAAAAATTATTTATTATTTGTATTTATTGGGAGTAGATCATACGGTATGCCGCCATTGTCTAAACTATTAATGAAGTTAGGATGTGAAATTACAATGTATGGCTGCAGAGGAAAGATTGGGGGGAGGTGTATTTGGTGGCCTGGATACTTGAGTTGTGAAACCAGGGGAAATTTTTTCACTAGTCAAATCTAAATTGAAATTATCATTAAGTCCTCGTTTTTGAACGTTCCTATATATGTGGAATGCTGTCTCGCATGAAACAGGTTTGATTTCACCAGTGATTTTTTGCTTTATGTACGCTGTTCATCTTCGAATTATCATGTTTTATTACCCACTAAAATTTTAATCTATTATTATTATTATTTTTTTCAATTTCTAATTTTTTGACACAAATTTTTTTTTTTCGTAATTATTTGACACAAATTTCATGCAAGAGTGATTATCACGATAGATTATTACGGGCTACAAGTTCCTATTACAAGTTCCTATTACTTTGTCAAAGTGAGCCAGTTCTCGTTGCATTTGAGAAGTATGCATTTTGCTTTTCTGGTTTCAAATGCTTAGTGCAGAAGCTACCATAATCAATGGAGGTCCAAATTTATGAAGAAATAAATGTTTATAATTATTTCATCTACAGTTAGGCTCCGTAGACGTAAAATATATATATATATATATATATTTTTTTTTGAGGTAAAATATTTTTTTTATTTGTACCTTCTGGGTTGAGGTTGAGGTCGAGTCCTTTGGATAAATTATTTTTGTAAAATTTTAATATATTTTTCTTTCGTAAATATTTTACGACAACCAAATACTAGAAAATAAAAAAATATATATATTTTCTAAAAAATATTTTATATCAAAACAAAAGGAACCTCAATTTAGTAGATTAGAAGTAACAACCCATGTTTTTTCCTATGTTTAACATTGTTTATCAATCTTTTTGATATTTTTGTTGGTTTGGTTGTCACGTTGTATTTAATACAAGTCATAAATAGTAAGACTATTAAGTCAGTTTTATTGTGACAAAATTCACTTTATTAACTATTGATTAAAAGATTTCTTAAATAATTTATTTGATTTTTTAAAAATTTTAAAAAAGCATATAAAAAAAGTTTCTCAATCCCATGATTATAATTTTGGATTAATTACACTTACATCGTTTAAGTATACCTAAATTGAGTGTGATGGTCTCGTTATCGTTGTCAGTCATTATCGTCATCATTTTTGCCTTATTTCTATATGAATGAATCCTCTGTCTTAGGTTTTTGGTCATCCTCTCCGTTTATTACCTTCTAGGAAAATTGAACTTCATCAATGTATCTATAGGTCTTCGACTCTTCAATGTATGTACCAAAACCATTTAAGTATATCATCTCTTATTTTTTCATTGATAATTACTACACTTAATTTTTCTCTTACACTTGCATTCGTGATCTATTTCTTCTTGTCACATCAACTATCCATCTTAGCATTCTCATTTCCGATATATATGAATAAAATTTTCTTTTACCTCTTTTTCAAAGACTAACACGATAGCCTAGTTTGGTAGAAAAACATACACTTGCATTCAGTTACTGTATAACAATTATTATTTTTCATATGAAATTACGCTTTTATCATTAATATAATAACATTATTTTAATATAAAAAATTATTTTAAAATGACAAATATTCCCCTATTCATCATACATCCAATACTTGTATAACATTACTCTTTTTACAACATCTTCGATCTAATTATAATATGAGCAGTGCTACACATCTCGAATTAAAAATTGAGATTAGATCTTGAATTTGATGTGCCGATAACTAAAAAGATATTAATGTTCTCTATTTTAATACAAATTATACTTTATTCTTTTATGTATTTGTGTTTCTTATTTTAGTAAACTAAACGAATTGATTTTCTTTTTTCTACTAATAAATTTTTACTATATGTATAAGTAAATATATAGAGAGAGTAATTGAAAAAAATATATTTTTCAATTACTCTCTGTCTGATGGGCATCTCTTTCAAATTTAACTTTAATAAGAAAATACTAAATCAAAATACAATTATAAAATTTTTTAAGTGAATTATATAAATTAGGGTTCTTAATGATGAGAAAGATGCCATTTATTCATGGTAAAAATTGTAGTTTTTACTTTTAATTATTTGACGATTTGATAGAAGGGAGATTCTTATTCACGAGAAAGAGATCATTCATGGAAAAAAATTGTAACTTCTAGTTTTGATTATTTAAAGATTCAATAGAAAAATTTTCCTAAACAAGATATACAGGCATAATTGAATTGAAGTTAAAGTTGTACAAGGGTTTGGATACTATTATAGTAAGTTTTACTATTTTATTTTTTTCTCTTTTCTATATTAAACAAATTCACTTTTAAAACACAAAAGCAACCAAATGAGCTAACAAATAAGCAATCACCTAATTCAAGATAAAATCACAAATCAAGATTTCCTGAAGTATAAAAATTAGTGATGTAATACCCGTTTTACCATTTTACTCTTCTGAAAATGCCCAAAGGAGTATATATACTACTAATCTCGTAGTATAGAGGTGTTATATGCACATTACTTCTTTTTTTTTTTTTTTTTTTTGCAACTTTTTTCTCTATGTATATCTCTTAATATATATATATATATATATTTTTAATTTGAGAATTTGTAGAGCAAGGATTTTAATTTTTTGAGATTCCAGTTTACTCTTTCCTACTATTTTTTTTTTCTTTATTATTATTATTTTTCATACCAACACTGTTAAAAAAAAAAAAAAAAAATTCACAATATTAGTGTGCATTGGTTTTCGGAGTTTGGAAAAATTTTGTTTTCTTTAGTTTGCACTCTATTTTTGTTTTTTATTTTCTATTTTTATCTTTACTTTTCTTTTATACTTTTATTTTATATTTTTATCTTTATTTGTCCATTGCCTGCGTCCTCCAATAGTGTCATTTTCAGTCATTTTATAAAATTATTTGTTTTTTAATATATTTTATAAAATGATTCTGTAAGGGTAATTTAGTCAACTTAGGGTTTAATTTGTTAGATAGATCTATTTGCACTATATTAAAACTTTAGGGGTGTTTTTGGCACGAAAAGGCCATCCTCCAATAGTGTTATTTTCGATCATTTTACCAAATTATTTATTTTTATATATTTTATAAAATGGTTTAATAAGGGTAACTTAGTTAACTTAGGGTTTAAATTTGTCAGAAACCTATCTCTCTTCGATATATCTCTCTTCCATCTCAATTTTATTCGGCACACACCAACCATATCTTTTATTTCATAGCCATAAATAAACCCAACTATTTATAAAAGACTAAGACAACAATGCTTAACTAGTAAGGAATTGTATGTTGTATTAGTGCACTGCTTAACTAGTAAGGAATGGTATATTGTATTAGTGCACAAAATTAAAATTTGAAGAAGGAATATGCAAGTGCAGAAATTTGTAGATAAAAAATAAACGGGTCCTCACAAATGAAAATACTTATAGAATTGATCAAAACTTTCTAATATTGCTTTGACACTGCCTCCTCTGAATACAATAAGTAATATTTTTTTATCTAATTTTTTCTCTATTTTTCATATATCTTTTATTTTATTTTATTTATTTATTTATTTATTTATTTATTTATTATTATTATTATATATATATATATATATATATATATATATATATATATATATAATTTCTATCTATTTATACCAAAAATTTGTAACTTGTTCTTAATTTTTCTCTTGATCTTTTTGAAGAGATTGGAATTAGGTTGTTGATTTTTTGGAGCGAGATACTATGAAATTTTTTGGGGTTTGCTGATTCCAGGTGCTCCATTTTAGAAAGAGGTACTATCAATGGACAAATTTTAGAGAGAGTAAAAAAAAATTTAGAGAGAGAGATATTATATTAATAAATAATATTCTAAAAAATAAAAAATGATGTATAGATTTCAGAATCTCACTTGACAAACCAAATGAAACATAGTATTATAAAAAATAAAAAAAATGTCTTTTTGGTAAAAGGTTGCTAAAGGCAACATAAAGATATTTTAGAGAGAAAAAAAAAAAAATTAGAGAGAAACATTTCAATGAATAGATCTTCAAGTACATCTAAACAAACTCATTCTCTATTTTAAATACATACAAAATTGATAGGGACGTTATTATTACACAAAAAGGGTACTTTTGGATTTTTTTATTTTAAAAATGACTTATTTTTCAATAGAATAATTCAGTAGGGGCAATTTGCTCAAAAGATATATAATATAGGGAGTTATATGCACTTTTTTTTTTTTACTAAGTGTGTTTTTTGCACAATTTTTATATAGCGAAGGAGTGTTTTGTACTTGACTTAATAAAAAATTAACAAGTTATTTATGGTATAAAGGATAGTTAAGATATTACAAAATAATGATAATGCATTTGTGAGAAGTTTGGTGGTTCATAGAGGTGGAATGTTTATATGACAGAATTTAAGGAATGTTTGATGTAATCTCAGCTTGATGATTTAAGGTTTTTTGGCATCTAGTATACATGGAACAACATGAGCTTGGGCCAAGCTAACATTGCCAAGAAGTTGGATAGGGCTTTAATTAATGAAAAATGGACCCTATCTTTCCCTATGTCTGACTGCACTTTTCTACCCCCTGGATTATCAGATCATAGTCCCATCTTAATCAAGTTGGGACCTCCCACTGCACCTAAGAAACATCCATTCAAGTACTTTAACTCCTGGGCTTCTAACCCTATCTTTATTCCCACTATAGAGCAAGTATGGGCCACCCCCATAAGTGGGGCTCTAATGTTTCAAATGGTACAGAAGCTTAAATCCCTTAAAGGGGTCCTGAAGGTGAAGTGCAGGGTGGAAATCTCTAATGCTACTGAAAGGGTTTCACAGGCTAAGCAAGACTTATCTGTATGTCGGCAGCTACTGGACACCAACCCTATGGACAACACACTCAAAACCCAAGAAAAGGTTCTAATTCAGCAATATTCAGATTTTGCACTTGCAGAGGAGAGCTTCATCAAGCAGAAGGCGAGGGTCAAGTGGTTGAAGGAAGGGGACAACAATACAGCCTTTTTCTTTAAGGTTTACAATTCAAAGATTAATAGGAGGAAAATTACTTGTCTTACTGCTGCTAATGGTGACTCCATTACATCTAAAACGCTTGGCAGGAATGGGGTTGTTGCTCATTTTCACAGCCTATTAGGATGCTCACCTCCCCATTACCCAGGAAGGGATGTACTACAACCTTTTATAACCACCACAATACCTAGTGGTTTACTCCCTCTACTGTGTTCTATACCCACTGACAGTGAAATTCAAGCTTGTTTTATGTCCCTCAATAAGGAGAAATCTCCAGGCCCTGATGGGTTCAATGCTCATTTTTTCTAAATGGAATAGCTTGTGGTGGGAAGGGATGTGACTTCTGCCATTAGGTCTTTCTTTCTTCAGGAAGGTTGCTTAAGGAGGTTAACAACTCCTATATTGCTCTCGTCCTTAAAAACTCCAACCCTACCACAATACATGATTTTAAACCTATTTTTTGCTGTAATACCCTTTACAAATGTATTGCCAAGGTCCTTGCTAATAAGCTAAAACAAGTCCTGCTTGCTATCATTGGTCCTTCTCAAAATGCTTTTGTTAAAGGCCAACACATAGGGGACAGTGTTATTTTGGCTCAGGAGTTGCTACAGGGTTATCACAGACATCTCTCTTCACCTAGATGTGCTATGAAGGTTGATCTTATGAAAGCTTTTGATTCAGTTGGTTGGGATTTTATTTTGGACACTCTATTTTTGTTTGAATTTCCTCAACCATTCATTCAGTGGATAAGGGCTTGCATCACATCTCCTTTCTTCACTATTTCTCTAAATGGTGAATTCAAAGGGCATTTTCAGGGGGTCAAGGGGCTCAGGTAGGGAGACCCTATCTCACCCCTCTTCTTTGTGATTGCTATGGAAGACTTCTCCTCTATTACCAAAAGATTTATTGCTAATTACCTCTCTTTCAGGTATCACTCAAGATGTAGGAGCTTGGGCATCTCTCACCTCATATTTGCTGATGACCTCTTCCTATTTTCCTATGGGGACCTTGCATCTGTTTCTACTCTCAGAAGGGCCATTGATCATTTTAAAGCCCTTTCGGAACTCTACATTAATTACTCAAAAAACAAAATTTTCCTCTCTAGAGTGGACAACTCACTCATAGGGGGGGTTTGAGAACTTGCTTGACTTTGAGTGTGGATCATTACCTATCATGTATTTGGGGGTGCCAATAGTGTCCACTAGGCTCAAGGCTGCAGACTGTAGGGGGCTAGTGGAAAGTGTCACTTACAGAATCAATTACTGGTTTTCTTCCTTCCTATGCTATGCAGGTAGGGTGCAACTGATCCAATCAGTGCTATACAGCATGGTTAACTACTGGTCCAATATTTTGGTCCTTCCTAAATCAATTCTTGTTGAGATTAATCAATTGACGAAGAACTTGCTATGGACGGGTACTGAGGATAAGCACTCTGAGGCTAAAGTGGCTTGGTCTAAAGTTTGTCAACCTAAGGAATGTGGAGGCCTTGGGTTTAGAAGTCTTGAAACTGTGAATGTGGCTATCTCCCTAACACATATTTGGACCCTACTCTCAAATCAAAGAGACAATCTTTGGACATCATAGGTGAAGACTCAGCTGGTTAGAGGGAGATGTTTCTGGACTATTTGCATCCTACAGGCATGCTCCAGTAATTGGAAGAAAATTCTGCAACTTAGAGGTTTGGCAAGGTCCATGCTTCGAAGGAGGGTAGGTAATGGGGAGATGACCTTCTTCTGGAAGGACAATTGGTTGGATGAAGGGCTCTATCTTTGAGGGTAGCTGATGGGTTCATAAGGGACTCACCCATCTCACCGAATCAGAGGCTTCCTACACTCACCGTGAATGGACTCTGGGCTTTCCCTGAGGAGTTGGTTGATAGGTTCCTTGAACTTACCCGTATTGATCCGCCGACCACTTACAATGATTCAGCTGTTTGGACACCATCCCCTACAGGTTCTTTCTTACTTGGCGACACCATTGGTTGGATTGACACGCTCTATTCCCCAAAGCATTGGCACCACTTGATATGGAGTCCACTTTCTGTACCGCGATACAAAATTACACTGTGGCTGGCTGTGCAAGGTAGGCTCTCCACCATGGATCGAAGCAGAATGAGGAATGTCAATGGGTCAAGGGTTTGCCATCTCTGTAACTTGGTCAACGAGACCCATGATCATCTCTTCTTTGCTTGCACCTTCACAAGACCAATCTGGATTCATCTTCAATACATAGCTGGATTCCACGCCCCACCCTTATCATGGTCCGATTTTGTCCTTTGGGCCTCTCACGATTGGTTAAGAAGGGATCTGAGATACTCAATGAGGAAGCTCGTGCTTTCCACCGCCGTCAATAAAATCTGGATGGAGTGAAACATCAGAGTGTTCACAAATCAGAAAAACTCACAAATGATGGTCCTAAGGCAAATCACAGACATGGTCAGACAAAAATTACTTTCTAATAGCATCAAGGATTCACCGTATGCAAGAAAACTAGTGCTAGATTGGGAGCTACCAGTGTCTATCCTGAGACTACCGGCAGATCCTCCAGACCGAGCAACTTAGGGCTATGGCTTCGGCAAAAGAAAACCTTAGAATTTACATTGGATTGATTATAAGATTTGACAGGGATAGTCTTCGATTTGCCCTAGACTAAACATTGTCAACACTTCTGTTGGGCTAAGCCTAGTGATAGGCTTCATTGTTGGTTGTTTTGTTTGGCTCTGTCCACTAATCGTGGGCTGGCCTTTATTTTGGCAAGATTTGTAAAGTTTCCTCATTTATACAATACTTACTTACCTTAAAAAATAATAATAATAATAATAATAACAAAAAAAAAAAAATTTAAATTGGTATTACTACAGATGATGATGATGATTTATTTTCAAAAGATGTAGCGGATGATTTGTACAGGACACAGGAGATAATTGGTCAATGATATGGTGTTCTCAGTTTTGTCTTATATTTGTTCCATACATTATTACTTGACCCACTTTTCTGCTTCAAATTAGAGTAGCAAATAAATGCTAGAATTCTAAAGTTACATTTCCATCTTTTACCATGTTGATGAATACAAATGTCACAAATACTTTCAACAGAAGACAACTGTCACAAATACTTTCAACAAAATATGTCCTTCCTAACCACTGTTTCTTGCGGGGCAGGTAACAACAGTGGTACTCCTTCCTTGCAAAACATTTAATATTAATGGGAGCAGTATCACTTTTGTGTGTACAACTGTACATACATATATATATAGTAGTACTTCTCAGGGATGGCAACAGGGCGGAGTTGGGACGGGTTTGGCTAAACCCTACTTTGCCCTGTTAGAAAATCTATTACACCAATTCTGCCCCTACTCCGGAACGGGTTTGTAATTGTTATACCATCTCTGCCCATACTCTGATAGACAAAGTACCAACTCTGCCCCATTTGATCTGTTTAATTGCGGGGCATGGTGGGGGCGGGCCGGGTCATGCCACTTTATTACGGAGTTAAAAAAAAAAAAAAAAAAAAATTAGCCCAATGTACTCAAATTGGACTGATAAATAAGTTGCCCAACTTTAAAATTACTAAGTAGTGAATATTAATATATTAACAGACACTTTCACCAAAGTAACAAGAGTCATAAAAATATAAAAAATATATTTTATATATATAAAAAAATTAAAAGGTACATATATAATCGGTTCGGGGTCGGGGCAGGTTTATCACTAAATCCGCCCCCGCCCCAAACCCGCTTTGGGTTTTCAATTATTTTACTATACCCATCCCAAATCCACCCTATTAGGGGTGGGGGTGGGGCAGAAATCCGACAGGTCGGAGGAAATTGCCATTCCTAGAATACTCCTGACTTTAAAGCAGAATTCTTATATTATCAACATTGGACTAAGTGACTAAGAGTCCATTTGGAATTGCTTCTCTACTGCTTAAAAACATTTTTATTTTGAGAAATTGCATTTAGATGTGCTTGATAATCATTAAAAATGCTTTTAATAGTTACCAAATTTAGTTCAGTAAAGCTTTTGAATGAAGGTGAAATTTAGAGCTTTCAAAACTGCTTTTATGAGTAGAGGTTGAACACTTTTTCATTAGATAATTTTGTCCTTTTCACTTTTTATAAAAATAATTGCACTAATTTCTTAATAAAATTGTTATTATCAAATATGGTAACATCTTATTAAAAGATATTCTTGTAAAATTAGTAATAGAAGTGTTTTTAAAAATATTATTACTAAATAAATTAAAAAATATTTTGATTGTGAAGAGTATTTATTATAGTGTCACCAAATATCTAATATGTTTTTAAATGATTGTACTTTTTTTTTGATAAATCTACTGATAAAAACTTTTTATTTATTTTTTATTTATTCCAACAGCAACCCCAAACATACTCTAATTATTAAATTTCAGTCTTACTAATATTTAAGCCTTTCGATTCTAATGTGTATCTACACCTTTCTAACTAAATTTTATTTGTAAGCGTTTAGCAAAAATAGCGTTTAGCAAAAATAAAGCGAAATAAATTATTAATCACACATTTATAGAAAATCGTTAGTCTCAGTTCAGTGTACGTAGTGCAAGCTCTAGTTTTTGTTTCATACGCATTATGAATAAAAATAATCTTTTTTTATTTTTATAGGATTTTATTATTATTATTATTATTTTAATATAGGAAAGACAAAGCAAAGTAGATATACTGTACTAATAAAAAATGAAGCCATACAGCCATGGGCTTATCAGTACTAAACCCAAACAACAGCCCGATAACAATACAAGGTTAGGCACAAAGGAGAAGCAAACACAGACCAACCCACAGAAACAAAAAGAAGATGTGTAGATAATGATTTTTTCACAATAATTATGGAATGATGTATTAATTTGTAAATTACATATTTTTTATTTATTTATTTTTTCTGTAAATAGATTTGCAAATGACATGTTATATCACATCCAACCAGAAATACTTTATTGTGTTCATCTCTCTCTCTCTCTCTCTCTCTCTCTCTCTCTCTCTCTATATATATATATATGTATTTATATGCGCCGGCATTGATTGGAATTTTTGTTGAGCAGGATTGGATTTGTTAATCAAGTGGGTGATATCTTTTGAGGGTTCATCGGAGGGGTGAGAATGTGACTTCAGAGGTCTACGGTGTAAAAAAATGATTTAGTATTTGTATTTATTGAGAGTAGATCATACGGTATGCGCCATTGTCTAAACTATTAAATTAAATAAAATAAATACGATAGCTAACAAAAAAATAATAATAATTAAAAAGGATAGAAAAATGAGAGATTTTTTAATTTATTTTTTATTTTTTTATTTATTATTACCAACAGGCCTGTAGCCTAGCGGTATAAGACCCCTACTTTCTAAAGGAAGGTTAGGGGTTCGAACTTTAGTGAAGGCCATGTGTGTGTGAGTGAAAGAAAAAAATAAGAAAAATTTGATATTTTTTAAAAAGAAATTAAACAAATTTAAAAAGTAAAAATACAAAATTTAAGAGATAATTTTAAAAAATAAAAATTTTAGGAGGGACATTATATGAATTTTTTGATATGTACATGTATAAATATATAAATTTAGTATATGTATTATAATAAATGAGGCCAGACAAGGGAAAACATGTCCCTTGGCCGTACACTGACTCTGCACTGTATGTAACTACAATGCATGGCCGCAGAGGAAAGATTGGGGGGAGGGGTATTTGGAGGGTCGGATACTTCAGTTATGAAACCATGGGAAAATTTGTCAATAGTCAAATCTAATTTGAAATTTTCATGAAGTCCACAATTTTTAACATCCTTATACATGTGGAATGCTGTCTCATATGAAACAAGCTTGATTTCACCAGTGATTTTTTGTTTGATGTACACAGTTATTTATTACCGTTGTTATGTTTTGCACACGCTTTTGCTATCGTTTTCACTCTCGAATTTGCTCATATATATCCCTGTGTGTCTCGGGCAAAATCGGCAAAATAAAATTCAAGTGTGCATGCATATATTCAAATTGTTCGTTCAAGTTTGTATGGACAAAAGTGTGTATTATTTACTAGAATTAAAGGGAAAAAAAGTAGAAAGTAATTGTTATTTATGATGGTTCGAGGTGTCTAATATATTGGTTTACCTATTCCTAATTAGGAGAAAGTAATTGTTTATTCTTGACCATTTCTTGAGCTAGTCTTTGCAGAGACTCTGTATAAATTAAAAATGTTCAATCAATAAAAAGTTAGAAGATTTTTTCCATTCACAGTCTTGGTCTAACTTGGAGGTCTTGGTTTCCCTCAAAAAAAAAAAAAAAAAAAAAAAAAAAAAAAAAAAAAAAATCCTGTTTCTGTTATTTTCCTTCCTTCCAAATACGAGAGAGAAAAATGAAGAAATCTGTCCGGAAAATACAATAACGTTCAACACGCCGTCTTATAACTTGTCTATTACTCTTTCATGTGATAGAATGATAAATTTTTGCTTTGTCAAATGCTTCAATTGAAAGGTTTCTGAACTGTCGATAATCATGTTTGTTACCCACTAAAATTTTAATCTATATATAGATTTTTTCAAATTCTAATTTTTAGATACAAATTTCTTGCAACCGAACAGCAAAAGTGATTATCACGATAGATTATTACGGGCTACAAATTACTATTACTTTGTCAAAATGAGCCAGTTCTCGTTGCATTTGGGAAGTATGCATTTTGCTTTTCTTGACGCTATGCATCATGGTTTCAAATGCCAAGTGCAGAAGCTACCATAGTCCATGAAGGTCCAAATCTATGAAGAAATAAATGTTTATCTCAACAATTTCAGTGGATTATAAGAAACAACCCATGCTTTTTCCTATGTTTGACATTGTTTTCAAATCTTTTTAATGATTTTTGTTGGTTTGGCTGTCACGTTGTTTTTAATACCAGCCATAAATAGTAAGACTATTAAGTCAGTTTTATTGTGACAAAATTCACCTTTTTAACTATTGGATTAAAAGATTTATTAAATAATTTATTCGATTTTCTTCAAATTTTAAAAAAGTATATATAAAAAAAAATTTCTTAATCTCATGATTAAAATTTTGGATTAATTACACTCACAACATTTAAGTATACTTTAATTGAATACGGCAGTACCTTATTTTGAATTCTCTATCTCCATTTTTCTTATTACCCACCATATCGCCTAATTTAACTTTTTTTTTTTTAAAGTTATTGTGGTTTTTGGTCATCCTCTTTGTCTATTACCTTCTAGGAAAATTGAACTTCATCTGCGTATCTATAGGTCTTCGAATTTTCGGTGTATGTACCAAAACCATTTAAGTATACTCTTTTTTATTTTTTCATTGATAGTTACTACACCTAATTTTTCTCTTACACTTTCTGTTGTTATCTATTTCTTCTAGTTATTCCAACTATCCATCTTAGCATTCTCATTTCCGGTATATGAATACGTTTTTCTTTTATCTATTTTTCAAAACCTACACAATAGCCTAATGGTAAAAAATAAAAACAATTACATTCGTGTCACAGTTATGGTATAACAATTATTATTATTTATATGAAATTATGCTTTTATCATTAATATAATAACATTGTTCTAATAAAAAATCATTTTAAAATGACAAATATGCCCCTATTCATCATACACCCAATACTTGTATAACATTACTCTTTTTACAACCTCTTCAATCCAATAATAATATGAGCAGTGCTATACTACACATCTCAAATTAAAAATTGAGATGTGATCTTGAATATGATATGGTGATAATTAAAAGGGCATTAATGTCCTCTATTTTAATACAAATTACACTTTTATTCTTTATGCATTTATGTTTCCTATTTTAGTAAACTAAACGAACTGTCAATTGAACGAACTAGTTTCTCTCTATCGCTAATTTTCCTTTTTCTACTAATAATTATATATATATATATATATATATATATATATATATATTCTATACAAAATCAAAATACAATTATAAAAAGCTTTAAAGTGAATTTATTTAAATTATGGTTCTTAATGATGAGAAAGATGTCATTAATTCATGGTAAAAAATTGTAGTTTTTAGTTTGAATTATTTGACGATTTGATAAAAGGGGACTCTTATTCACGAGAAAGAGATTACTCATTCCTGATAAAAAATTATAAATTATAGTTTTAATTATAATTATTTGAAGATTTAATAGAAAAGTTTTCCCAAACAAGATATATATGGCATAATTGAATTGAATTGAAGTTAAAGTTATACGAGGGTTTGGATGCTACAATAATAAGTTTTACTATTTTCTCTCTCTTTCCTATTTTAATATTTTTTCTATATTAAAAAAATTACTTTTAAAATACACAAGCAACCAAATAAGCTAACAAGCAACCACTCGCCAACCACCTATTTCAAGATAAAGTCACAAATGATCAAGATTCGTGAAGAGAATATTCCTAATAATATTGTGGGAAATCAAATAAATTATTAATATTATTTGTCACATATCTTTCAATTGGGGAGTTAATTAAGGAGGGCTTATGGCATATATTTTCTTTTTTTTTCCATGACAAGAATGTTAAGGGTTAGTGGTTAGAGGGGAGGGAGAGGTCAAGGACAGAGCCAAGATTTATTTTAGGGGCACAATGCACTTATTGAAAGAAAAAAAAAAAAAAATTAACAAGAATGACAAATATAATTTTTTTAAATCAAAAGGCAAAGAAGAAAAAAATAATTGTAAAATAATATGCTAAATAAGTACTGTAAAAAAAAATATACTTGACAAATATAAGAATCAAAATATTGATTAATAATATTTTAATTAAATACAATCACAAATGTCATCCATAAAAAGAAAGAAGAGGAAAAAATGAAACAATACATAATTATACATAAGTGAAAAAAGAAAAATTTTGAAAAAGAAAACTTAAATTAGAAAAGGAATACATAATTATACATAAGTGAAAAAAAAAAAATTTTGAAAAAGAAAACTTAAATTAGAAAAGGAAAAATATATGGTGTATTTGAAGAAGACTTTAGGGGGGGCACTATTTAAAATTACCATATAAGTATATGTAGCAAAGGTAGGGGGACGTGCCCCCTCGGAGCCTTAATTGGCTCCACCCCAAATGCATGACTCCAGCTAAAGCAACCCAACCACGGCAGTTGCCCTCTTATAGCATTCATTACTTTTGGTGTAAAGTGCAAAAAAATCCTATTGAATTATTGCCTTTTTGCAAATAACCCCTTGAATTAAAAACTACCTCCTAAACTATTGATTTGTTGCAATTAAGGATAAATCCGTCGCAAAAGATTATTTTACCCTTTTTCATTAAATTTATCATTTTTTATTAGATTATTTTTATTATCTTTCCCCTTACTTAAATATTAATTATACTATTTACCTTAATTTTATTATTAGTATTAATTTATAATAAAAATGAAAAAAAAAATAGATTTGTAACTACCATTTTCTAAAATGATTAACTTATTATTAAAATTTATTATTGATAATAAAAATTATTATACCCAGTTTAAATTTTTTTACCGTAGAAAAATACCTTTTTATATATATACAATATATTGATGAAAAATTAATAAATTAATAAAATTAGTTTAAAATTTTCTACTTATGATTTTTATTTAAACAATTAATTTACAAAATTAAAGATAAATTTATGAAAATTTAATGGAGAATATGTAATCAAATTAGTATGAGTTTTTTTCACAATTTATTTCAATAAGAAAAATATATTAAGTGTGTAATTCAATAAGGAAATGCATTATGATTATTTAAAGAAATATTGAGAGATTTTGTAACAAAATGTGATTGTTAAGAGGTTTTATTATGCACAAAATATAGATCAGAGGGTCATTTGCAAATTTAAACATAGTTTAGGGTTGTAACAAAATGTGATTGTTCAGAGGTTTTATTATGCACAAAATATAGATCAGAGGGTCATTTGCAAATTTAAACATAGTTTGGGGTTTTCTTTCCGATTTACCCTTACTTTTATTTTATTCCTTTCCTTCGTAGATAAGAATTAACGAAAGAGAGGACATTAATTAGCCTAATGTAAATAGACGACGACACAACAGTCCATGGTTACCGTTGGAAGCTACGTCAGCGAACCAAAATAACAGGTTCGGTATATCCGAAGCTAAAACCCTATAAATAACACATTCCAAATTTGAGCGTACCATAAACTAACAACCAGCAAACCAAACGAG
This sequence comes from Cornus florida, assembly GCF_030987335.1. Classification (NCBI taxonomy): domain Eukaryota; kingdom Viridiplantae; phylum Streptophyta; class Magnoliopsida; order Cornales; family Cornaceae; genus Cornus; species Cornus florida. The sequence continues at coordinate 16,772,139 of NW_026775574.1, forward strand.
ACGAAAACGCGGAGTGACAGAGAGAAAGAGTCTCCCTTTTTGTTCGGTCTGCCACCAAACCCGCGATTTCTTCATCTCAATTCATTTCTTTATTTTCTTTCTAATTTTAGTTTGATTTAATTCGATTTGAGTTTCATTTTCAGCCACAATGGGATGAGATTCATCGATCCGCTGCTTTCTTCAGCGCGATCGGTGGATTTCTAGGGTTTCCACAACTCCCCTACCAAATACGATTTGTGGGTTTTGTGGAAACGAGATTGCATTGTGTTTCTATATGATTCTGAGTGACTGATTGTTGTTCTGGGTGATTGGTGATAATAGGGTTTCCTGAGTGATGGGTGATCATGATGTGGTGCTGTGTGTGGACCGTCTTGTGAAGCCGCTGACCGGACGACCTCCGCTACAGGAGGCTGAGGTTGGCCCCGAGAGGCTGCCAGATGTGGCGGGACCATCGCGCTCTGGGGCTGATGAGGAAGACCCGCTTTTAAATATGGGCGAGTGCCGCATTTGCCAGGAGGAAGATTCTACCACGAATTTGGAGACGCCTTGTTCTTGCAGTGGTAGTCTTAAGGTAATCTTTGGTACCCATTTTGCAATATGATAATTGTATGATTCTAATTTGTTTGCTCTTTTGTTTAATTATTATTGTATAGGTTGTTTCGGTGTTCTTGTTGAGCTGTTAATTTAGAAAGTTTTATTCATTTATTTTTTTACTTGTGGGATTCTGTTGGTTTATTTCAAGAAAATTAAAATTTATTCTGTCCGCTATTGGTTGAATGGGAATCGGGATACAAGAAATGATATGTAAAATGGGAGTGGAGAATGTGGTTAGTGAATATAATGTGTACATAAGTTGGCAAAATGGTTTGAAATATAATGGTGAGCTTATGGTAGATTTTGTTTCCTACTTTTTGCTAAAGGAAAAGGAACTCTTAGACTAGTCCTGTTGGAAACTATAAGATAAATCTTTTGAGAAAGTATAATGGGAATTGTGAGAAATGTGTACATATCTTGGTAATAATGATTTGGATATAATAGACCATGATAATTGTGGGAAAATATGTCTCTTTTGAGGTTTGCTGGAGATTAGGATTTTCAAAAGTAATCTTCCCCTAGCATCTGCAGAACTTGTCCAAGTTTCTTGTTGACTATGAGCATCACTAGAGTTACATCCACTTAATGGGCATGAGGTGGATAGAATTCCATTTTATGGATAGAAGGGGGAGGGCCTTGTGATTTTCTTTGAAATAGTGAAGGCATTTTCCTGATTTTTCACTTTAATCGTGCTGGTTGTGTTTTTTGAATGCTATCCTATTACCGGCTTATGAATGTTTGTTGTCAATTGATTTTATGCTTTATTTTTCTCCTGTGTTTTTTATTTGGGCCTCTCAAATGCATTTTGACTTCCTTAGGACTGTTGCATCTTCAATTTATTGAGCCTTCCTTGGGATTTATTTATGCATATTGCATACACTGTAAATTTTTTTATACGAGGATTTTTTCAAGCTACAATAGGCTAGGCATTTTGATGTATTGAATTTTTATTGTTCTAAGAGCTTGTCATTCTTTTGAAAGTCACTAGCATCATAGCAATTTTGGTACCACCAGGTTTATTGGGTGGAAATGTTAAATGAGCAGTAAGAATTAGCCAGTATTATCATTGGCGATGACTTGTTATTCTTTTCCCCCTTTCCTTGTGTGAAAATGTATGTGATTAAGATTTTTCCCCATTCTCAGTGTTTTGGTTAAATGTCTTAACAAGAACAATTTTTGCAGTATGCTCACAGAAAATGTGTTCAACACTGGTGCAATGAGAAAGGAGACATAACTTGTGAAATTTGTCATACGGTATGCTTGCTGCTCCTTATTTCTTGATTCTTCTATACAGGTCTTGCATTTTTTTAGGATGTCAATAAATGCTTGTTGAGCTTAAATTTTCTATTGTATGCATGCTTGTACTAATAATATCAATGTTTAAGACTGAAATCGGGATGTAAATAATTCAGATTGTATTTGTTTGAAGGATTTCAAATTTGATAAACTCAGGAATATATTTAGGTAGAAGTCCATTGACATGCTTGGTTTCGAAGAAAAGCAATACAGACTCCCTTGTTTTACATAGTTCCTCTTCAAGATTTACTGGCCATGACCTGCTAATCATTAAATTTTAGGTTCTAACCTTTTGACACACTTGGTATGGTAGAACATTGTTATGGCATCTTTTGATTGCACTAAGAAAACCTGGGAATGTGTTATGAGATATAAGGTAGCATTAAAGATGTGGGAATGGAGTAGCTTCGCTAATTTTTCCTACAAGGATTAATCTAACACAGACTTAAAAACGGCACATGCATTAACATGTCTAACTGTACTGACCAAGTTATGTTGTTTGCAAGTGTACGTCATATCTTTTAGTTTTAGTAAGCTGAAAATATGCTATGTTTGAGATTCTTTGATACAAACTAGATGTTTTTTATCCTGTAATTAGTATAACTGCTGTTCATTTTTTATTATTTCTGGCCATAGTACACAAAGTTCTACCTATAATGGTGTTTTTTTTTTTTTTTTTTTTTTTTGCAATTGATGTACAGCTTTACCAACCTGGTTACACTGCTCCTCCACCTCGCGCTGAAGAGACTGCCATCGACATTGGGTGAGTTTCTGTTTTTATATGCTGCTTGTACTAAAACTTTTGTGCTGTTACTGACATATCTTCTTGTATTTTTTGAACTTTATATGGATCGCCTTTTAGTGCATTTTCTTATGATTTAATTTTTTATTTGAAAAAATATATATTACATTTTTAGACTGTCATATGATATTTTTTGGTTCTTGGAACCATCTTACAGTGGCGGATGGACAATCTCTGGTACCCCATTAGATTTGCATGATCCTCGAGTAATGGCAATGGCTGAGGCAGAACGTCACTTTTTGGAAGCTGAGTATGATGAATATGCTGCTACAGATGCCAGTGGAGCTGCATTTTGTCGTTCAGCTGCTCTAATTGTAAGTCCCCATTACCATGTTGTAAAAGTTTGAACACACAAAGAATATACCAAATATATGTTTTTATTTTCCTCCAGAAATTCTCTCCGTTATTTTGTTGTTTTCGAACATTGTGTAAAGTTGAAATGATGTGATCCTAAATTGCTTTTCTTTGAGTAAAGAGAAAAACTGTGTTATATTGCTGCGAGGAGCTGATAAAGTTCCCGTTAGTTAATCTGGTTCTACAAGTTAGCTCTTTGATTGGGATGCCCTAAGTTTTGATCATGTAAACCTTTTTTTTTCAACTTGTATGGTTGGTTGGATGATGCTGTTGCTGTGCAAATGTTGTCATGCTCTTGCTTTTGAATCTGATTTTTCAGATGCTCATGCAGTTAAGATTTAATTTGGCAGTTAATGGCTCTTCTGCTCTTGCGGCATGCATTGACCGTGTCAGATGCTGATGGAGATGATGATGCATCTACTTTTTTCTCCGTAAGTGGGTTTAGAGCTTTTATTTCAGTCTATTATATGGCCTATTTTCTGCATTTTGTCGGTCTATGGTCATTGTGTTTGAATTTAGTTTACTAACTGATTGATGTTTTGCAGCTTTTCTTGCTTCGGGCTGCTGGGTTTTTGCTGCCCTGCTACATTATGGCCTGGGCCATCAGTATATTGCAGCGTCGAAGAGAGAGAGAGGTCAGTATTTCTTGGTTCTGCTGTCAATTATAATTATGTTATGAGTTCCCACTGGCAATATACATATTCTTTTTCTTTCTACATTTGATTAAATACATTTAGACTTTTCTTCTGCTTATAATGGCCTTGAAGAAAGTGGTGATATCCACTTCCTTATGAGTTCACTCATTCAGGGGAGATCATCTCGTGACTTCGCATTCATGTGGTGGCCAATGTGGTATTTGTTTGTCCTACATGGGATCTACTGATCTAGAACTACTTTAATGGTTAAATACAGTGGCTTCACATCTTGAGATTCTCACATGGATATATAGTTATGTTTACTCAGAACCTGGTACTGATACATGATGCATACATTGACTTGTGGAAGTGTTTCGAATGAACTTTTTGTGATTTTGATTTAACAGGAGGCTGCAGCATTGGCAGCGACACAATTTGCATTTGTGCTACAATCAGGGCAGAGCAGGGGTCTACAGTTCACAATAGCGTCGGCACCGTCAGTGACACCGGTGACACCCCACCAGGAAACTGCTTAATAAGTTAAATGCGTTGTTTTCAAAGCCATTTGAAAAGAGTGTTTTGGCATTTATCCATGACTGGCAAATTCCAATAAATGCCGCCAAACTCCAACGCGTATTACCTTGTTCCGCATTTCCTTGTTATAAGTGTTTGTATATGAATACGGTTGCATCTTGACATGAATTTCTAGGGAAAACCTGTTGTGACATAGTCTTGTCAAACATGGACATCTATCTCCAGCTGTATATCATATATTTTTTTTAATGTAATGTTTCATTTCTGATATCAGTTTTTTTATATTTAAAGCCAGTTGGCCGGGATAATGTTGTTCAATTTGTGTGGTTTGGTTGTTTAGAATATTGTCTTGCTGTATGGTTGTTGTTCTCAGAGTCTTTCTGAACAGAGGCCATGAACACATGCACACGCGCGCGCACACGTACACAAGCTGCATATTAGTCCATGCCACTGGTGTATAATGCTTAGAAAGAACAGTCTATTGCAAGAAGCATATGGTTGTCCTCATGGTTGTCTTTTCATTAGGTTATCAGAAAAAAATCCCACTAATAACTACTTCCTCACAAGGTCGAGGGGTTAAAGTAGGTGCGTGAATTTCTTGCCAAAATCACACAGAAAAGGAGTCTCTAGCATATTGCTAAAGAATAAATGTAAATAGGGTTTGAAATTAAGGATTGTAGCATATGGCTGTGAGATCAAGGATCTGGCTGTGATATCAACTGTAACGGGTTGGGTATTTTGAAATCAGACCAAAAATTTGAACTGTTAGGTGAGACTAACATGCAACTTATATATACCCAATTTACTTTTCATTTGGATCTGACGTGGGACAACTTTGGAGACTACAAATTGAGCCATGAGAACAAGAGTATGAATTATTGAGGCAGTTCGATGGCTCTACCAAAATCGACCCAACATTGTTTTTTTTTTTTCAACGCCATAACACATCAATGGTGTTTACAACTTTACATATACATATATGGACTTACCTAGTGATGGAGAAAAGCATGCAATACATGATCACACATAAAAGACACTTGTGGAGGATATGAAGACCAGAAAGTGACAACACAATGACCCTTTTTCACTTTAAGTGGAGGTTAAAGAAGAGAATTAACAAAATTCATAACACATAAATGATGAGGCTGCATTGCTTGGACCATGACCAGTCTCCCTTCATCTCAAGACACCTTTCAAGAATCATCATGCAATTTTGATAAAGCAAAAGAAGCCATATATGCCTTAGAATGTTCCAACCTGCATGTGATTTGTATATAATAGATTAAAGAAAAAAGAAGTAAACAAGGGAAAAAGATGGCCAACTTGGCGCAACGGTAAAATTACTCTATTGTGACTTGGAGCAAGGCTGCGTTACCGCGTATATCAAATCCTTCACAGATCTCGCAGTGACAGAAGTCTCGTGCACTGGGCTACCCCTTTAAAGAAACAAAGCAAAATGTGGTATAGGGAGAAAATTACTAATTTAGAGAGACAAAAGGGAAGGGGGAGAGGAGGACAATTGAAGTGCTTCCTTGAAATATTGAATGGGGGAATTGGGACATCACAATCAAAAGAAAAGCATAAAGAAACACATTTAGCACAAGAAACCAGGATTGTTATTTTTGCTGCATAGAGAAGAGAGCTTATGCTTCTAAAGGAAATCTTCAAATAGCATAAAGCAAGGGTTTGGTTTTTCTTTTCTTTTAGGAGGGGCTTCTATTTCGCTTTCTTTTCTATTCCATTCATTCATATTAAAATGTCCTAACGTTGCAATCTACTAGCTTTGGCTTGCTCATGGCCTGTCTGCCCAGTCACTCTCACTCAAAAACTCACTTTTTTTAATACGTAAGGAATAGTAATTTACCAAGATAGATATTCATATAATGATCATACTAGGGATCCGAAACCTCTCCAGTGAAATAGTAAGACATGTTCCGTCCAGTTCGGGATGTACCTTACAAAAAAGTTGAGATCTTTGTTAAGTATTCCAATCTTTTTGTAAAGTACATCCCGAATTGGACGGAACATGATTTTTATTGTTCACATGAGGGGATTTTCTTTCATCAAACGGACCCGAATCCTCTCAAGTGGAACATTAGGACTAGTTCAGTTCAGTTCAATTCAGGATGTACCTTACAAAATGGTTAGCATCATATATAGTATAGATACATCAAACCCTCTCGAGACCCATAGCACTGGGCTAGTAATAATAATAATAATTATTGTTATTTAAATAATCAAACGAGCATCATATAATGTATGTCTATGGTGCATATAAGCATAAGAATGTGGCAAGATAAATGGAGTCCAAGAGACTGGGTTGGTCTTTCTTTAGCAGACAAAAGCAGGGCAAATGATAGAGATGGAAGAGAAGCAAATGGAAAAAGATGCTTAGCTTCTCTAGGGTTTTGTTCCAACACCTTTATACTTATCTAGTCAGATTCTTCTATTTGCTTAGATTGCATCTTATTTTTTTTTTTTTGGAGAGAATCTAATATTCCTCTCTAGATATTAAAGCTCCCTCTAATTCCCATAAGAATAAATGCTACCTATATCTACAGGAATGGATGATAATTAAGAATACAAGGAATACAATCTCTAACTTGCTTGTCCTCCATCTCTCTATCCTTCTTGATTGATTAGAAACCATGAGTTCTACTCTTCATAGACTGCTTATGCTTCTTGTGTTCACTGGAGTCATAGCACTTCAAACAGAGAAAATCTCCGGCCGGAAAAGTGTAGACCTTGTCCTGAGATGGAGCAATGAAGATCAGGGAGTAGTTCTGCTGAAGAATCATCGTATGCTTCAGGCAGTCGCGAAGCAAGACCTCAACACGGAGAAGGAATTGTCAGCTGTGAGCAAGAAATTTAATCCAAATCAATCGAGCAAAAGAGGAGTTCGAAGAGGATCAGATCCCATCCACAACATGTCTTGACCATGTTCAAGGTGTTTCTTATAATACTAGAGAAAACTAGGAGGAGGTGGGCAATAGGTACAGTGAAGATTGTGCTAGCACTTTTTGGTTACAACTAGAAATTTTCAGTGTTTTCATTAGTTACCTTAGTTTCTTGCAGATATAGTGAAATTATTCTGTATTTCTTCTACTCTAAGAAAAAGTTTCTTCAACATGAAGTGGCTACAACTATGCTTTGATCATTACGGAGTCCAAATATGAATTCAATTTCTTTCTTTCAACAGAGACAAGCAAAAAAATGCAATTATATGAACACTCAATCCAAATAGTGTAATTGGAATCATCACTCAACACAAACATATTTGTGTGAAGCACTGTGTCTCACATTCAAATAGTTAATTATTTTATATTTGATTGCAGGGATTATATTTGTATGAAGCACTGTGTCTCACATTCAAATAGTTAATTATTTTATATTTGATTGCAGGGATTATTATTTTATTGTAATTTTTAGTTGGAGTGGAAAAAAAGGGTGGTTCTAGATGAAAAGATCGGGGAACCAAACAAGGGGTTTGACTAATTGAAAAACACTTGGGCCTTGGTGCTTAGTGATCAATTCATATTAGGATGAGGAACAATTCCAATAAGATAAGGAACCGTTTAATAGTGGAATTATGTCGTAATAAAATTTTGAATGTAAAAATTAAGCTCACATCTCTCAACCTACAAAACAATGAATTTTCATGAGAATCTCAAGAGCTAGCACAATGGTAAAGTTATTCCATTTCAGTTCATTGATTCGAAACCAAAAGAATCCGCCTCTTTTCATAATAAATGGTTAAAAAAATATTCAATCCTTTTAGGAGGTATACAATAATTTAGCTCCTTTATTTATTTATTTTATTTTTTATTTCTCGTAAATTTGGAAGCTACTAGTATTACTGTGTATCTGGAGAAAACTATAAGAAATTGTTACTTTATGTTATGGAGCAATCATCTACTGTTATAGCACCACTACTCATATTTGCAACATGCTTCAGAAAATGTGGATTCATTTATGAATTTGAGTTGAGTTTCAGTATCATTATGAATAATATTATTAATTCATGCATGTTAAACATGTGCCTTGCTATGTTTGAAATATGTTAGTACTCCATACACTAGGTGGCTCATGCATTACTATTCAAGGTCTCATCCTCATTCATTGGCTTAGTAAGGCAACTTCCTCCATTCGATTTGGGAGGACCAAAGATGAGGCATGTCCTTTCTTTTTTAAGGAACCTGAAACATGTCTTTCTATGTATAAGAAGAACAAAGAACCTCTTTTTTTTTTTTTTTTTGGTGTATGATTATTATTTTTTAAAATTCTTTTGTATGGGCTGTCTATATTGAAAATAAACTTGATTTTAGAATTTTAGTATTAATTAGTATTTTAAAGCATTTGGTATACATGATGCATGTGTACATTTCATGTTAGTGGGTAATAAATTATCGTAATAAGAATTAGTAAATGAGAGTTAGTGTGATGGTGAAGGTTATGTAAAATCAAGGGTCATGAGAGTTAAGTCTAAATGGTTATGTTAGTGGGAATTAAACCTCCTAAATACCATGCTAGTGGGAGTAGTGGGAGTTAAGCTTAAAAGTTATATTAGTGTGAGTAATTGGGCACTTAAATGTAATTGTTACACCTATGTTCTTGTGACGTATATATTCATGTACTCTAGTCAAATAATAATAGAAGTGAAATAAAATAATTTTTTAAGTATTCCTCCATATCATTCTCTCCAAAATATTATTAAGTGTTGTGTGTATTTAGGCCACTATTTTCAACAAAGTGGTATCAGAGCAAAAGCCAATAAAGTGGTATCAGACTATTTCCAACAAAGTGGTATCAGAGCCGGGTCATCATCAGAGCCCACGTTCCATATCAGAGCCACGATACTGAAGACCTGATGAAGTTGATCCTAGAAGGTTCAGCATTTTTAGAAAAACATGTTTTTCCTTGATGATGATGAAGAGGGAAAAATGTATTTTCTTAGTGAGAAGATGATGTTTTCTAATTACAAGAGAATGAGAATCATCATGACTTCATACCTCAAAGCATGTGATTTGTGGGATGTTGTTGGAGAAGAGCGAAAGAATGGCATGTCCAACAAGATTCGTGTGAAGAAAGAAGAGAAGGCATTGGTAATGTTACAAAAGGCAATACATCAAGAAATTTGGGAGTATTTTGGAGAGTCCAAAACTCCAAGTTGTGTTTGGAAGATGCTCGAGACCATCGTTTCTAATCATAGAGGTGAATCACTACCCATAGAGTATTGGGTACAATGCTTTGAGAATGATAAGTTTACGAAAGATGATTATGAAAGTCTTGATGACAAAGTTGTGGAGAATGAAGAGGTGTATTATGCAAAAGAAGTTGAAGATTTTGGAGATTCAAAAGTTGAAGGAGAATTTGAAATGGTGAATAAGGAAGAGGTAAGAAAAGGTGTTAAAGAAGAGATTGAAAAATTGGAGGAGGATGAAGTGAAAATAGACTATTTAGAAGAAGGAAGTGCTAAAGTTCAAGTTGGTGAGTTAACATTTTCAGGTATGGTTACAAATTCCACTTTGAAAGAAGTTATATTTGATTTACTTGATGAAATTATTATTTCTTCATATTCATCAAATAATGCTTATTTTGTGGAGAATGATGAACTTCTCTTTAAGAAAATTATTCCAATTAATTATGAGATTGAAGCTAAAGGCGAGAAGGATTTTTCGAATTATTTTTTACAAGATGGTTTGGAGAATTTTGTAATTGACACAGGTTGGGTGAATATGGAGTTATTTTTTGATACCAAAGAAGAAGCACATAAGAAGTTCAACAAGTTTCAAGAATTCAAGAAGAGAGAAAATGGATGGTGCGCTCATGTGAAGAAGATAAATGTTGATCATAAGAGGTTTCACAAGCCCTACACATCAATGGAAATGGCCAAGAAGATTGAAGCTATTGAATGAGGTGGAATTGAAGATCAACTATCGAACTTTTGATCAAGCCCCCAAGATTAATAAAGAAGCGTACTTTCGAATTACAAAATCAACTTTAAAGGGGGGTGCTGAAAATAAACTTGATTTTAGAATTTTAGTATTAATTAGTATTTTAAAGCATTTGGTATACATGATGCATGTGTGCATTTCATGTTAGTGGGTAATAAATTATCGTAATGAGAATTAGTATATGAGAGTTAGTGTGATGGTGGAGGTTATGTAAAATCAAGGGTCATGAGAGTTAAGTCTAAATGGTTATGTTAGTGGGAATTATACCTCATAAATACCATGTTAGTGGGAGTAGTGGGAGTTAAGCCTAAAAGTTATATTAGTGTGAGTAATTGGGCACTTAAATGTAATTGTTACACCTAAGTTCTTGTGACTTATATATTCATGTACTCTAGTCAAATAATAGTAGAAGTGGAATAAAATAATTTTTTAAGTATTCCTCCATATCATTCTCTTGAAAATATTATTGAGTGTTGTGTGTATCTAGGTCACTATTTTCAATAAAGTGGTATCAGAGCAAAAGTCAATAAAGTGGTATCACACTATTTCCAACAGCCTATAATCACATATATAAAGGTACATTGAACAAAAAGAAGATATATATTCGAGGGAGAGGAGGCTCCTATTTAGGTGCTCAAGTTGTCCCGTACTTAGTTTCTTATTTCTTTGGGTTGATGGGTTTTATTATAAATTTATGGGGATTTTATGGATAGCTCGAGGTTTAGTGTGTGTGTCTCTAGGTTTTTTTTTTTTTTTTTTCCTCGTAGATGGGATGCGCTTCACGCATAAGTGCTCTTTGAATGAACTTTAGTTATTAAAATAAAAATATTCGTATTGTGATGACTGTCCATTAGAATTGATTTGAGAGTTTTGATGGAAAGCAAGAGAGGATAGTGTGGAAATTGAATCTTATGCCTAAACTTGGCCATGGGACACTTCCTTCCATAATTAATCCAGATGTGAGGTTTGGTGTGTTTTACTTATTTTGCCATAAGTTATAGCCCTTTAAGTAGACCAATAGTGCTCAAGGAGACGCAATTGATTCCCCTTGGCCACATAGGTCGTGAAGTACTTCAGAAGCATTTAATATTATGTTGATGAATCTTGGCGTCCTTTTCACAAAAAAAAAAAAAAAAAAGCTGGTGCACCTTAAGGATTTTATTACGTAGATGAAACTATGTTGGCGTTATTATTATTTTTTAAAAAAAAAAAAAAAAAAAGCTTTTGCACCTTAAGAATTTAGATATTACACTGGTTTCATTTGATAGTAAGCGAGAGTTTCATGTTTTTGTGAACTTTTTGTGCTTTTCTTCCAAATATGTTTCTCCTAATCCAGATATCATTACAAGAATTTCATGGCTTCTTAGGTTAAAGAAAGTAATTTAGGCATCGTTATGTTGTTGAAACATTGTTGGCGCCATCTTTGTTTAAAAAAACTTGTGCACCTTGAGGGTTAGGAGAATACATTGGTTTCATTTGATATCAAGTTTCTATCTTTTTTTACCTAAAAAAAAAAAAAGTTTCTATCTTTTCGTAATTTGCTCATACTTCTTTTTGTTTGTAGTTTCTCAGACACGATTCTCCAAATCTAGATATCACTCCATGAATTTCATGACTCCTATGGTAAAAGAAAGTAATTTTGGAATTTTTCTTGGATTGTTTGTTTGTTGCGTTGCTATTTTACTAATGTGTTAAAGATTGAGGTTGACAGTTTGTGTGAGACCGGTATGTCTTTCATTTTGCTTTTAAATTTATGTAAATTATAGATATGGAATGATAGCAGCTTAATCAAAATACGCAATTCAATGAAATTTGTTACTGTCAATGCCTTCGTAGTCCAGTGGTTGAGTTGCTTATTGCTGTCTTTGGGAGTTCGATTTTAAGCCTTGACACTTCTAACTTTAACTTCTAACTTCCAATCTAACATTCTTGTTTACCATGCATAATAAATATGGATACATAAATGTGTAATACCTTGTCATGTAATGATTAGACATCTAAATAAGTTTGTTAAACTACATGGATGTCTATGCATAGATATTACTATCTTTGTTTCATATTAGTAGTTCATTGTTCGTTTTAGAGATGTCTCCAATTAGTCAAGGACAACTCTGTAATTTAAAAAGGTGACGTTGCAATAATTCCATATCTCCTTAAAAATTCTAATCCTAAAGTGGATAAAATGCAAAAATGATACAATTTAAAGTATTTATTTTGCAATTAAATTTTTTTTTTCCCCTTCTTTTGCTAATAGATATGTGTAACATAGCTATCACATCATGGACTGGTTTTTTTTTTTTTCTTTTATTCTTTTTTCAAACTACCACCAAATATGTAATACAATAAAATTTTATCATCTACGTGAAATAATTCTTATGTATTTTCAATTGAAAGAAATAATATTTATTTCCCAAATTTGTGCTGGGCAAATGAAACTAATGGCGGGACATGTTGAGAAAAGAAAGTACAAGTAATAATACATGTGAGAAGTATATATAACTTGCTAAGAAATCTCTCTAGTCCGAAAGATACTCGATCGGGCAAATTGGAGGGAATGTTTTGAGAGCTGTGGTCTTCTAGTGATTTGCAGAGGAGTGGTTTGATAGTAGAGTATTCTAGGATGCAATAGATATGTAAAATGTAAATATCTTTTAGTTAGAGAGTTACAGTTATATCGAAGTCTATAAATAGGTGTGTGTTTTTGATTAATTTTGTCAATTTAAATATATATTTTTAAATAGTTAATGTTATTTTCAGTATATATTTTTAAATAGTTAATGTTATTTTCAGTAAAAAGAATCCTTACTAGGTTGACAAATTTATGGATTTAATTGTATGGTTGTTAATATTTATGTCTAACGGTAGTCCCTGAACTAATAGCCCGTATGAGAATATGGTTAATTGAATAAATTATTTTATATGCATAAATGCATTATAACATAGTTTATAAATATGATATATAGTCCGTTGTCTTTTACATATGATGCACTTTAAATTTATAATTTTGTGACATTATCTAAAAGCTAGTAATATTACCCTCTTTCAATAAAATGACTAACAATTTTTTACTTAGCATAATTGGTCCAACGGTAACTAGAAGAAGAATGGGCTTTTTGTTAGAAAGACCCAATCCATTTTGGATTACCTGTTTTTTTTTTTTTTTTTATTATTTTTTATTTGGGCCTTCAGATTGTCTGTCAAGAAAATCATAGGAAATTTTTACTAATTGTCATAAATCAATCATTTACTTTCTTATAACAACTCTACACATTTATAAAATTTCGAAAAAAATTTAAAAAATATTCCGAAAAAAAAACCCTACACATTTATGACATACTTCAGAAAAATATTTATTCACCTATCATTTTGAGTTGAGCTTCACTATCATTGGTGACTAGAGAATTTGAAAAACTTAGTTAAAATTCTGAACAAAATTTCCTCCAATTCTAAATTCAAAGTACTTTTAAATACAAATATTTGTGTTGTCTTAACTCAGCACATAAAGAGACTATTTTTTATTTAGGACCATGGTTCGTAGTCGTAGTTATGGTGTAACGGATTCAGATGAATATCAGTAGGGACAGATCTAGAAAAAAATATGAGTGGGGGCAATTGTGAAAATGTTTAGGAATTTCAGTGTGGGCAATAGTAATTTTTTATAGGTATATATATCAAAATGAAAAAAATAGCAAGACATTGGTAAAAAAAAAAAATAATAATAATTATGATCTAAATATCCGTGTAAACTAATCGAACCAATCGATTCATAGAAGTATATAAAGATATCAAACCCTGAAAAAAAGTTACGAATTGATGCATAAGTAGCTCATAAAAGTATATAAAGATATCAAACCCTGAAAAAAAGTTACGAATTGATACATAAGTAGCTTATCCACCAATATACAATATAGCTTAACATGTTTTGAATCCTCCATCTTTAGGGCACAAGAACCAAAGCTTCTTGAATGTCACATGCTTTGGGACACTTGTAGTTGTGGTTTATAAAGAAATAATAAAATAGAGCTGGAACAAAACAAAACCACATTTAAGTATAGAGGGTCTACTTTTACATTCAAAGATAATATGGGATGGTTCTTATCCTTTCCTTCGTTTGCTAGAGTAATGATATTTTGTTCACCACTTAAGCCTTATCTTGTGTTATCGTGCCATCAACAAGCGACATAAATGCTCTTACGTGGGTGCTGATCCACACCAATGTCAATCATCTCAAGCCAATAAATTACAGGGTGTCCATGGTGCATTGATTAGTTGCGGTGTTGTATGAACTAATTGGTGGTGGGTAATTTTGGGGGGCAAGTTTGTAAATAAATGTTACGTGAAACTGTATTGCAGGAATGACAATTTGTACCACCCCATTCGGAGTCATGCTTTGTCCGGCCTGATATGAATATAGGAATCGTTTATGTACTGTAAAAGCAAAAATGAATTTAAATTTTATACTCAGGCGAGTATAAGTTTTGAGAAACATTTGTCCTGCCCCTCTCATTATACTTTATTTAAATATATCTATATCATTATATATATATATATATATATATATATATATATATATTGTATAAAATTTATAGATTTTATCTATTTATTTATATAGATAACAAAAAATAAAAATAAAAAAGCGTAAACAGGGCAAGGCGGGCATGTGTATACTCATCTCTTAACGGGAAATGTATGAATTGTGAAATTAAAACTCATTGCAGGTATAAATTTATTTATAATTAAATGGGACGGGTATGAATTTAAACAAAACCCTCTCCATTCCTGCTGCATTGCCATCTCTATACATTCTACTAGTTCGATATTCCCGCCAAAACAGTGGTGGTGTACCTCACATTTATATGATACACTCTACTATCAGATTTTGTCAATTATATATATATATAGAATATGTTGTATGCAAGATTCACATTAGCGGTCACGGTTGCAGTGTAACATATTTGAACAAAATCAGTGTAAATTGATCGATACGAATTACATACCGAATCTTAAAAAAGAATAACATATCAAATTATACAACTTGCTTGTGCAACTCAATTGAAGTGACACTATATTTGGGCATTATTGGTATCCACTAATTATAACGGTATTGACTCTAGGATCTGGGCTATGGCTCATGGTACTGGCTAGTGTTAACATTTTTATCTTAAAAAGTTACGAGTTGATACCTAAGTATCTATGTTATTGAAGCAAATTTCATGGCTTTAATTATAGGCATATACTGGGTCTTTTGTCTTTTCTAATAAGTTCATATAGAGCCAATATAATCATATTTGTTGTAGAATTTTGTGCCTCGGATTCTAACAGAACATGATTGGATTTTGTACGCATAATGCACTTTTAGATAATTGCAACTTAATCCTCTATTTATCCAAGAGACAATTATGTTCAATTATGTCTTGGGATTAGTTTAAACCTATTTCTTAGTTAATTACAAGCTCTTTCAGACTTTAGTTTGATAAAATTCAAGTTCATACAGATAAACTCCAACGAAATGTACTTTACTAGAAGCAGTGTGTTTATATATAGAAAAATGATTAAAACTCGAGCAAAATGTACTTGGTTAGAATCAGTGTGTTTATATATATATAAAAAATGATTTAAAATTTGACTAATATCATGATATTAATATCTAGTCACGTAATATTAGTCAGAATTGTCAAGACTGTTAAACTCCTTATCATCATCATTATTATATATATATATATATATATATATGCGCGCGCAATTTAATTTGGGTTAGTGGTGACAGTTGATTGTATAATGGGTAGTTATTCTATATCCACAAACCTTCAATCAATCTTAATAAAGCTGAGATTCCACTCAGGTCTCTAGAACCATGTAGAGTTAATTTTGATCATGCATTTTAGGTGACATCTCCTTAAATACATGCATGCATTTCATTATTTATGAGTCACCAAATAGTTAGTTGTATTTTCATAAGCCATGGTGATGTAATTGATCATCATCCAACCAACAAAAGAATTTTACTTGGGTACGACGCAGCAAAGAATGAAATGATGAACCCTGTTAACATGGGTTGCAGGGAAAGAGTTAGGGATGATTGAGGAAGGATAGGGACGATTGAAGAAGGATAAATGAACATTCTTATGTTTGGTTGAAATTAAGCCATAGAATTATGAAAGAGACGAGGAAACAAGGAGGGATGACGCTTTCTTTCTTACTTTTAGTTGTTCATATATATATTTCAATTTGTTAAAATAGAAAGCTAATGGTGTGGGAACTCTTTTTAGAGTATTACTTATACACACACACAAACATGTTAGCTTTTTGAGAGAAATTATGATGATCGTGTGTGTGTATATAATATTTGTGTGTGCTTGTGAATGATACTGAGACGTTAAGAAAAGTGTAGGCAATTGATTTTTTTAGTATTTATTATGATATATTAATTAAAGAAATGAAATGCCAATCTTTAAATTTTTATATCTAGGAAGGCTAGAGGGAGTGGATCTTGCGTATAATACTGTTTAAAGTATACTATCACTAATTTCTTTAAATCTTTCTCATTAATTTACTTGATTCACATTTGAAAATACAGTCAACTCCTTAAGATATGCATATATACAAACACATATACATTAAAAAAATTAGAGCAAGATAGAATAAAAAAAATGATATATAGTGGTTATTAGATGTGAAACGTGTCAGATCGAAATATAAATATATATATATATATATATATATATATATATATATATATATATATTGAAAAACTAAAAAGTACTGTATGTGATTAACATGTCGAATAGCCGCGTTACCACTAAACCATGCTTTGGTTTGTGTTTTACTTCTCATACGTGGATACAAATCTCACATTACTTTCCCTTAAAGGTTATACTTTACTATTTTTAACATGTGCTCATACCACAATTTGAAATTTCCTTTCGTGGGTGGTAATTTATTTGATATTTTATGCTAGGGCTTGTAAAAAAATTAGATATTTTTTGGACCAACATTTTAGCATACACGTAGGAGGGAAAGTAAGGAATATTGCATGATTAGATTAATGTTATTTATATTTATTTCCCTGCCGAGGGTGTAATAGAAATAATTTTTATTCATTCGATAAAGTAAATAAGATTAATACTATGCCTTAGGTTTCGTTTAGATACACAGGTTAGAAAAGAAAGAAAAAGATTATAAGAGAAAATAAAAGGAAATGAAAGGATACCTATAGTTTATATTTATTTTTAGATAGATAGGAGAGAAAAAAAAGGAATTGACAATATTGTTAATTGGATAATACAACGGAGAGAAAAGAAGAAAAATGATAATAATGAAATTATCATCTTACCCTTTTTTAGTAGGGTTAGTAGGGCAAAATCATTTCAGCCTCCCAATCGCCTCCACCGTTCTCTCTCTCTCGCCTCCGTCATTCTCTCTATCTCTCCAACTGGAAACTACAAAATTTACAAGAATCAGAACATTAAAACCCATATCTCGGCATATCATTTTAGATTGTTCCAAAAATCAAAATCAAACTATGTATATATATATATATATTTCAGCCTCCCCAAACTACATATATACATATCGACATGCACATATATATAGCTTCAGCTGGTTGTCTCTCAACTCTCTTGTCCCTTATGTAAATTTGCTCCATTTCTCTCCAAATCCTCAAAATCTTGTCAATTTTGGAGGGATTCCAAATGAGGGATTTAGAGGAATTGCTATCCCTCCAAATCTCTCCAAATCTTTTCTTTTCTCTCTTATTCCTCCCATCCAAACACATTCATCACTATCTTTCCCTTTCTTTTCTCTCCAAATCTCTCAATCCAAACGAAGCCTTAGTGACCGAAGTCATAATTTTTTTTAGGAGGGGGCGGTTTTAAACAACGATAAGATAAAATATATATACATATATATATCAATTATTATTAAAAAATATTAATAATTTAATTAAAAAAAATCAGTAAGGTTGTTGGGCCCCATTGGCTATATAAGGTGGCTTCGTGCCTAAGGTACGTTATAACTCCATTAAACCGAAAATTTAACACTTTTTTGTATTTGTTAGATGGTCGATTTAAAGTTAATTACTACATTTACTATTTAAAATTGTTATATGGAAAATAATTTTTGCCTAGAGTAGTTGCGGTGAATTGGTAGACTTACTATTATTTTTAATTAGTCATTTATACAACAAATAGGAGAGTGAAGTCTTCTATTTACTTGTATTTAGCATAAATAACTAATCAAAAATCATTCGATTAGACAAATCATTGCAAATTTTCCGTGTGAATATCACTGCTACTTCTGCTCTTGCTATATACATCATATAAAGTTTGTATTAGGCACAATAATGACACATGAGAGGATCTTGGTTGATTTATTATTGAAAAAAAAAATAAAAAAATAAATATCTATCCCACAAGACTAATTGTAACAAAGGTCATTTATCCCACATCAAATCGGGATGGAAAAAGTAATTGTGTATAAATGGATGAATATGCAGTACTACCCAACAATTTGAGATTTTAAATAAACGGGCAAACGCCCACTTGTTACCGTTGGTATTAAAGTCAGATCCAATTTTTGATCCGGTATCACGCCAAGTATTCGGTCCGAAAGGAGTTCGAGCTGCAACGAGGGCGTTGCGAGTTTGGTGGGAGGAAACGTAACAATGGTCATTTGTTCCATATTGACACCGAATGAAAAAAATAATTGAGTATAAATGGGTATGTAATAATACCCTACCGGAGTAAAAAAATCTGAAAGTTTAACTCCATGGTAAAATCACCCATTAAAATGAAACTTTTAACTCCATGGTAAAATCACCCACATTCAAGTTATAAAAACAAGTGGTTGATGTGTTGAATACCTTTTCTTTATGAAGTTTTAATTATTATCTGTCCTCTCCGTCTCTGCATATTAACCTTTATATCTTAGTCAGAATCAAGACAAACCAAAATAATCTGACCTATCATCATCTTTCATCCACTGTCTGTTGAAAAATCAAGAAAACACCCAAACCCTAGATTTTTGAATCATTCCACCAATGGACCTAACTACAACCCCCACCAAAAATCCAGATGCAGAAAATGAAACCCCACCACAGACCAAACCCAATAGTAAGTCCTTATCCTTCACCAACTATGCACTGAAGCAACACCACCACCACCACCACCACCATCTGACAGCAGTCTCACCACCACCGGCTGCGGTGGTGACATACGGAGAATGTCAGAAGAATCACGCCGCCAGCTTGGGTGGCTACGCCGTGGACGGTTGCGGTGAGTACCTCCCCTCCCCCACCACCACCCCCACTGACCGCACCTCGCTAAACTGCGCCGCCTGTGGCTGCCACCGCAACTTCCACCGCCGCGAACCTGATTACACCACTACCACCACCCACTTTCTCGACTTCCGCCGCCACCCTCCATTGCCACCGCCACAACCACCTCGCCGGATTAATTCACCCTCGACCTCACCCTCAACTTCACTCTCACCACCACCTCCACCAGGACCACCACCACCGCCGCCACCACCATCTTCATACTACCCTTCAACACCCCACATGTTGCTGGCCTTAAGCACCGCCGTCCAACACCAACCCACAACGAATCACCGTCCGGTGGTGGCGAAGGCGGAGAACCCAAGTGGGCGAAAGCGGTTCCGGACTAAATTCAGTCAAGAACAGAAGGAGAAGATGCTGTCATTTTCAGAGAGATTGGGTTGGAAGATGCAGAAGTGTGATGAAGGATTGGTTGAAGAGTTCTGCAATGAAGTTGGTGTTGGTAAAGGCGTTCTCAAGGTTTGGATGCACAACAATAAACACAACTTTGGGAAGAGAGAGACTAACACCACCACAACCACCGTCGCCGCCACCACCACCACCAACAACAACAACAGTTGTGATAGAATTATTAGCTATGATGAACACAACAATGGCCACAACATCAACATTGACAATACCAACAAGATCAACAATAGTACTGATTATCATGGTGACGATGACAGTAGTGGTGCACATCTTCATGATTCCACTGATGGCTCTTCTTCATCTTGATCCAGAGAGAGGTGATATATAATTCCTTCTCTTTTTCGATCATTTCTTGATCTGAATTGTTGTTTAATGAATAGTAGTTAGTGTAAAGAGGTAGAGAAGAAGATAACAGAAAATAAATATCTCATCAATTCATTTGTGAGGGATAATCTTTTTTTTTTTTAATTCACTAATTATTTAATAATTTTGTTGTATTTGAAAGTAGTAAATGTTTGAACTGAATTTCTTCTAATTTTAGATGGAAGACACAGATTCAATATTCTCAAACTCAAACATACTTTTATGTATTTCCTTGTTTTTTTCAAAAGAAAATCCATTAGCCCTTAAGAAGATTGTGATTTTTCTCTTTTATTTAATGGGATTTTTTTTATTTTTTTTATTTTTATTTTTATTAGCATGTATATGATTTTGGTAGGAGTTGTGTTAGTGGTGGTCAAATGTCACAAATAGGTTTCAATTAAAATTTAAAATCTAAGAGAAGTAATCGGTTACCCTTCAATTTTGACAAGTGATCTCATATTGGTTTGTCCAAAGAAATAATTCAAAAGAAAAAAAAAAAAGAAGGGAAAGATTATGAAGAAATTATTATGTAGTGCGAATATGTGATCTCGACTAATTATATAATATCATATCATTTTAAAAAGATCAAATAAAATTAATTCATTTAATTTAATGATATTTTGTAATGGGTGGAGACTATTTATTTTAATTTCTTTATCAGTTACTTCTTCTTTTTTTTTTTTAAATAATTATTTATTTTAAAAATTGTGACTCATAAAATTATGAATAAATTTTTATAAACAATTAATTTAAGATGGAGGGAGTAATTCAGTGACGAAATTTGTTAAAGTAATTGAAATCGTTAAATTTGACAAAAATAAATTTAGAAGTCCTTGTGGATTCATCTGCCATTTTTGCTTCTGATTTCATTTATACGACATCATTACTTTCTGCAGGGTTTATGTACACTTGTCGTGGTGGGAGTAATGGGACTGATGGAAAGAGTTGGTAGATCTTTGAATTTCATTGAAGCAAATCCTCAAAACCCTATTCTCTTTTTCCTAGCTTTTTAATCATTGTTTCATTATTTAAAAATAAAGTCATGTAGGTGCATATGCCCTCTATTCTGAGTACCCTTGGATGAAAGGACGGTTCTCTCCTTATATTATCTTGTTTTTGCTTATTTCTAATTCAGGCAATGAGGGGATGTCTTGGTGTTTAACTTAGGTCAAGTGAGAGAAGTGCATATTTTTTAATTACAATTTAACCAAACTTGTGACATATCTAAATTTTATATGCTATCTTGTAATATGAACTTGTAAGGCAAGCAGGCTTTATTGTATTCTAATAGCAACAAATAAAGGGTGTCTAGAATATTATCCAGCCCCTTTCCTTATTGGGTTGGTTGATTGAGGCGGCAAGCTTTATTTTTCTTCGAAGATTAGTTTAGCCAATAATAATAATAAAAAATATATATATATTAGTAGAGGTTAAGAGAATCATAAATAATAATTTTTGGGTTGGCATGAAACACCCACTAACATTCTATTTAAGTATTTATACATATTTTATGTGTCTATATCCGGGCTCAATTCTTTTCCTTCTCTTTGATGATGGAAAAAATTGTATCATTTACTACATACTCCTTGATATAAATAATGATAATAAAGTAAGTGATAGTTGTACTTTTAAGTTTATTAAAGCTTTTGAAATAATAAAGTTTTTAGTTAGTATCTCTTCTTTCTTTGAAATAAAAAGTTCAGGGTTGAAGCTTCTAATACAACATGAGTGTGCATGCAATTTATAAAAGAAAATATAAGATACAAAATGGTGTGATATATATATGTAAACTTTGAATAGTAATATTTTAAACTGGCTGCAATTTTTTCTTTCTGTTAATTCTTGAGCGTATTCCATTTATAATATGTCATGAACTAAATTAGAATCATTTTCAACTATTCTATAAGAAATGATCCCCTGTTTTTTAGTGGGTTCGAATAGAGACCCGAAATCTTGAGCGTTCAATCCAACATAATAACTCAAAAACATAAAAAAGCTAGTATCATCATATAAATTTCAAATTTGAAGTAGCTATCCACTATAGATTATAACTCACTCGTATCTCTTTCATTTTTTTAAGGTGGTAGATTGACATTTTAAGGCCTCATAGAGAGAATTAGGTAGAGGTGGACACGGATCGGATTGGATTAGGTATCAATCTTAATCCGATTTGATCCCAACGGATTGAAATTTTTTTAGTCCGTCACCCATCCATGGGATAACGGATCAGATTTGCGAATTGGAGTTTTTCCAAAATTGTCTAATATTATTTATTTTTTAACTAGCTGAATAGATAAAATTTCAATTTATCAACATTAATTCATATATTTATAAATGATCATTAAATAGTAAGTCCATTAAATTATCAGTAACTAATTAAATTAACTAATACATTCTTTGAATATATATACATAAATCTCGCAGATCGGAATTTTAATAGTCCAATCCGTGAGTTATGAATTTAAATTTTTTTTAATCTACCACCGATCTATGGGTGTAGCAGCTCCGCACAAATCGGATCACATTCGCAAATATCTGTCCACCCCTCGAATTAAGGGTTTGCTTTTAAAATATTCTAATTACTAACATTTTTTGGGATTAAGTAAATAAATAAAATTACCAACTCTTTTTTTTTTTTGGGAAGGTAAATTACTATTTTTTTTTTTTTTTTTTTGTCATTATAAAAAAAGTCACACATCCACTTTATTCTGTTAGAAACTCAAACTTTTACCATCCAATTTAACCAGCGGAAGAAATACTACGAACCACAAGTTTGTTGGTACTATTTTCTTATTCTTGATGAGTCAGTCACACAATCTAATGGGTGGCCAAAAAGTTGACTCTCTTGGGCAACTTTTAGAAATCCAAGGATTGGGCTTGCTTGTTTCTACCAACCTATTGAGGTGAGTGGAACGGTAGATTTACCCAAATAAAAAAAACTTTTGGAATATGTGGACCAACTACCTTTTATTGTTTAGGCCAAGCCCAAAAAATTAAAAATCAAAACATGGCCCAATTTTAGATTCCCCACTCAGCTCGACTTTATTTTTATTTTATTTTAGTAAGGTAAATCATATTTTATAAATTGATCACTATGGAGCTTAGTCAGCTAAATCACATTTTGTTAATCAGAAAATAGTTCTTAATAATTCAGAAAACAAAAATCTGTTTTATGAGAACAATTTTTCAAAAAACAATTTTTTTAATTAACTTTTCAAAAAAGAGTTATTAAAAACTTTCAAACAAATAGATATTAGTACAAATATATATATACATATATGTGACTTAGATTGAAATGGCACGCATCAAAATGTTACAACTATCATTCACCAAAATAAGCACGAATACCTCCTAATGGGCCTCCAACATATATACCTAGAACAAGCAAAAAAAACCATCTCATGTGTGCTGTCTTTAATCTCCTCAACATGTTACAGCTACCAGTTTTAAATGATTTGTGGTTTCAATTCTCACCTATGTCTCATTTATTATATCTGCAAAATGTTTTCTAGTCATCAATTAACACGATTAAAGATCAACCAAACTTGTTTCCAAATTCATCAATGCATGTCACATAACCTGTTCCCAATTGGTAACCTCAAATTGCTTCAAATCCTTGTTACCAATTTATTTTCTAAAAATTCAATCAAACATGTCCTAGGTTTATGGTAATTCAACATTTCTTTTGTCAACGATAACAGTAAAAGGCTCTTAAATTATTTCGTAGTCCATTATTGGATCATCACATACAAACTATACTGCTATTTTCATCATATACATTCGTACATATGAAATTGAAATTAGTTGAATTGAAGAATATTAGCTGCAATTTTATACGAACATGTAACCTAACTCAAATATAAAATTCCCAAAAAATGTTCCTCTAACATTATATTACTTTCATGATATTTTATATTACTCTAACATTTATATTCAACCTTTTTTTTAACATTCAAGAGGATAAAGGGTTCGAGCCCCGCTTGAGTAACTATAAAAATAAATAAATAAAAATAAAAATAATTATTATTACTAATATGCTAACATAAGACAATTTTCTTTTGTTTTTAGACATTTTTATTTTTCTATAAAAAGAAAAGAGTATAATCATCATACCGAATAACTCAATGCCATGTCCTACATATTAAAATCCAAATCTTTGGGCCTTAATCTCAGCCGTCCGATCGAGGGCGACATGACTCCAAGAACCCTATTATCTATTGGTGTTCCCTCTCAAAACTCTCTTCTGCTTCAGCTCACAAAGAAAGAGAGAGAGAGAGAGAGAGGTGAAGCCGTACGAAGATGGTTCAACGGTTAACCTACCGCAAAAGGCATAGCTATGCCACCAAATCTAATCAGCATCGGGTCGTCAAAACCCCCGGTACATATACACACACATATATCTATATATGCTGTATTGATAATACTTAATCTGTTCATTCCTGCTCATTAATTGATCCCTGCAAATTTATATCCGTTAATGTATATATATATGTGTGTGTGTGTGTGTGTTTGTGGTTATAGAATTAGGGTTTGTGATGATTATTCCTTTCCATGAATTAGATTGTGTATGAAGCACATTTGATTTATGTTTATGTGACTGTTTCATTTGGGGTTTTGGAATGTATCAATTTGATGCATTTTCCTGATTATATTAAAACCTTAGTAGTTCAATTTGGTATTTTGGAATGTATAATTCATTTGAATTTATTGTAATCGCTTTCGACTATGGCGTTAATTAGACTATTAGTAACCATATCGAAAAATAATATAAACTTAAAATTAGTGATTTCTATATATAAAGAAACAGGTCTCAATATATATATATATATATATATATATATATATATATATATAGTAAATCAATGAGAACTGAAATATAATTTGGTACATACAGAGAAATAACAATGAGATTATATATGACCATGCCTCATCCAAAAAAACCAATCTCAACAAGCCTGCATTTATTTATATAATAATGTGTTTATAACATAAACACATTCCAAGTTGGTCCAAAAGTGCAACATGAAGATTGCTTTTAAGGTCGCTTTTCTTTCTTAAACTACATAGTAAGAGTCGGGAGGCCTCCAGGAATCAATCTCTTATTCAAATGCATCCAAATCTCAATTTAGCTGAACATATCGGGAAGAGGTCTCACTGCCATGAATGCATCCACCATCTGATATAGAACAAAGGAGTATATTATAAATCACACCCTTATATCACCTTACCATCTTATCGAAGCAACAGAGTATAAATTTTCTTCACCACATGGGAAATAAGCTATATAAACAAACAATATAAAGTTAAACAGATTTTCTCGTATTGTTGAAATTCATCGTCATCAACATCATCTTTGCCTTATCCCATATGAATGGGGTCGGCCACTCCAATCTTTCCTATTGCATGCCATTTCCTCTACTATAAATTGATCCAATTAGAAAGTTTACTCATGGTAAAGCATCCAGTTCTAATTTCAGCTACTGAAAAACGAGGATTCCTAAACTACTTTTAATAGCACACCGTTTACTAAACATATTAAAGTTTGTACAATATTATCAGCAAGGGAATAGATTAAATATTATTCCAGGAACAAATTAAGAGGAATATTTTTCTACAGTGTACCATTTACAACAATGCCACTGAAAGATGTGAATTGACATAAGTTGACACGTTAGATTATAGTAAAGCCCCAACTTTTATCATTATTCTTATCTTTTTCTCGGCCAAGTAGGTGGGCAGTGACGGATCTGTGAAGGGCTCAGTGGGGGCATCTGTCCCTACTGAAATTTTTTATTATTGTGTTTTATATCCTAAATTTATAATTTTTTACATTTATACTCATAAAATTTTGAAATTGTCCCCACTGAAATTATTAAAAAATCCATCTATATAAATTTGCCTCCCCTCATATGAATTCCTAGATCCGTTCCTGTATGTGGGGATGGGGATGGGGATGAGGATGGAAACGGTGTTCAAGCTCCTTTAGAAACTCGGTCCAACTCAATAGCTCCTAACCGCAAACAGAAATTCATAAAATAAAAATATTTTCAATGAAGTGTAGGGTCATGCAACTTATAATTCATGTTTCTGACAATCAAGCAACATTTGCAGATCCTATGACATTATCTAATCCTTTAACAATGTTTACCAATAAAAGCAACAATCTACTGAGCGATGCAGGTAACTTACCTCATCAGTCACGGAAGCCCGAGCCCTCCTATGTCTTTCCACCATTTCCGTCAAAACTTCAATAAGTCGTTTCTTTACTTCACCAGTTAACATACGCCCTGCACCATATTCCTGAAAGGGGGAAAAAGGTGGGATTGGGACAAGAATTCTTCAAGAAAGAAATCAAAGCAGCTGTCATTTGTGTGTGTAACACAGTCTGGCATGCATGAAGAACTAAATGTAGAACAGTATATATTTTCACCAAAAGGAAAACATCAGTCCATTAAAGATAATTATCTCACCTTCCTTATATGTTCAAGTTCAGCATCATCTTCTAGGAAAAAACCAAGGTATTTAATTGGAATATCTACCTGAATAATGTCCAAGACAAAAATAAAAAATAGAAAGAGATCAGTATGTATCCAGATTGCTTCCTAAATGGCAGCAGGCACTGGTTGAGCAAAGATCATCCATTATCATGAGACATAAAAGTATATGTACTCTGAAACTCACCACTTTCAATACACACACAAAGACAAGCAGAAGCGTAGGAAATTGAAAACAATAAAGAGCTTTCTTGCCATTTTCCAATAATTTGAGTTCACAATACTGAGAGATGCACAGCACCATGACTTTGCGAAAAAAAAAAAAAAAAAATCATTCTTCATCGTAACATTACCAAACTGAAAGAATAAGAATATTGGTACCTCAAGATTTGCTCCATACTTTCTGTGATTCTCTATAGAATCTTGCCCACCAGAGAATGCATAACTGTTTATCTGTACATAATTGCCGTTAATAAAAACCATAACATAAGCATATTTGATCAATGTCTATTAAGCTCCAACATAATGGACCTCATAACGTACAAGGAGTTCCAAAACAAACCTTGTTCTTAATGTCCTTCCCTGAATCAGTCACGTAAATTGCAGAATTTGGATCACTGGCAGACATTTTTCCCGTCTCACCCTGCAGACATCCATGCTCAGGGAAAGAAACAAACTATAGTCTACATGAACAATCAAATGTGTACCAATATGCCATTGCTGTTTCACATATTCCTAGGTTTTTTTAAGTTCTTGGGTCATCAAACGCAATTAAAACCTTCAAGTTTTACCATTGGCCTATAACGTCCCTACCCTCAAAGAGGAGGGGAGGGGTTTGAGCCCCGGCATAGGCAATGTCTGTGTGTGTGAGTACTTCCTGATCCAAAACAAAATAAAAAATCAATTTTCGATGAATATGACCAACCACCTTACGTTGAAGTCCTCAAGAGTTTTTTCACTTCATTTGGAGACACACCTTTACTAGAAGGGAAAATTTTAATTTGGAGATAACACCTTTAATAGATGGGAAAGTAATCTTCCTCCATTTTATTCAGAAGTGCAAATAAAGCATGTGGCTAGTAACTGACAATGTAAAATCCTAAATAATTACCTAATTTAGAAATTTAATCAGATGATACTAGGACTCAGCTTTATAGTGATGCATGGCTGGTCAAAGCCAAATATATGGAATATTTTAGGGTGGCATGCGTCTCCGTTTGTTGATTTCAGAACCAACGGACAAGTCTATGATGGTTATATCAATGACTGAATTTCAATGAAAGACTTAAACACCATTGAGCCACAAATCTGCAACAAATTTCCATACTCATGTAAGCATGAACTAAAAGATAACAAGACCATGTGTGTGTGTGAGTGTATCCCAAATATAAATACCTTAAATGAAAGAATAAGCTCAAGAGCCATGACTGCAATAGCAATTGGTGAAATGCAATATATATATATATTTCTCATCATTAAAAGCATTGGAACCAACTTCAGCAGAGTCATACAACCAAAAATATTTGCAAGAGCAGAAAGCCTTTGGGAATCAATTAAAAGATACCTGAAGGGCAGGAAAAAATGATGACTCGATTAACGCAGGCTTGTGATAACCTATTCGAGGAGCAACATCTCGTGTCATTCGAAAATAAGGATCCTGAGAAAATGAGCAAACTGAGGTAAGGACCATAAGAAAAAGAAAAAAGAAAAAAGAAAATAGAAAAAAATAGACAGGAGTGAGATTTTAGTGTGGAGAAAGGGATCAAGGTAAAGTAAGGATAACAATGAGAAGATCAAAAAACAAAAAAGAAACCAGATACCCTATGCAGATGGTCATCCCATGTCGCAGAGAAAAAATAATCATTTGGATAGAAATGGAAAGAAGTTACAATATTTTGATGAGCACAAAATAATACTAAAGCAAAGCCAAGTCAGTCAGACCAATAAATGGATGACCCAGTCTTTGGATCAATTTGATCTACCATGACAGGTTGAGCTTGAAAACCACTGAAACCAAAATGGCCCACATGGGCTTCAAGCAGAATGTTCCACCTCCTCTTCTCTGGCTTTTCTAGGCCTCTCCCCTTTCTCTTTGCTATTGCTGTCTACTTCTATTTCTTATTCGTGTTCCCTTCTTCCGCTTCAGCCTCTTGCTCCACCCATGGCTATGTGAACTTAGAAAGCGTCATGGACTACTTGTGCATTTCACACCTTATGGCTCGCGTTGCCCCTATAGTGACCAGCCCTTTTGATTGTTTTCCTTAGTATCCCTATCGTTAACTTTAATCTTTCCTACTCTTCTTTTACCCGTAGCTAATAATTTCCTTTATGCATAGAGGGATTATTCCCATGGTTTATATACTTTCAATATACAAAATGGGCTTTTTTGCAAGTTCTTAGTTTGTAGAATTTTGAATATGGAAATAATGTGAGTGCATAACTGCATTTTCTAGCTGTTCTAATGATGCTAGCATGCTTAGTTCTGGTAACATGTATAATGGTCGTGCAACATTGCAACTGCATGACAAAAAGAAAGTAATTTTAAAATTGACATTACCATTTCTAAAAATTTACCATACACAAACACTTCCATTCTATATCCAAATATTTTGCCAATACTTATATCCAGTTACTAATGGCGAATTAATCCATATTTGGATGCAATATTATAGTAATCCAGAAAGATCATCCAAAAATTAAGTTTCTTAATAGTTAAAATATATACAAAGCCCATATTTTTTTAATTAATTAAGCAAGCACTTTTGATATGTTCATCAAGCAAGCATATGACCGAAAGTCTAATTATAACGGATAAAACATCTGGATGATAGGAAGAATTAACCTGATCAATTGCGCATGGAATCAAGCAGCGGAGATTATCTTTGCCAGAAAAGAGATGTGGAAATGAACTGGGAAAGGATGGAACGGCCTGCAGTTATGAAATTTAGACCATTGAGACAAAACCATGCATTATAATCATAACAAGAAATATACTATCTAGACTGTTTTTATTGCTTCCATCCATATATTGTGTCTTGTGGTAGAATCCGACATATACAACCCAAAGCATTGTTAATGCAATCCTTTTGTCACAAGAAACAACATTTTACAAACAAAAAGGAGAAAAGGAGGAAGAGGGACAACACCCCCCTTTTTCTTTTCTTTTTTTATTATAAATAATAGTTCTTTCTAGAATTAACGATAGATGATAAAAATCATACCTGAACAGGCGGAAAACTTATCTTCCCTATATGGTCTTCGCCAGTAAAGCCAAAAATACTAACAGCCTGCATGGAAGCAACAAACTTATTACCAGTTTGAAAGCTTAGATTAAATAATATGCAAAAAAAAAAAAAAAAAAATTATAAAACAAGGAAATGGAAAGAAGAATCTCATTCATCATTCTTTCTGAAGATTTTCACTACGAACCAATCACCTTATTGTATGTCACACATTTTGCAACCTTCACCATGTTCTTGTAAAAGGCACTGCACAGAAAATTTTGACATAAGAGCAGTAGGGGAGCAGAATAAGCCAACACTGCCTCTGTACTATGCATGACAAGACTGTCTCTCACACACTTCTGAAAACTAACTTGAACTTCAAAGTTCAAAGACACTGTTTGTAGCAAAAAGAAGAAGGAGAAAATACAAAGTCCAAAGAGACTGTTTGAGCTCGACTCGTTAACAATTAATTTTTGAAGACTGAGAGTCCGCATGCACAATACTTACCCGCCAACATAATCAAAATCTGAGAAAATGAAAGTTTTTGAGATGTCAAAACCACAGGCTATGATGTCTTTAGCATTTTCATGAGCAAGTCTCTGGCTCTCCTCCACGGATAGATTCTTCCACATGCACTTCTCATCGTCAGTAAGTTGTATAACAAGAGGGACCTTGAAAGCATCCTGCAAATATCTGTAAGCAAAACAAGATAAACTACAATTTGTCAACAGAGGTAAAAACAACACGAGACACCGCCGTAGAAAAGTCACTTCCAATGCTTCATGGACCTTTTTTATATTTCAGAAATATACCTTACATATACATATACATAATATATATGTATATATATATATATATGTATGTATAAAGAAATTGGAGAGCTTACTTTGTGAACATGAACGGAACGAGATGCCCCAAATGCAAAGCTTCAGAGGATGGTCCTCTTCCTGTATACAGATAAAACTTCTGTCCTCTCTCATACACATCCAGAATTTCATTGAAATCCCTGTCAATTGGCACATACATACATGTATATAATATCAAAACGAACAATTAATGGACTATAGAGAGAGTGTGTATGTGTGTACCGGTGAGCGAAGAAGACACCGCGGCGGAGGAAGACGTGTGGAGGACGAGAAGTGAGGCGTTGGACTCTATCGACGAGGGATTGGTCGAGCCTTTGGCATCCGAACTTGTCGATGAGCTTGTCGTAGTCGATCTTCCCTCCGGCCGACACTTGCCATGGATTCACAACCTGTTCTTCTTCTACTACTACTACTTCATCTTTTGCACTCATTTTCCACTCTCTCTAGCAGCCTGTATTTTCCGGACGTAAATTCTACGCACTGCCGGTTCCTTTAAAAACTGCGGCAGTGCGGCGTCTTCTAAACGCACTGCAATAGGAAAAGGTCGTATTTTTAAGTTACGAAAATTACACTCTTCTTCTGAAGTTTGGGAAAATTATATAAACTTTATGTCTCATTTTAAAAATTACACTGGCCTTCTTTATAATCACTTCACAAAATTAACTTATGATATTTAACATGCTCTCAAATAAAATTGTAATAC
Source organism: Cornus florida (assembly GCF_030987335.1). Taxonomy (NCBI): domain Eukaryota; kingdom Viridiplantae; phylum Streptophyta; class Magnoliopsida; order Cornales; family Cornaceae; genus Cornus; species Cornus florida. The sequence goes on from NW_026775574.1 coordinate 16,803,700, forward strand.
TAATCTAAGGTCACACAAATCCTTTCCAATAAGTGTCGCTCTCACGCTCCGAGCACGCTCCCGCTTCGTACACGTTCTTGTTCAAATTCTCCCTATTTATGATTTAATTTTGTCTCTCTTACATTCTAACTTTCAAATTTGCTTTCGCTTTCGCTTTCACTTCTGTTTTATGTGACTTTGATACTAATACACATTAAATTATTTTACAATCCTTTTTGCTTTATGAATAAGAGAGAGAAGAGAGAAAAAGATAAGAGAGAAGAAACCAATTGTGAGAGAAAAAGTGAGAGGAGAGAGAAAAGTAATGTGTCATGTATTACTTTTTGCTTGTTTTTGTTGGATCCTGTGAGCGAGCACTGGCAGGAGGATTGTCTCCGTGAGAAGCCTGAAACCCTTATGAATAAAAGAATAGATTTGGGAAAACATGTGGCATTGAGGGTATTTTACGCTGATTATTTATTTTTGTATTTTTTTTAATTACAATTAGTAGTTTCGTAAATCTATAATGAAGTCGTCCAAAAAGTTGCCGGCCGAAATTGACTTTCAGGGGTTAATTTGCACGATTTGAATGTTGTGGTACTGACTTGTTTACTTTTGTAGTCCATGAATAAAATGCAAACTTTTGATAGTTTAGACAGTTTGTTACATTTTTGCCTAATATATTGTATAATTAAGCAGGGTTAACAAATACACATATATAATATATATAGCTTACTTTGTGAACATGAAGGGAATGAGATGCCCCAAATGCAATAATATTATATTTATAAAGAAATTGGAGAGCTTACTTTGTGAACATGAAGGGAATGAGATGCCCCAAATGCAAAGCTTTGCGTTTTTAAAGCTTCGATCAGAGGATGGTCCTTTTGCTGTATACGAAAATTACACTCTTTTCCTTCTGAAGTTTGAGAAAATTACATGAACATCCTCTGTCATTTTAAAAATTATACTGGCCTTCTTTATAATCACTTTCACAAAATTAACTTATGATATTTACGGACATGCTCTCAAATAAAATAGTAATACACACATCAAATGATTTTACAATCCGGAAAGAGAATAAAAAAAATAGTATAATCTTTGTTTAATATATATATATCTAGTATATTTTATGAATTATGAAGTGTTTTAAGAGACTTGATACCCAAAATAAAAAAGATCTCTTGTAAAATCCGAAGAAGAAAAAAAAAAATTCAATATTTTTATTTGCACCATGTAATTTTTTCTCTTGGCAAAAATTATTGTTATCACATCTTATTTTCATGGGGTTGGGTGTAATTTTGTAAATAAAAAAAGAGTTATGTAATGTTGTTGAATTTTAGGAGAGAGGTTGGCACAATACACCATTGCCGTGAATAAATTATTCTGGGTCTATTTGATACGTGGTGGACTAATATAATGAAAGTTCATGTTAAAATTTCTTTATAATATATTATTACACTCTTGTGAGGTCATTTTTCCAATCCAGCAGTCTGGATTTAACTGGTTCGTCAAATATCAATAGACTAAGATTATCTAATAATTTATCCTTTTGCTTGCCGGAAACAAACGAGACTAACTTTTGTTGATAATTTAAGTTCAGCTTGACTAAAACTTAGCTCGGACTTTAAATTCCTTTAATAAATAAATCGAGTTTTAGGCACATAAATTTCGTGAGTAACTCATGAATATGACCAGCTAATAAAGACTACTTGGATTTATAGCCTCTCTCTTTTAGTTGAGCTGACACACGCTCTAACATTTAACCCTTCATTCTGCTTTGTGAGTTGATAAAGTGATTATAAACAAACAAAACAATTAAATCAAGTTCAGACAATTATTTTTGAACTAAAATTTTTTGTTTACATTGTTGAATTGATTGCTCCTCAATTTTATTTTATTTTTTATTTTTATTATTATTATTATTATTTTTTGGTAAATTTATGTATATATTATTTTTATAGATTTATTTTGGCTTGGTTATTAGTATTTGTGATTATTGTGTTCCTCAGCAATATTTTTCTAGTAAGCGTGTTTATGGGCAAGGTCATACTTACTGTTCACCTGGAGGGCTGACTCTTTAATTTTATTTTATTTACTAATTTGGCTGAGTAGTGTTGTAATTTGAGATATAAAACCTCTTATATTTGTACGTATCTAATTTAATAGTGACAACAGCAATTCGAGAATTTTGTGAATTTCAATCTTGTTTTTCTTCTAAAGCATTATTGAAGCATAGTGACATAAATGAGAGAGCCCATTTACTACTGCTCATTATTGTATTAGTTTTGAACATGTGACTGGAGCTACTGATGATTGCTATTAGGGTAAATTAGACAGACACCATCTTGAGGTTTGGCAATATTACAAGCATGTCAAGATTTAATTTGTTACAGGATGCCCCCAACCATTTGGTGCATGTCTATGCCTTTTTCTTTCTTCAACAGTTTCATTAGAGTCCTAGCTTCTGATTGAATGCAGTTTGGTTCATCTGGAAACTGGAGGTCTTATTACTGTGTGTATTAGAGAGAAGAATTTCTGGTTTTCTATTAGGTTTCTATGAGATTCATAGGTTTTACAACCATGAAGAAGAGAATGGGGACAGGAAATGGAAGGCAGTTCTCTCCTGATTAACTTTGTGGTAGGTGCTCCGTGGCGGATCGACTAGCATGTGACTGCATAATTGGGGGGTGTGGTGTTGCTGCATCACTTCTTGTTCCATCTGCTATTATGGATCCAACCAATACATTATAGAACATTAAGGGAAAGGGTACTTATTATGTCAATTCTTGAAATCAAAATCCATTGCGTTAGTGGTGTCAGTGCCGCAGGAAATCAGCATGTATCATGATTTAACCGCCATAAACAAGTGATTGTAATTCTCAGAATTCCTATAAATGTATGTGTTAGCCCCAAGGTATCAACCCAAGGATATTTGGGTAATTTTGATGATAACAAACCATTAGTGTGTAAATTTAATATTCCATTTGCGCGTGTCTTTCAGAATTTATCTTTAGAACTCAAAGATCATGGCAAAGCTTATCTACAAATGGAGAATATCATAAAACTTCAAGCGAAGGATCAAAAGACATTGGAAACAAAGATGAAGAAAATGGTTAGCATAGTTATGGTGAGAGATAAACTTTGTGTAAAGAAATTTTTGAAGCAATTGTTTCATAGCTCAAGGTCTAAGACCTAGAAAGACTTTAGGACCATGAACTAAAATGGATCATATCATGTAGAGTTTCCTAAACATATTTACTTGCCCTTTGAATTAATGAAATTCATCTTACAAGGGCACATGACTCACTTCATAAGCTGAAAGTCCTGGCTAAGCTTAGAAAAGATTTTATCTCACCTGGTGACTTATAAACTGCTTCAAATGATTTTGTAGCCGTCTAAAACTAAAATTCCAGTAGACTGGCATCATTCTGAATCATAAGTTTAGCCGTCTACAAATGGTTTTGTAGCCGTCTACTTTGCAAAAGCCAGCACGTGTGAGCTGAACTCTAAGTAGCCTACTACAAATGAAGATTTGACCTTCTAAAACAAGTTGCAGAAAAAGTGGATCTAGGAGTAGCTATGAAATAATGGGAATATTATATTTATTTAGCAACAGGGAAAAAATATATAGGTAAATAACAGCCTACAAATCTGGAATATTGACTCCTAGAATACAGTCCCTATAAATCAGAGATATTATCTAGCAGAATATGCATTCTAATTACAAGACATATGCATTCTAATTACAGGACATATATACAGCTGTAATATACGTTTTCTCCCCATTTAGTGAGCTGTAAAATATGCACAACATATTCATACCATAATTGTTGATTCTAACACTCTCCCTCAAGCTGGTGAATGGATAGCTTACTAACAATAGACTGAAATGCTGAACTACTCAATTCTTTAGTTAACACATCTGCAAGTTAATCCTCGGTTGACACACATGGTGTACAAATCAGTTTGCTATCCAACTTCTCCTTTATAAAATGTTTGTCTACTTCTACATACTTGGTGTGGTCATGTTGCACAGGGTTATATGCAATATTAATTGCTGATTTGTTATCACAATATAGCTTCATAGGTCCTTCCCATGCAATCTTCAGATCTTCCAAAATATTTTCAACCATAGAAGCTCACAAATTCCTAATGCCATAGCTCTGAACTCAGTTTTCTACACTTGACCTTGCAACTACATTCTGTTTCTTGCTTCTTGCTTCTCCACGTTACAAGGTTGCCACTAAGGAATGTACAATAGCCTGAAGTTGATCTTTTGTCATCAACTGATCCGGCATAATCTGCATTCATGTATGCTTCCAATATCAATTCATTTCCTCTTCTAAACAACACCCTTTCCTGGAGTACCTTTCAAGTATTGTAGAATTCGATGTGTTGCTTGAAGATGTACTTCTTTTGGATTGTGCATAAATTGACTCACCACTCCTACAACATAGGCTATGTCTGGTCTGGTTTGAGAAAGATAGATTAGTTTGCTAACTAATCTCTTATAGGATTCTCTATCCACCACTGCATCTTCTCGAGCTTCACAAAGCTTGTGATTCGGTTCAATGGGTGTCTCCACTAGTTTACACCTTGGTTCCCTATCTCAGTTAATAAATTTGGCACATACTTCTGTTGGGATATAAAGATCCTATGTCAAGAGTGAACCACTTCAATGCCAAGGAAGTATTTTAACCTGCAAGTTCTTTAATCTCAAACTCTTGCAATAAACACCTTTTCAATGCCTCCATCCTTTGCAAGTCATCCCCTGTTACCATTATATCATCCACATAGACTAATAGAGCTGTAACTCCCCCTGAAGCAGAATGTTTGACAAACAATGTGTGATCACCCTGACTTTGTTTATAACCCAAAGCTTTCATTACGCTAATAAATCTGCCAAACCAAGCCCTGGGAGACTCTTTTAAGCCATAAAGGGCCTTTTCCAACTTATATACCTTATTCTTCTCTGACTCAAACCCTGAAGGAACCTCCATATAGATTTTTTCATCAAGATCACCATGTAAAAAGGCATTTTTTACATCAAACTGCTGCAAACTCCAGCCACGATTAGCTGCTAAAGATAATAGGATTCTTACAGTATTCATTTTTGCAATAGGAGCAAATGTTTCAAGATAATCTATCCCATAGGTTTGAGTATACCCCTTAGCTACTAACCTTGCCTTATACCCTTCAAATGATCCATCTGCCTTGTACTTTACAGTGAAGACCCATTTACAACCCACTAGCTTCTTTCCTTGAGGCGATTCCACCAAGTCCTATGTTTTTGTTCTTCTCAAACGCATCCATTTCAACCTTCATAGTTATTTCCACTATTTACTTCCCAATGCTTCAAAGACAGTTTTTGGGATAGTAATAGTATTGAGGTGGATAAGAAAACTTTTATGACCATTAAACAGCTTTTCATAGGACATAAAGTGAGACAATGGATATACAGGCCGCTGAGTACACTTCCTAACACATTTTCTAATTGCAATAGGAAGATCATAATCATCAACGACAGGCCCATTTCTTTCATAATCTTCAAAATTAGGAGGTACCTCAACATTATCAACACCAGAGATTGGTTCGGAATCAAGAACCTGCATTGGTTGAACAAGGGGTTCTTTCCTCCTTGAATATACCTACAATGGGGAGTAGCACTATGAATTTGTTTACCCTTTGCCGCATGGACTAAGAGTACTTGGTAAAGGAACAAAAACGGATGATGACGAATTAGATAATGACAGATTTTTATTTTGTGAGGATGGAAAGGATGAAAGATCAAGCAAAAACAAATCTTTATACTTATCTCCCATAAATAATGTCTACCCCTGAAGACAAGGGTTTGGAAAGTAATTCTCAGTTTCAACAGATGTAATATCTATAGAGACAGAGAATCGTTTTGTTGGAGGATGATAACACTTATACCCTTTTTGTGTTGAAGAATATCCAACAAAAATGCACTTAAGAGCCCTTGGATCAAGTTTCCCACTGTTATTCGAATGAATATGAACAAACGACACACACCCAATGATCATAGGAACCAGGTGATTTGTTGTTTTCAAGTCAGGGAAAAAATTCAAAAATAGTTGCATTGGGCAACTCAAGTGGGTAACCTATTAATCAGATGTGTAGCGGTTAAGATAACTTCTCCCCAATAATTTTTTGGAACATTTTTTTGTAAAAGAAAGGCACGGGTAACAGCTAAAAGATGACCATTTTTTTGTTTTGCCACTCCATTTTGTTGTGGTGTGTTGATACATGAAGACTCATGAATGACTCTTTTTTCTTTGAAGAATGGTGACAACACTTAATTAAAGTAACCCCTAGCATTATTAGATCAAACTCTTTTTATCTCAACCCCAAATTGGTTTTTCAGCATGTGGAAAAAATTTTGAAAGGTGGAACTGACATCTGATTTACTAACTTTTTTTTTTTTTTTTTAATTGACTTTTCAGAAAAGAGTTATTAAAAACAGTCAAACAAATAGATATTTGTACTTTATTTTTATTTTTATTTTTTATATATATTTTTTGACTTGGATTGAAATGGCATGCATCAAAATGTTAAAATATATGTAAACTTTGAATAGTAAAATTTTAAACCGGCTGCAATTTTTCCTTTCTGTTAATTCGTGAGTGTAATTCGTGAGCGTATTCCATGTATAATATGTCATGAACTAAATTAGAATCATTTTCATCTATTCTATAAGAAATGATCCCCTTTTATTAGTGGGTTCGAATAAAGACCCGAGATCTTGAGCAGTCAATCCGACAGTACAACTCAAAAGATAAAGAAGTATCATAATCCAAATTCCAAATTCGATGTAACTATCCACTATAGATTATAACTCACTTGTATCTCTTACATTTTTTTAAGGTGGTACATTGACACGGATTGAAAATTAGGAAGGGGTGGACACGGATCTGATCTGATCGGATTAGGTATCAATCTTAATTCGATTTGCTCTCAACGGATTGAAAAAATTTTAATCCGCTACTGATCTGTGAGATAACGGATCGGATCCACGAATTGGAGTTTTTTTTCAAAATTGTCCAATATTATTTATTTTTTAACCATGGCCGAATAGATAAAATTTCAATTTATCAACATTAATTCAAATATTTATAAATGATCATTAACTAGTACATCCATTAAATTATCAGTAAATAATTAAATTAACTAATACATTTTTGAATATATATATATATATATATATATATATGTATATCTTGCGGATCAGATTCTAACAGTCCAATCCGTGATCCGATTCTTGAGTTATGAATTCAAAAAAATTTTAATCCGCCGTCGATCCATGGGTGTAGCTCCGCACAAATCGGATCAAATTTGCGGATTATTTGTCCACCTTTAGAATAAATAAAATTACTAACTTTTTTTTTTTTTTTTTGAAAGGTAAATTACCATATTTTTTGGGTCATTGGAAAGAAAGTCACACACCCACTTTATTTATTTTAAGACTCGAACCTTCACCATCCATTTTAGAAAGTAAGGAAGAAATCACTGGATCACAAGTTCTGGGTACTCTTTTCTTATTCTTGACGAGTGGGGCAATCACAATCTTATGGATGGCCGAACCTTTTTTGGGCTACTTTTAGAAATCCAAGGATTGGGCTTGCTTGTTTCTACTAACCTATTGAGGTGAGTGGAACGATAAATTTACCCAACTAAAAATAACTTTTGGATAATATGTGGACCAACTACCTTTCTTCTCCATAATGTTTCGGCCAAGCCCAAAAAATTAAAAATCTAAACATGGCCCAATTTTAGATTCCCCACTCAGCTGGACTTTATTTTCATTTTTATTTTAATTTGCCAATCAAAAAACAGTTCTTAATAATTTAGAAAACAAAAATCTATTTTAAGATAACAGTTTTTCTGTGAACACACTTTTTTTTTTAATTGACTTTTCAAAAAAGAATTATTAAAAATTGTCAAACAAATACTTTTGTATTATTTATTTATTTATTTGACTTGGATTGAAATGGCGTGCATCAACATGTTAAAGGCTTACAGCTATCATTCACCAAAATAAGCACAAATACCTCCTAATGGACCTCCAACATATATACCTAGAACAAGCAAAAAACCATCTCATGTGTGTTGGTCTTAATCACCTCAACATGCTACAGCTATCAGTTTTAAATGATTTGTGGTTTCAATTCTCACCTATGTCTCATTTATTATATCTGCAAAATGTTTTCTAGTCATCAATTAACATGATTAAAGATCAACCAAACTTGTTTCCAAATTCATCAATGCATGTCACATAACCTGTTCCCAATTGGCAAACCTCAAATTGCCTCAAATCATTGTTACCAATTTATTTTCTTAAAATGCAATCAAACATATTCTAATTTCATGTTAATTCAAGATTTCTGTTATCAGTGATAGTGATGAAAGACCCCTTAATTAAAGTATTCTCAATCCATTACTGAACCAGCATATACAGACTACACTGTTCTCTTCATCATATACATTCTTTTGCATAGAATTAAAATTTGTGAAATGGAGAAAAATTAATCGAACATAACTTAAATCAGATCGAAAGATTCAAATTCTCATCATATTTTATATTACTTCAACCTTTGTTATTCAACTTTGTTAGAATAAACAAATATTAAAAATGATGAAAAGGGGTTCGAGTCAGACGTGAGTAGTGTAAATACTTAACTGATAAAAATAAATAAATAATACTAATAATAATATGCTAACATAAGACTTTTTTATTTTCTTTTTAAATATTTTTATTTTTCTATAAAAGGAAAAGAGTCCCAAAGCTTTGAGCCAATGTGTAACTCGAACTTAGTGAGTTTGAGCCCATAGCATAATCATCATACCCAATGACTCAATGCCATGTCCTACATATTAAAATCCAAATCTTTGGGCCTTAATCTCAGCCGTTGATCTACACGCAGCATCAGCCGTCCGATCTAGGGCGACGTGACTCTGAGAACCCTATTATCTATTGCCGTTCCCTCTCAAAACTCTCCTCTGCTTCAGCTCACAGAGAGAGAGAGAGAGAGGTGTGAAGCCGTACGAAGATGGTTCAACGGTTAACCTACCGCAAAAGGCATAGCTATGCCACCAAATCTAATCAGCATCGGGTCGTCAAAACCCCTGGTACATACACACACACATATATCTATATATGCTGTATTGATAATACTTAATCTGTTCATTCCTGCTCATTAATTGATCCCTGCAAATTTATATCCGTTAATGTATGTATACAACTATATGTATGTTTATGGTTATAGGATTAGGGTTTGTGATGATTATTCCTTTCCATGAATTAGATTGAGTATGAAGCACATTTGATTTATGTTTATGTGACTGTGTTTCATTTGGGATTGGAATATTAGGTGGACGCCTTGTGTATCAGAGCACGAAGAAGAGGGCGAGTGGACCTAAGTGCCCTGTTACTGGCAAGAGAATCCAAGGGGTATGCATTTCCTGATTAATTTTAAAACCTTAGAAGTTCAATTTGATATTTTGGAATGTATCATTTGATGCATTTTTCTGATTATATTAATACCTTAGTAGTTCAATCTGGCATTTTGGAATCTATTATTTGAAATAATTAGATTATTGGTGACCATATTGTAGTCTTTGTTTTGTAATAGCTTTTGACTATGGCGTGGTGCTTTGTAATTTTTCAGAAGTACAACTATTGATTGTTGTAGTGCACCCGTTTCATAGCCCAGAAAACCCTCCTCACTTGTTTGCGTGTTGAGTTTGTTGAATGGCGTTTTGTTGTTAATAATTTAAATTAGATGTTTGGGGATTTAAAAACTGAAGTGATTATATATATATAGCTTGTGGATCTTTATTTGTATGCTTCCATTTTTTTTTTTTTTTTTTTTTTTTTTTTTTGTTTTTTAAAAAAGGCTGAAGAAAATAATTATCTCTATGAGTGTTCATGGCTTGGAATATCGGTTGACATTGATATGCGTCATATTGAATGATGGATTTTAGTGCTTATCAGTATATTGATGGGAGTAAACTTCACAGTTGTATTCACTTTATGGTCCAGTATATGGATTTGACAATTACACTGAAAGACACTTCTAGGCCACATTCATTTTCTTTTCACCTTTTCTGTCATTTAAAGACTGGGAAATTTGATATTTGTGTTAAGTTAGGTAGTGAACGATAAAAGCGATTTAGATTTTTATACATCATTGTGGCGTGTGTAAGTTCAAGTACATAAATCACTTCTTTTTGAATGGGGAGAGAAATTGTATTCAACTACACCGTCAATTACTTGATCTTATACATTCACGATTTTGCAATTTTTTTTTTTCTTTCTGTTTTGTCTTGAAATGTTGCGAAGAGGTAAGCAACAGTGACTTTTCCCCCAACATCAGCTTAAGAAATAACAAGGAAAGAGGTCAAATAATAGGAAGTACTTTCCTATAAACATCGTTGTAAGATTTAGTAGCCGTAACTGATCATTTTCTTACGCTGTCACAAAATTCATTAAAATATTAGTAAGACCATCATTATATAGAAGTATGGGGGATCTGACATGCTTATCAGTTACTTTTAGAGGTTGCTAATGCAAAGGTTTTTTTATTTTTATTTTTATTTTTTGGCTTAGATAATTAGTTCTCATTAAGTGACTTAGAAATTATTGTAATATTTAGCCATAACTGATCATTTTCTTATGCTGTCACCAAATTCATTACTAAGACCATCATTATATAGAAGTATGGGGAATCTGACATGCTTATCAGTTAGTTTTAGAGGTAATGCAAAGGTTTTTTATTTTTATTTTTATTTTTATTTTTATTTTTATGTTTTGGCTTAGATAATTAGTTCTCATTAAGTGAGTTAGAAATTATTGTAATATTTAGCCATAAATGATCATTTTCTTATGCTGTCACAAAGTTCGTTAGAATATTACCAGGACTTATGTTATCCGGACTCGGGTACGGGTGTCGGACACGGGTACGTGTTTAGAGGTCGGATCCACCAATCTATTCAATTGTAGGACACGGGGACACGGAATAAAAGTGTCCAAAATTCGGACACGGGTACTTGGACACGGCATACAAAATATTAAAAAATAAAAAATTATATTAGTGATAGTCTGATAAATTTAATCAGATAGGCAACTAAGCATGGCATAAGGCAGCAACTAACAAGATAACTTAGATAAGTAAGAGATGATGTTAATTCATAATTGTTAAATAAGTTAAATAACATGAAGAAAACAAAGAGGGAAAAAAAATATATAATATAATATAATAAAATTGGGGAGAAGATTTTTCATGAGTACTGTTTATTTTTTTGGAAGGTAAATGTATTGTATTGAAAGAAAGAATTTACAGCAGTCCAAAGCCTCAACCAATGGGCCAACCCATAAGTTAAACAGCCCATAAGGTAAATATTGTGTTGAAAGAAAGAATTTACAACAGGCCAAACCCTCAACCAATGGGCCAACCCATAAGTTAAATAGCCTATAAGGCCTTACAGATGGATTAAGGACGTATTCAGTGTAGGGTTTCCTAAACTAAAGAAGTCTAAGCCAAAGATCATCCGGTTCCAAGCGGCGATGCAGGTGACGCACTAGCCGCACCGTGCACCACCGTGCTCATCAGTTTGGAGGCTCTGCAGGCGGCCGTATGAAGGAATCAGGCAGATCCCACGTGAGTATCATTCTCCTAGAACAATCAGAGTCTTTAACCACCATAGATGATAGTCTCTGCCTTATCAATAATAAATAGGGTTATTCTTGTCAAAAACTCACAACACACACACAGTCTCACACACACACATATACACACAAGAGAGAAGAAAGAAAAGAAGTCTCAGATCTTTTGAGGCGGCAAAAACGCAACTTAATATGGAGTACTACACATTATTTTCTAATTTTTTCATCGTAAACAAATGCTTTAATTATAAGGTTAAAAATGTAAATTTACACTTATTTCAAACGGTCAATTGTGGTGAGTGGGTTACAGCAGGTAACCCACTAACCACATATTTATTATTATATATATACCATATATATATATATACTACTACCATATATATATACACGCGTTTCTCAATGACAATGACAGGCAGCTGTTTGCTGAAATTTATTTACGCGTCAGAACGTGAACAACACGCTCCAAATAGGGTAAGTTTCTATGCAAAACCAACGCGTGAAGAACCCTTGTCTTCTCTAAAACCCCCTTCCTGAAAATCGCGGTGAAACCGGTAATTTCCGACCACTGAAATAAGGGTTTTCTTCAACGGCCGTGTCCGATCTTGACCGTACAAGGTCGGACGCATATCCCGTGTCCGTGTCCGTGTCCGTGTCGTGTCGTGTCGACACGGACACCCTCGCCGGAAACGACGAATCCAGGTAACACAGACCAGGACTATCATTATATAGCAATATTGGGATCTGACAAGCTTATCAGCCAGTTTCAGGGTATAGGGGTTGCATTATTGCTAATGCAAAGATTTTTGTTTTTGTTTTTGTTTTTTTTTTTTTTTTTTTTGCCTTCACTGAACCATTATTGTAATAAATTAAAAAGTGTATCATAATATTTTCACATTTTCCATTGGTTTTGCATATGAGTGGAACATGTTATTATGCTCCATAATGTTGTCTATTACAAATTTTGGTGTGCATTGCATTTCTTAGTCATTTGTCTGAAGTGGCTGTTCCATTTTTGGATAGTTTGAAGTGGCCCATTAGATTGACTAGAAAAGTAGAACCCCAAGAGCAAGGTTCATTTTTTCCTTTTAGCTTTTGTATGTGTACCTCCCAAGGGTTCCCTGCAAATTGTGGGACATTCTGCTTTTGTACAAATATTAGGATCTTATTACATATTACTGGATAGTTTCTCTCACCAAAGGACTCCTAGTCTTCCCATTTATTTTTTGTTTATTCGCAAATTTGGTATTCCTTTGTTTTTAGCATCGTATCAAGTTGAGTGCCATTCATGGAGTTTCAAGCATTATGACATTCATTTTAAGTACAATATTGAAGCCATGATACAAATTTTATTTATGTTTGCAGATTCCTCATTTGAGACCTGCTGAATACAAAAGATCTAGATTACCTAGGAACCGAAGGACCGTGAACCGTGCTTATGGTGGAGTGTTGTCCGGAGGTGCTGTAAGGGAAAGGTACATTATTTCAAACGTCCTTCTGTTTTTTCTTCCCTCTTTTTTCTTTTTTATTACTCGTAATACAAGTTTTTGGGACTTGTTTTGTTGGTTTTATAGGATCATTAGAGCCTTTTTGGTTGAAGAACAAAAGATTGTGAAGAAGGTTCTGAAGATTCAGAAGACCAAGGAAAAGCAAGCTTCTAAGAGTTGAGCTAAGAATATTGCATAAAGCATTTACGTGTGTTTGGATCAATTTTGGATACGGCAATGACAATGAAACATGGATGTGTAGTGTGAGAGTACAATTTGGTTTTGTATTTTCTAGGGTTGTTTGAACTTTGATTATTTACTACTGTCAATTTGGTCAACAAGTATTCTCCTAGGATTTTGTTTTCCATATTGTTTGTTATGCTGAGTTTGGATTTTCTTGTAATACTAGTGGTTCGATTTCGGTTTTAAAATTAGATTTGGATTTATATTTTAATTTTCATTCGCTCACCCTTTTTATTTTTATTATTATTTTATTTTACGTGGAGATATTGGTATAGGTGATGATGGATCTCACAACTGTTCTGTTGCTACAGCTGCAGGATGTAAACTTGGTTTATAAACTTTAGAATTAAATTTCATGCTAAAATTTCACCTGTTACTACAAAAATGGAGTAGGATAGATAAAAAAAAGTGTCATTTGATTTATATATATTTAAATGATTAATTGAAATTCTGTTTTCCCATCAATGGCGATAAAGTCAGGCGCTGAGGCTGTAGCTTTCTGAATGCTGGGCTACTTTTGATGGGATTTGTGTGACCGTGTGTGTGTGTTTTTATTTATTATAGTGCTATTAAATTCGGGTTTTGACTGAATTTATGATGCACTGTAACTTAGTATTGCTGGGACGATGACAAAGAACAGTTTATTTGCTTTATCAGGTTATACTTGAATAGCTTTGTAATATTATATTTCTTGGCTCTTGTGATTTATGATCATTGCATGAACATACATGTGATAATTATTGAGAAAAGAAAAATGACTATATATTGAATATTTTTGCACAAACATGTTATATTATTTCCAATCTTTTTAACACACATTATTATTCATTGGCATCTATAGCCAAATCAGTATTACTTTTTATTTATTTATAAATAATAGATATTCGAGTTGTTTTGTTTCTTCTGCTAATCAAATCTAAGGAGACCGGGAGAACTTCTCTATCATCTTGGCAACCAACTTGTCATGGGGTGGGAGTGTCTCCTTCATCAGAGGACAGTCTAACAGAGCATCCATCCAATAGAAAAATGCAGGGTGCTTTTCTGGATCAACACCCGAACCGACGGCCTCAGCAAAAACTTTGTAGTTGCAAGCACTTGAGCCTACCACAATATCAAGAAACCCGAGGGTGTCGCCGTTGGAGAAAGGAGGTTTTTGTTGAAAATCCCTGTCGATGCCTTCTTCAAACACCTTAAGCAACTCAGGTAATCTTCTATGGCCTTTTCTTGCTCTTTGCCTTTCGTCAAAATGATTGGTAATAAACCTGGACGGAGCTGATGGTATCAAGAATATTTCATTAGCATTAAGCAGACTAACATATATAACATTGTAACTAATCAGAAGTGGAGGACTAAGTGATACCATACATAACCTTTTGATCAAAAAAATTGGCCCAGAAACGAGCTTTGGCTCTCTCAAAAGGATCCTCTGGTAACAGTTTGGGAGTGTTGTTCCAGTATTCGTCGATGTACTCGAGAATGACGAGCGATTCGGCAATGGATTGCCCTTGTGCACCAGTACAGGTACTTTCTTATGGACAGGGTTGTAATGGAGGAGCAGTTCACTCTTGTTTGTTAAATCTTCCTCTACGTACTCGTAGGGTATGCCCTTAAGTTTAAGGGCCAGCACAACTCTGGTGCAGGAGGCGCTAGCCCGCATCCCAAACAACACAACTTCACTTTGCTTCTCCATTCTCTCTCTCTCACTCTCTCTCTTTCTTCCTTTCTCAGATGGTCTATTGCATCAATGTAGTTGAAATCTATATAGACTTTGTGAGGAGTGTCTTTTGCATTTAGGTGAGTCATATACATTATTCAATGGTATTTGGTATGAATAAAATTTATTATCCTATATATGGTCTTTTGCATTTCTTCTTTGTAGGGTGTTAGGTGAGTCAAATAGATTTTTCAAATGGTATTTGGTATGAATAAAATTATTATCCTATATATAAGAAGAAGAAAAAAAAAAAAAAAAAAAAAAAAAGGATAAAATAATGGAACATAATTGACCATAGTATTTTAAAGAATCGGATTTGAATTTCAGAAAAGAAAAAAAATAAAATTTACTTTAGAAGCAAGGAAAGAGTCGTTGTGAAGGCATTAAATATAATTGTTTAATCAATGTCGACGAAATGACCATAATATTTCCATTGAAAATAAACAGGGTTGCATTTTTTTTTTACGTGAAGGGCAAAAACAAAGAACCGAAAAGAAAAACAAGATCCCATATTCAGGCCCAAGCCCAATTCATACTCAAGCCCAATCAAACACCTGACTACACACAAACAGCAGTCATGCGAGGCAGCAATGCCATCGGACAGGAACCTAGGGCATCAACCAGCAAACCAGCAATACCTAGGGCAATTGATCGAAAGAGAAGAAGATGTTCTTCTCCAATGGGTCGAAAAACGACCTAGGTAGGTTCCAATCGGTGGCAATAGACTCCGGTGAAAGGGCAATTGCACATTCTAGTTGAGAAGAGCCCGAAGTCCGATGGAATCAATAATGTATTCAGAGTTTTCAAGGTTCGGACTCTATTCTTCCATAATACTGAAGAGAAAAATTTATACTATATTAAATCAATTTACAAGAATAACGCCTTCAAACACCCGGTACACGAATACTGTCTTCTAACACCGCAGAAGGATTATGGTATGTATCCCGGTACATGAATGGTGTCTTCTAACACCGCAGAAAGATTATGGTATACATACGCTGATCCGATTATCTCTTTTTGGAAGATTTCAACATTAACACTATCTCCAACCACGTGCATATCACTCCATACATTTCTACCTACACGTTCTGATAATGTAAAATTTTCTCTTCATCATACTGCTAATAGTAGAACCCAACTTTTAAACTCTGAAAATAAAATATACACCCCATGCAGAAATCAAATTATATACAATATTTCTATTACCATTTTCAATTATTGTAAATATATTGTCTTTTAAATTTTGCATTAAAATAATAATATCGTGAATTTCGGTACGAAGATGAATAATTAATTCACTATTTTCCATCCTAGCATCTTCAAAATGATGTTCCGCAACTTCAAATGCGATTCTTAGGTGCAGAACTTCTTCTTCCTCATCATTTTCCTTAGCTTCCAAAGCTATTTGTTGTACAACGCCTCTCGCTCAGCCTTAAGTCTTTTAGACTTGATTCTTGCTTCGGCGAAGTCATATCTAAGACGGGCAAGCTCATAGTCACGAGTAACATATGTTCCCACTTCCACTACGAGATCCTCCATTTCTGTCAAATAAGCAATGTAAAGAAATATATATTCACGGAGAAGAAAGAAATCCACACACACCATCAATATGCACAAAAGAAAAAAATATGAGATGTAAAAAGACATTGAAACAATGTAAAAAATATATATATTCACGGAGATGAAAGAAATCCACACACAAAACAGATAAAATGGAATAGATAAAACTACAAAAATAAACGTGTGAAATTATGTATGACCAACATGTATATATAGAAAGAAAATTAGGGAAATGACATCAGAAGAACATAATACAAGTAGGGATGTAGGAAGACATTGAAACAATGTAAAAAAATAAATATTCACAAAGGAGAAATCCACACAATGTGCACAAAAAGACATATAAAATGGAGTAGATAAAATTAACAAAAACGAACCGAAACGAACAAAGTCACCAACCGTGTGTTTGTGTTTGTGAATAGAGAGAAAATACCTAAAATACAAGGAGATGTGTGGTAGAAAGACATAGAAAAAAAGTATAGAGATATGTATATTTACAGAGAAAAAAATCTACACACAGCCAGTCAATATACATTTACCGAAGAATATATATAGCACAAACAAGAGAAAATGGAGAAGAAGAAACACAAAAACGAACCGATTATGTATGTATACACATATATACATATGTATATATGTTTGGAGGGAGAGGCAAAACGGAAACAAAGAAAAAGCAGTAGTACCTGATGATTCAGTAATAGCCGGAGAAGGGAGAGTTCGTTGGAGAGAGAGATAGAGAGATAGAGACGAGAGAGAGAGGACTTGGTGGTCTAAGGTCAGATGGTTAAATAAATAGGCACACTCTTGAGAGAGAGAGAGAGAGAGAGAGAGAAGAGAAAGAATGTTTTAATTGTGACTCCCGTATTGTCATTGTCAATATATTGATTCAAAGTACCCAACACTATAAAAAAAGCAAATTTAAGTACAAATAACTCCAACAATATAAAGTACGTACCTTCAAGAATCTGTAATAACTCCACCAATTGATTCAAAGTATCTTCAAGAATCTGTAAACGTCTTCTTAAATTATGTTTCTTCAAAGTAATTTTTAATTCTATTTCTTCTATTTCTAAAGGTCTTTCATAATTATGTTTCTTCTTTGAGTAGGGAAGGAATATGAGCTTCAAATATTAGATGAAAATTTGATATTAATCTATAATTAAATAGAGTTTTTCGTTGTATATTTTTTATTTCTTAGTCAGAGTTAGTTTTTCTTGTAGATCTATTTTTTGTCAATCAAAGTTAGGTCTATCTTTTGCATCCCTCCAAGTTCCCAACACCTTTAATTGATAGGGCTAGGAATTGGCTTTTTTATTTTTATTTTTATTTTTATTTTTTTATATCCCTTTCCCTAGTTGGTGGAAAATATGAAAGGAAAAAAAAAAAAAAAATAGGGAAAGAAAAAAAAATTGAATTTGGATTTAACCTGTAAGAAGTTGGATAATAATCATTGTTAAAAAAAAAAAAAATTAAAATTTGAACATATGTCTAAATTGTATTGGCCCACATCAGTTGGGAGGATAAAATGGGAGGACCCAAGTATTGTTGTCCTTATTTATGTAGTTGAATTATTATTGTTTTACCCTCCCCTCTCACACACTCTATACACATGAGGATCCACGCTGCCACAATTTATAAAATCCTTATCTTGAACCGAACAATTCTCATGATTTTGATTTGGCGCATGAATCATATGGATGTTGTAATAGTGGAATGCTCATCAACCTCTCTCTATCCACATTGAAAGAGGAATGAGATTTTGGATAGAATTGCACAATATTTTTGCCGATCAAGGAAGGGATTTGGTGGTCTCTGCACCCGGCTTCATTACTTATTTGAATCATTTGTAGCTGTTGTATGTTCTTAATTTACTTCCAACTCAATTTAATTTATCCCCAGTTCTTGTTCTGATATCAGGCCACACTGCAACAGGAAGACTCCTCCGAATTTACGTGCAACGGAAGGTCCAAGACCTTGGCGAAAAGGAGTCCCAAAAAATTCTTTTAAGGTGATTTTCCTCAACAACAAATACATACATGAATAACTACCAAAGCCTAATGGTATCTCCTCTTCTTTCAAAGTGAAAGGTAGATATCTTCCCAACTGAGGGATAATTTCACTAAAACTAGAATGACCCAAAGAATGTTTATTGCAGAAGTATTGGATTTTGATTTCAGATAAGTCTAAAAGACATGAAGCAATAACTTCAAATCCCCTTCCAAATTTTGATACCAAACATCAAAGAGAAGATATAATTCCAACAATCAGTTTCATCTAAATATCTGAAACTTCAAACCCAAAGTCTGGAAAAAAAAAAAAAATTATTTCAAAAAAAATAAAAATAAAAAACTTAATATTGCACCGTGCAAGAAAAGCAATTGATAAACTAACAAATGAGATTCTTATCTATTCAAATTTAAAGTATAAATAAAGCCATATACCAACAAAATGAGATAATTATTTCTAATAGATGAAAATTTCAATTGATAAACAATATAGCACAAGTAGAACAAGTAAAATAAGTTGAAAGAATTTTACCTTCTTTTTTCCGATTCCACTCATTTCACACTTTGTGTTTTTGCTTCTCTTTCAAAAGTAAACCCTGCATCATTCAAATTAAGACGCAACATATTAGGAAACTTTATGTTAACACTATTGATATATTATATAGTTTTGAAGACATAACAAAAACAAGGCACATAACATAGTACACAGATTTCAGGTTGTAACAGATGCAGATGAAAATTTTAATTTTGAAGATGCAGATAATACAAGATTCATACATTCATAAATCTCAACAGGAGAGAAACTTTTGCTTGTGGGAAAGATTTTGACGAGAAGCATCAAACAGATTTGTTGATCTCTGCCTTAAAAATACTTCTTTATATATTAAGAACCCCCTGCTCTCTGCACTTCCCATATCTCAGTTTGTATTTATACACATATTTATATATATATATGAATCAGACGTGAGATTTATTTATACACATCCTTTTAATTATATTGTTTATGCTGGTGAGATTGTTTTGGGAAAGACTTTTAACTTTGGGTAATGAGTAAAGTGTGTTTTTGACCAGATAATTGCAGAAGGAAAAAAGATAATTCAAATTTCAAGAAAAATGTTTATTGATTTCAAATTTCTTGTAAATTGGTGCTTCAATAATGACATTTAGCAAGCTTCTGGTCAAGAAATCATTTCACATAGAAGGAAATCTTGATAAAAGTACAAAGACTATATAAAGCAAACCCAACAAATAAAATTATATATACTGGACAAGAGAAACTATCATAAATGATTCAACGATCCACCACAATCACAAACAAAACCCTAATCTCAAAAGTTGAAACCCTGGTTTCAACTTTCAAGAAATCAAACTACAGCTTTAAGAGTAACAAGATATATAGCGCTGAAAAGAAACCCTACTAAGCAATTACATAATATATGGCTATAAATCCTTCAAAGTTAATCATTATTTATCCCATAAATGAAAGACGATTATGGAGGAGGAGAGGTGGAGAGTCATACCTTTGTCATCCCATGTTCCGATTCTCTCCAATTTCGGACCCATTTTCTTTGGTGGGGAAAATGGAAAATGAAGCAGATTTCTCAAACCCAAATTTAATGTCTAGATACCATAAGCTATGGACGATATAGATGTAGTACTGTGGAGAGAGAAAAAGGCTGAGATTTACTGGGAAGACACAGACGGCTGAGATTTTTTCAAAGAAGGAAAAAAACTAATATTTGATGGTCCTTTTCTGAAAACAAACGTGACCTCTGCACTTCCATTTATCTTTCAGCCAGAAGAGAGAGAAAAAGCTGCTCGGATCTCTTACAATTGGTACCGCACATTAATGATATATATATATATATATGTATACTACTCCGTATATTTTGATGATTTTACCATACTCATAGTCAGATCATCAGATCTACACAATACATACTGAATAAATTGCTTTAATACTGGAAAAAAAATCACTAAATATTGAATCAACACATTCAGGCAGACGAAAAAAATAACAACTACAGAAGCTTTCTAAAAGCACAAAAAAAAAGAATACAATTATATTACCTTGAAGGAAGTCACAATTCTCGGCCTCTTTCCGAACCACATCAAGAACAGAATCGATGAGCTCAGCTCCTTCAGTATAGTGACCTTTGGCCCAATTATTGGCGGCACCGGACTGCCCGAACACGAAGTTGTCGGGTCGGAAGATCTGGCTGTAGGTCCCGGATCGGACGCTGTCCATGGTGCCTGGTTCGAGGTCCATAGGGACGGGGCGTGGGACGAACCGGCCACAGCTGACTTCGTTGCAGTACACTTTGACCCGCTCCAGTTGCAGATCCGTGTCACCTTGGTATCGACCCGTCGAATCTATGCCGTGCTCGGCGCAAACCACCTCCCAGAACTTTGCCCCGATCTGGTTGCCACATTGGCCACCCTGAATGTGCAGAATCTCACGCATTTTCTAGAGAGAGAAAGTAGAACGAAGATCGAGAAGGCGGTGGGGTTTAGGCTCAGTTGGGTAGAGTGGAAATGGGAGGAAACGAAAAGAAAGGTTACGGGGAGTGATAAAAAAACATGTTAGGTATTGAAAGTTGGAAGGAAAGAAAAGGTGATGGAGAGTTTTGGAGGGATAGAAATAGACTCAATGAAAGGAAAAGAGAGGAGAGAGTAGGAGAGATTAATGTAATACCAAAGGCCTAATAGGGCAAAAACAAAGAACCGAAAAGAAAAACAAGCCCAAGCCCAATTCGCAAACACCTGACTACACACAAACGGCAGTCATGCGAGGCAGCAATGCCATCGGACAGGAACCTAGGGCACCAACCAGCAAACCAGCAAAACCTAGGGCAATTGATCGAAAGAGAAGAAGATGTTCTTCTCCAATGGGTCGAAAAACGACCTAGGTAGGTTCCGATCGGTGGCAATAGACTCCGGCGAAAGGGCAATTGCACATTCTAGTTGAGAAGAGCCCGAATTAAGTCCGATGGAATCAATAATGGTGGTATTCAGAGTTTTCAAGGTTTGGTTTGAAGTTTCTCGAAAGACTCTATTCTTCCATTCTAGTTGCTTCCAGGTAAGAATTCTGCTATTCCCCAACTTTTGCTTCCAATTGGATATGGAAATCACCCCAGTTATTTGGGTTGGTAGGTTGTTTGAATAACAACACTCATGAAAATGATGGTTGTGGTTTTCAGCTCGTCTTTAGTCTTGTATAGCTAGTCAATGACAGAAAGTGTTTTTAGAAATAGATTGGCTAAACCGTACAAGCTTGTGCCAATGGACATCAGGGTTTGGTGGGGGTAATGGATTGGATTGTGTGTTTGAGAGAGTAGGTTTTGTTTGGAGATGAAAGGTGAGAAATATTTAGAATTTTGCATCTCTAGTGGTGTGTGAACATGGGGTTTAAAAAATCCACACAGTTCACCATTAATGGAGACATAAAAGGAAGCACTAGAGATGCAAGTGGTTACCCATAAAATGAAGATTTGAGGAAATTTCATGAGTTCAAGGGTGTGTATCGATAAAAAATTGCCAATTGAGAGTGTCATAGGCTTTGTTTAAGTCCGCTTTTAGAGTACACTTATAAGAGAACAAATTCCTATGGTATCCTACCAAATTTTTTTTGAGCAAGCAAAATATTGCCCCCCATTTTCGTACCTCGAACAAGGGCGTTTTGTGCCTTGTCAATGAGCGGAGGTAAGGGTTTTAGTTTGTTGTACTCAAGAGGATGGGAAGGGTTTCAGTTGGTAGCATTAATTTCCTTGAGGATTTCCCCCCGTTTGAAAAACTGTTTTATTGCAAGAGTGATATTCCAAGTTTTTTTTGAAAAAATAGGAGTTGAACCCATCTGGCCCTGGTGATATCTTGGATTTAATGGAAAAAAAATACAATTTTTGATTTCCTCATCAGTAGGGATAGAGCTAAGGTTGCTTAGAAAGGCCTCATGGACAGTTTTTGTAGTCAGCATTTCTAGAATTTGATTTCAGTCACGAAAACCTACATACGCAAAGATTGTTAATATTCTATCCTATATAGAATGTTGTTCTAACATGAAATTGATTGTGCAAAACTGGACAATGATGGTTTCAACTCTACATACATCAATTTGATTCGAGTATATCACTTGTTTGTTGAATAACTAGTGGACATCTCACTGGGACAAGGAGGAGAATCCAACAGATCTGATGGACCCCCAATTATCATGAAAATGCATCGCATTCGGATCCTTCACTGAAGCTATCTCTTGTCCATGACCAGCATTCGCTTCCACTTCGTGTGGTAGAGTGATCAAGAAGCCATTATACTGTTCTTGAATTCTTGCAACCCACCAAAGTCCACACTCTTTGAAGCTTTACCAAAATCCTCAAATACAGAAGATGACGAATTGAGCAGCATGTATGATCATAGATGTGTATCTAGTAGGTTCAAACTTTTCGAGGGGCGAAATTGTTTAGCTCGTGGGAAGGTGTCCATTTGAAATATTGGAGACTTGATCAGAGGGTTTAGTGGCTATTTGGTTAAAAATGCGCTTGTCAGAGGGAAAATCTAAAGTAGACAAACTATTAATAGATGATTGTTGTAACTCATTGTTATGACCAAATTGAATGGATGAAAACATTTGTTTATTTTTTTTCAGGATGGCGGTGTCGGGCCTCTTAGAGCACCCCAAATTGAATAAATGAACTTGATTTTGTTGTCAATGACATGTTCTCTGTACTGCACTGGGTGGTACTATTAGAACCTTGAGTGAGTATATGATCAGACGTGGTTGTTTCAGGTAATGGAGACACCCAAGAATGAGAGATTGCTCATTGTGCAGTAGAGTTAATTATATATATATATATATATATATATATATTTTAATTTTCATTCACTCACCCTATTTTTGGTGGAGACATCGGTATAGGTGATAGATATGTTCGGGTGCTACAGCTGCAGTCTGCAAACTTGATTTATGAACTTTAGAATCAAATTGTATACTAAAATTTAATTTTAATTTTGAGAAATTTATAAAACCCTGGTGAAAAGTGTCATTTGATTTTGTTTTATTTTTTTATTTTTTTATATATGATAGATTTGAAATTCTGTTTCCCATCAATGGTATAAAGAAAGCAAATGAGAACGATCATTTAAGAACAGTTTATTTGCTTTATCAGTTCATAAATGAATAGCTCTGTAATGTAAATATTTATTGGCTCTTGTGATTTATGATCATTGCACGAACAGACATTAATATATTTGTTCACAAACATGCATATTACTTTTTACTCTTTTTAAAACAGATTATTCATTGGCATATGCATACATTGATAGAACCAAATCAGTGTCTCTTTAATTTAGTTTCCCCTACTAATCAACTTTAGGAGACAGGGAAAACTTCTCTCTCAACCTTGCAACAACCTTGTCATGGGGTGGGAGTGTCTCCTTCATCAGAGGACAGTCTAACAGAGCAGACAGCCAGGATAAAAATGCTGGGTGCTTTTCTGGATCGATACTCGAACCGAAGGCCTCGGCAAAAGCTTTGTAGTTGCAAGAACTTGATCCTACCACAATGTCAAGAAACCCAAGGGTGTCGCCATTGAAGAAAGGAGGTTTCTGTTGAAAATCCCTCTCAGTACCGTCTTCAAACACCTTAAGCAACCCATAGTAATCTTCTATGGCCTTCTCTTGCTCTTTGCCCTTTGACATAATGCAATGTAAGCCACCTGGCATGAGCTGATATATATCAAGAATATTTCATTAGCATTAAGAAACACTAACATAACATTGTAATTAATCAAACTTTCATTAAAAAAAAAAAATGCTAAACTAGAATTGGAGGACTGACTAAGTGATACTATATATACGTACCTTCTGATCATGAAAATTGGCCCAGAAACGAACTTTGGCTCTCTGATAAGGATCCTCTGGTAACAGTTTGGGAGTGTTGTTCCAGTATTCGTCGATGTATTCGAGAATGACGAGCGATTCCGCGATGGATTTGCCGTTGTGCACCAGTACAGGTACTTTCTTGTGGACTGGATTGGATTGGAGCAGCAGTTCACTCTTGTTTGCTAAATCTTCCTCTATGTACTCGTAGGGTATGCCCTTAAGTTTAAGGGCGAGTGCAACTCTGGTGGTGTAGGGGCTATTCCACATCCCAAACACCACCACTTCACTCTGCTTCTCCATTCTGTTTGTGAAATTGTGTAATGAATCAATGAAGTTGAAAGCTTTATATAGAATTTTTCTGTGGTGTCATTTTCATTTCTTTATAGGGTGTTTGGTGAGTCAATGGTCTTTGGTCCGAATAAAATTATTATCCTAAAAAATAATATTACTTGGGAAGCAAGAAAAATAAATGTTGAAGGCGGTGTCCTTTTTAAAGTACTCTCGTGGTGTATTTGGATAACTGTTTAGGGTGTTTGGTGAGTCAATGGTCTTTGGTCCGAATAAAATTATTATCCTAAAAAATAATATTACTTGGGAAGCAAGAAAAATAAATGTTGAAGGCGGTGTCCTTTTTAAAGTACTCTCGTGGTGTATTTGGATAACTGTTTAGTCAATGTCAATGAAATGACATATCAAATCATTTATATGAATAAATTTGTGATTGCGTGATTAGCAATTAAATTTATTGAGTAATGTCGTTATTCAACGGATTTAGTGACAAAGCACTCTCTTATAGTAACATTTTCGATAAATGTTAAAAAATAGTCCAATCACATCAACTCAAATAAAATAAATATTTAATTAAATAGCGTTTGGACTCAAATGGAGGTATCATATAGAGAGGTCATTTTTATTATTTCTAAGACATTCCATTGAAATTACTTTCTACTTAATTGCTCCAATTACCCCCCCCCCCCCCCCCCTTTTAGGAGCCGGGGCTGGGACCGGGGTTAGACATGTCATGTCATTTGTATTCTTTAAAAAAGATGACTTATTATGAGAATTATAACCGGTGCACCTTTGTCCTAGTGACTTTAATTCTTCAATTTTGGATGAAAAGTCAAGGTTTCGAAACTTATTGAAAAAAAAAAAAAAAAAAATTGAAACGAACAATTTAAAATGAAAATACAGAAAGAGGTTAAATCAATAGAATTTCAACAAACTCAAAATTAAACTAATGCTAAGCATGGGCATGGAAAGGAACCAGTTGCTACTATGGCTCAGGGACACACCCATTTACTATTGGATAAATTTTACTCTCTTTTAAGGTTTGAACAAATCTCACATGAGCATCGGAAGAGCATTTGAGATTTATTACTCTAATCTCATTATAAAAATTCAATTATACTCTTATATATAATATATTTTTATAATATAAATATATTATAAAATCTAAAAAAAACTTAATTAAACTATCTCATATCTCTTTATTACTTTCTCTCTCCTCTCCACCACCGGTATTATCTCTTAAAAAAAATCTTGTAAATAAATGAAAAAACGAGTGTAGAGGCAGCTTGGTCATTTTATAATTTTTTTTAATAAATTTTACTAAGAGGGAGTTATTGAACATACATCTAAACCTGAATGGGAGGTCAAATTAATAAATCTTTGCCCAAACCTGAGGGAGCATTGTAATTTACAGTTCCTTTTATTGTTTATATGCAATTCTGAGTATATATGGACAAAACCTCACAAGGCCCAAACTCACAAAGAGAACAGCCCAAAATCACCAAGCCGTTAGGGTTTCAAATTAACCGTTGGTTTAACGGTAAGCCAAATCCGGTGGTATCAAAGAATTCAGAGGAAGCCAACTGATGTTGACTTCAAATTTCGACGCCCGGTGACCGTAGAGGTGGTCGGAGGCATGAGGCTTGCAGTTCCCTAAAATTCGAACACAAAGAAAAGGGTTGGCGATGGAATCCATAAAACAGAGTCATCAGCTGATGTATTTTGTGGTGTTGCTGCTAATGAAGGAATGAGATTGAGGGTGTGCATCTGAACAAATGCAAACTTGATCAGAGGGTTTAGTGGCCATTTGGTTAAAAATGGGCTTGTAAAAGGGAAAATCTGAAGTAGAGAAACTAGTACTAATAGATAATTGTGGTAACTCATTGTTATAACCAAATTGGATGGATGAAATTGGCTTTGTTGTCAATGACATGTTCTCTGAACTGAACTGAGTAGTGTTAAAACCTTGAGTGAGACACCCAAGAATGAGAGATTTTGCTCTTTTTGTGCAGTAGAGTTAGTTTTCTTAAAGATCCCACAAGTTTCCCATGAGTCCTGCAATTTAATTTGGATCAATTTGGGATCCGGCCAACGACCATGAATCATGGATGTGTAGTGTGAGAGTACAATTTGGGTTTTAATTATTTACTTCTTCTTTCAATTGGTCAACTAGCATTGTGCTAGGATTTTGTTTTTCAAATTGTTTGTTGATGTTGAGTTTGGATTTTCTTGTAATACTAGTGGTTCTTTAACCTTCATTTTTAGAGTTAGATTTGGATTTGTATATTAATTTTCATTCGCTCACCTTTCTATTGATGGGAAGATGATAAAGAACAGTTTATTAGCTTTATTTAGTCACTTTCTGTTTTCATTTATGATCATTTGCATGAACGGACATGAGCAATGTTCAGTTTGCCAACCCTTTCTTGTAGTAGATCCTCTTATCATCACTTAAGATGACATCCCAGGGAAAAAAAAAATTTAAGACCGTTTTGTGCTAGAACTTCTTGACAAAAGTGACAATATTTTAGAAAACAAAAATGACTATATATTGAATATTTGTCCACAATCATGTGTATTATTCCAATAATTTTAACACAGATTATTCATTGGCATATCCATACATTGATAGAGCCAATTCAGTGTTACTCTTTAATTTAGTTTTTCTTGTTAGTCAAACTTTTAGGGGCAGGGAAAAATACTCTCTCAACATGGCAACCAACTTGTCATGGGGTGGGAGTGTCTCCTTCATCAGAGGAAAGTCTAACAGAGCATCCATCCAAGAGAAAAATGCAGGGTGCTTTTCCAGATCAACACTCGAACCAACGGTACATATAGCATATGCATACCAACCAAGCCCAGCCCAGCAAGATCCAAGTAGTCGATCCAATCCCCTCAAGACTCACATCAACTCGCAAAAGCCAACAAAGCCCTTACATATATATATATATATATATATATATATATAACAAACACAGATTTTTACCCTACAGGTACATATAGCATGTGCATGTCAATCATTTATCTACATTTCATATTCTTCATTGCGCATAACCCATTTCTGATTCTCCTCAAGCTATGGAGTTCAAGAAAGTCCGTTCAAGAAAACCTTGATATTATGGAGAGATGATCTCCTTTCACCGTTCTCTGTTGGCCATCAAAAAGCGAGGGCGGGTGTAGGCAAAAAAAAGTACTATACTAATTTTAACCCAACCAAAAATAAATAAATATTATTAACAGAATTAGCCCACTCAATCAAGCCCAAATCAACTCAGTCACCATACTAAAATAAAGGTCCAAGTCAAATAAGCCCAGGGCCGGCCCTTGGGTTAGGCGACAAAGGCGGTCGCCTAGGGCCTCAAAATTTATAGGCCCATGGATGATGGGGCCACTAGAAAAAATATATATATATATTTAGGGCAAATCATTTCAGCCTCCACAGTCGCCTCCATCTCTATTCTCGTTCTCAACTCTAAACTTGCCCTATACTCGGAAATAGAATGAGGGTCGTTTATTAGGATGGGATGTTTCTAAGGGTGGTTGCCCTTCTCTGTAAACGATGATCTCCTACAAAATAAGGGTTGGAAGATCTGTTACAAATAAAAGAGGATAAGCACCCAACAATAAAAGAAGATAAAGCAGAGAACAATTCTGGTCTACATAAAATTCATTAAACAAAAGGTCTTTATATAGGCAAGTACATCAACTGATAAAAGCATGAAAATACGCACTACACACCACTACACAACGTGCAAAAACAAACTCCTATAAATTTGGTACATATAAACCAACTTGCTGAACACAACTCCACTATTAACAAATTCTTAAGGACTAGGACAACTTAGACAGAGTAAAAATGAAACGTGCAAACACTTAAATTATTCAACAAATCCTCCCTTAAACCGAAAACTTTTGGACTTCAGTTTAATTATGCGATACTTTCTTCAAGCAGGAGTCTCCAAAGTGCAAATACCCAGCAATCTTCTCAGATTGTGAAAGGAAACAGATCTGAGAGGTTTAGTAAATATATCAGCCAATTGATCTTCACTTTTGCAATACTTCAGACCAATCGCTCCATCATTGCTGAGATCTCTTAAAAAATAATATTTCACATCAATATGCTTGCTTCTTCCATGTAGCACATGATTTTTGGAGAGTTTGATAGCTGAGCTGTTATCACAAAAAATTGTAGTAGCTCCCACTTGCTTGAAACGCAGCTCTTTAAGAATTTTCCTCAGCCAGATAGCTTGACAAGCACAAGCCGTTGCTGCAGCTTCAGTGGTTGACAAAGTGACAATTGGTTGCTTCTTAGATGACCACGAAATAGCCCCTGTGCCTAACATAAAAACATAACTTGAAGTGCTCCTCCTATCATCTTGGTCTCCTGTATAATTGCTATCAGTAAACCCAATCAATTGAAAATCTGACCTTTTACCCTTCTTGTAGAGCAGCCCAAAATCTTTAGTTCCTTGCAAGTAACGAAAGATTTTCTTGGCAGCTAAAAGATGCAGCTCTGTTGGATTCTCCATATATCTGCTGATTAGACTCACAGAGTACATTATGTTAAGTCTTGTTGTAGTTAAATAGATCAAACTTCCCACCATTTGTTTATAGAGTGTGCTATTCACCTTCTTTCCTCTGCATCTTTGGTTAGCTTCAAACCAAACTCAGTTGGAGTACTTACAAGATTACAATCCTTCATATGAAACCTATCTAAAATCTCTCTCAAATACTTCTTTTGAGAAATAAAGATTCTTGTAGCAGACTGAACCACTTCGATGCCAAGAAAATAATGCATCATACCAAGATCAGACATTTCAAATTCAACCATCATAGACTTCTTAAACTTTTCAAACATGACACTATCATTGCCAGTAAATAGAAGATCATCTACATATAAGCAAACAATGAGCATTTTCCCTCCATCACCAATTTTAACAAAAAATGTGTGCTCATATAGACATTTTTGAAAACCTTCTTTCAAAAAATAAGCAACTATACCAAGCTCATGGGGCTTGTTTTAATCCATAAAGAGCCTTTTTTAATCTATACACTTTATGCTCATTTCCAATATAACCAAGAGGTTGATCAACAAATACCTGTTCTTCCAAGTTTCCATGCAAGAATGCCGATTTGACATCCAATTAGAAGATATGCCATGAATTTTGTGCTGCCAACGCGATCACCAATCTGATTGTGTCATGCCTTGCAACAGGAGCAAAAACCTCTTTGTAATCCACACCAAACTCTTGTTTGTAACCCTTAGCCACCAGGCGTGCCTTGTACTTGTCAACTTCACCATTCTCCTTCAACTTTGTCTTATAAACCCACTTAACACCAACTGTTTTCTGCCCCTTTGGAAGATCTGTTAACTCCCAAGTGTCATTTTTTTCGATGGAGGCAATTTTATCATCCATTGCCTTCTACCACTTTGCGTCTTTGATAGTTTCTTTAAAAACTACAGGATCATAGTCTGAAAACAAGGAAAAATGCGTAAGTGGATCATCGATATCAATCATGTTGGATACCTCATAGTCTGACATCCAAGCTGGTCTTTTTCTAACACGCTGAGGACATGATCCTGTTATAGTATCAAACTGTTCAACAGATTCTGCTGCTGCTGGTAAAGTTTCAGAGGCTGTAGGGACGTCATTTTGAATATTCTGAGGAGCTAAATTTGCTGGAACATTTTGTTGCTGCTGCTGTTGCGTGTTCTCTTCAGTTCCTCCATCAAAATCTGCCGAAATTTGCTGTCCACTTGTGTTGCTGCTCCATGACCATGTCTTTTCTTCATCAAAAATGACATCACGACTAATGACAATTTTCTTGGTGGTAGGATTATACAATTTGTAAGCTTTTGAATGATCACTAGCACTAAGAAAAATGCATTTTTCACCTTTGTCATCTAACTTTCTTCTCTTTTCATCTGGAACATGAGCATATGCTATACACCCAAAAATTCTGAAGTGCTTCACACTTGGTCTTCGTCCATTCCAAGCTTCTTCAGGAGTTATATTTTGAATGATAAGCGTTGAAAAGTGCGTATTTAAACCCCTTAAGCTTAGGCATTCTAGTACCTTTATCTATCTTACTTTACCGTTTTAGATTGATTTCGTATTAGTTCCATATTCAGGCACTTATCCCAAAAATAAGCTAACTCAGCCAAATAAGAGCAGAATGAAACAATTTTGGGATAAATCAAAGAAAGGAGCCAAGTGAAAGCAAAAGGAAGAAAAAGGTGGAAATCAACATCATCGATCGATCTCAGATCAAAGTTCAATCGATCAAACATGATCGATCTCAGCACTTCAAGATGGATCAGAGCCATGATGACATTTTCAGAGATCTCAAAAGTTCGATCGATCTAACATCATTCTTCAATCGATTGAACTACTTTATCCTTATCCAAATGATTGATCTTATCTAATTGTACCACTCTACCAACCATTTTTGTCCTTTTACCAAAAATATCTTTAAAATATCTCAGATTTGTCTTTATCCAAAAAGCGTCACCATTGAAGATCGATCCAGCCTAAGTTCGATAGATCTCAGCCATGTTCGATCAATCCAAGTCCAAGGTTCGATCGATCGAACTTCTTCCAGTGCGAAAAAGTTAAATTTCCAACTTATTGAAAGTTGTCCTTTATCCAATCATTGGGGAATATTTTGTGCACGACCCCAGCTCATTTTGGGTGTCATTTAATATACCTATATAAGGATAAGGATTACTTTTTATACCATAACACATCTTATCACATCATATCATCTCATACCTTGTAAGAACTCTTGGAGAGCAAGCTTAGAGGAAGAGAAGGCTAGAGACACCATTGGAGACTCTTCATCATCCAAGAAGCAAATCTCTACCATGGAGTTAGCCCTTGAGGGTTGGAGAAGCACTACCATGAATGGCTAGACATCCTCTTGGGGCTAGAGTTAACCCCAAACATTCTTTCTACATCTTGATTTTGTGTATTATCGAGGGATTAGTGTTGTAATACATGTTTTGGCACCTATATATATATAGATCTTGTTTATTCAATGATTTATGTGGTTTAATGCTTCCAATTGATCATTTCATTATATCCATATGTCTATGTATGCTAGAATAGATGTTTATGTATTTATCTCTATTTCTTGTGTTATTGATGCATGTCTATGTGTATTAATGCCATAGATCTAGAGATTGTCAAAACATTGTGCTTAATGGAATGCTCTTGTAATTTTCTAGATGGTTCATGCTCTTTTTTTGATGGATTGTGCCTCTCCCTTAGCTTAATTAGTTTAATTTCATGTCTTTAGCTTAATTGCAGTGTAGTGGTAGCATAGTTGTTAGATGGGAGGACAATCCATACTTGTTGTTTGATATTCCATACTTTTGAATGCAAGAAGCATATGTCTCTAACCTTGTGGTATGTTTGGCTTATGAGCTTAATGAAATGATTAATGACTTACTAGATATATTGTACTTTTCACATGCTATTTAGACAATATATACTTAATTGTTAGATATATTGTGCTTTTCACATGTTGATTAGATAATGTATGCTTAATTGGTCACCCTTGTTAATTAAATCAACCAAACACACACACATATCAATATTGCAACACACAATCCCCTCATTAGTCACTTATTAAGGGTGTAGAAAAGTATTGTTTGGTGGTGACCTCTAAACCCCAAGATCTCTCTCTCTCTCTTACTTACTCTTTATTGCATTCAATTATTTAGTTTAATTTGCTCTCTAGTTTAATCAACCAACCAACCATTTGTTTGATTACTCGACCTACTAACCCTAATAGCGATTCCACAACCAAATTCGACTCCAATCTCTTGGGATAATCTCTACTCACCCTAACTATATTTTTAGTGAAGGTAGTAGTAGCTTCTATAAATGTAAAACTTGGCCCTCGCCTTAATGCACATTCTTTAAGCTTGTGGTAGGACGATGATAAGAAACCACCAGTTTTTGGCACCGTTGCCGGGGATTAGGCAACGTCATTTTTGTGGAATCAATTAGGAATTAGTACTCTTTTGATCGTGTCTTTACTTTGTTTTTATTTTTCTTTTTTGTTACTTATTGTGTTTGTTCATCTTTGACAAGGAGCATTGAGTTAGGATTCAAGTAAAGGAGTTAACTAAGCAAATGAGTTAAACAAGCAAGGAAAAGTGCTAAAAATTTTAAAAAATTGCTAAGCTAAGCTATAAATTTGGAGTTGAAGTTCTATAAGACCTTTGCAAGCTTTTTCTTACTTAATCCCTTAGTTAAATCGTCAGCCCGCGTGGAGGCTTGTTTTTAATTTCTTAGATAAATCGTGAGCCCGCGTGGAGGCATTTTTAATTGTTCTTTGCATTATTGTTGTTAAAGCATAGGAGTATGGGTTAAGTGTTTGTGGAGGAAGTTTCATTGAATTGTTGTGAAGTTGAAGTGTTTGTTCATTCATTGTGTTTATGTGTTTCTACATTGTGCATGCATGGTCGTAGATCACTAAGACCAACTCTTGTCCCTCTTGATTTGCATCTTGAATTCGTAGTTAGAAATCCTAGGGGAAGAGGAAGTTCTAGTTCTACCCAATCCATTACATCAATGGAAGGCCATAATGAAGAGCATGTAGAGGACCTTGGTCACATAGACCAACAAGGTACCCTCCATCCAAATGTGCATCATGAGAACATTCAAGCACCATTAGATATGCCTAGGCCATTCATTCACCAACCACAACAACAACAAGGCCAAGTTCCATTTAGAATGCCAAGGCCAATGTACGCTCCACAACCTCCCATCATTCAAGGAAATCAAAATCAAGGTGCCCATGTTGCACCTCAAATGGCTAATCCTTCACTTGCTTTAAGAGATCACTATGTGCCTAATGAATACAATACACCCACAAGCATTCAATTGCCACCATTTAGAGCACATCACTATGAAATTAAGCTACAAACCATTCAAATGCTTCCTAACTATCATGGACTTCCAAGTGAAGAACCTTACAAACATTTGGATGAGTTTCTAGAAGTATGTTCCACCGTGAAATATATGGACATGCTGGAAGAGGTCTTAAGACTCAAACTTTTTCCATTCACCTTAAAAGATAAGGAAAAGTATTGGTTTAACAATCTTAGGCCTTTTTCAATCACTTCTTGGGCAGAAATGCAACAAGAGTTCTTGAAGAAGTACTATCCGGTTTCTAAGACCAACGCCATGAGAACCTTAATTCGAGAATTTTCACATGGGGATGGAAAAACGTTTCATGAGGTATGGGAACGCTTTAATGAATTGCTTAGGAAGTGTCCACATCATGACATGCCCAAATGGAAATTAGTTCAATATTTCTTTGAGAGCTTATCGGACAATTACAAAGGCATGGTTGATGCTTCCATGGGTGGCTCATACATTGATAGGCATGAGGATGACGTGTGGCGTCTTTATGAGAGCATGAGCGAAAATTCTTTGCATAGAACATTATCA
Source organism: Cornus florida (assembly GCF_030987335.1). Classification (NCBI taxonomy): domain Eukaryota; kingdom Viridiplantae; phylum Streptophyta; class Magnoliopsida; order Cornales; family Cornaceae; genus Cornus; species Cornus florida. The sequence continues at coordinate 16,838,001 of NW_026775574.1, forward strand.
TCCAAGAATGGTAGAAATTCACAAGGTAGGAAGAGTGTTGGATTACATTAAGTCAACCATTCAAATGAAATAGCCGCCGAAATGAAGTCTTTATTTCAAAGGTTTGATCAATTTTTGATTAACCAAAACTCGACGAACCAAGTATCTTCCTTCCCTAACCATTTTTATCATGCATCAAATGAAATATGTATGACTTGTTCTAGTGTTCTTCATTCTACTTCTTATTGTCCTCGCGGACAAGTGCAAAATGAACTTAATGAACAAGTCAATGTAGCTTTTGTGAACCAAGGGAACAATCCTTATGGTACTCATTATAATCCAAGTTGGAGAAATCATCCGAATTTCTCTTAGAAAAACCAAGGAGAGGGCTCAAACCCTTCCCAAGGTGGTTTTCAAGGGAAGTACATTCCACCTCCACTTCAAAACCAAGGATTCCAAGGTTATAGACCTTATCAATCACAAGGGAATCAATTTGCTAACTCTCATTTTCCTAACCAATCTTATTCCCAAGGAAATGCTAGAAGTCCCGCCTTTAAAGAAAAAGTTTTGAATGTTTTGGGCACTTTAGAGGCTAATACTCAATTGTTTCATTCTCACTTTCAATCTATTGCGAAGCTAGAAACCCAAGTAGGGCAAATAACTAGCACTCTTAATGCTAGAGAGAAGGGAAAGATGCCTATGAATGCCCCACCTAAGCAACAATGTGTTGTGAAAACCCATTCCTCATCGAAAGGCCACACTATTGAGTATGTTAATGCGGTGACTACCTTACGGAGTGGTAGGATTGTGGACAATCAAGTTGAAATGTCCAATGAAGAGAGTGAATCGGTGCAACCTCAAGTTGTTACCCGTCCTGTTTCACATCCCATTCCTCTTTCATTGCATATACATGATCTTGTGAATGAGAAAACTTCAAAATGTGATTTGAAGAGTGATTATGAAAATGATTTGAAGAAAGATTTGCTGAAAAATGAGTTTGAAAAGGTTTTATTGAAAAATGATTTGAAACAAAGTGATTTAAAAACTTCTTGTGTTGAAGAGACTTCAAAGAAAAATTTTGAAAAGAGTTTTGAACCAAAAGTTCCATTTCCGGATGCCTTAAAAGGATTCATTTCAAAAGACAAGCAAAAGGCAAAAACCAATGAAATCATAGAAATGTTTAGGCAAGTGAAAGTCAATCTTCCACTTTTGGATGCAATCAAGCAAATTCTGGCATATGCCAAATTCTTGAAAGACTTGTGCACCCAAAAGTGGAAGAACAAGAGCCAGGCACCAAGAAAAGTGGTTTTGACCGAGCAATTAAGCTTAATTTTGCAACATAACACTTTACCAAAGTTTAAGGACCCCGGTTCACCTACTACTTCATGCATTATTGGTGATCATATCATTAATCAGGCGCTTCTTGACTTAGGAGCAAGTGTTAACCTTCTTCCATACTCGGTTTATGTCAAATTGGGCCTAGGTGAATTGAAACCGACGTCGGTAGTTTTACAACTTGCCGACCGATCCATTAAGAAGCATAGGGGTATAATTAAGGATGTATTGATTAAGATTGACAAATTCTTCTTCCCTATTGATTTCGTTGTTGTAATACCCCTAATTTCAAAAGGATAGTCCTGGTATTTAATTTATTGTTTTAATTGAGTTTTTAATTCTTTAATTGTTTCTTTGACTTATTTGACTTACTTGAATTATTTGAATTTATTAATTGGGTTATTTATTTATTTTTTTTGCTTTAATGGTTTGTTTATCTAATTATTTTTATTTGTCTAATTAGTTAATTCTTTTTATTTTATGTACATGGTTAATTATTTTAATTTCATGGTTTTAGTGGGCTTAAGTTAATTATTATTATTATTATTTTTATCAAATTAGGTTTCTATCAGTTTTTAGGAGTCACGTATTTAGCCGATATAGTTTTTAACCTAGCGTTACTTGGATTAGGGTTAATGCTGAGTCTATAAATATGCACGTTAGGGTGGATTAGGGTTTAAAAACAAAACAAAATGTACGTTCTATGGAGGCATTGAGGAAATAGAGGGAGAGCAAACAGAGAGTTTCGCCGGAGGATTTTAGAACGACGTCGGTGTAAGGCAAGTTCTATACCTAACTCCTTCCCTTAGATTTGTGTTCTTTACATCTTTAATACAATTCCAGGAGTAAATAAATGTTGGAAGTAATTTGGTTTGCATGTTTTGATTGGAACTAAATTGTATATTTGTATAAACTGTTGTTGTTCCGTTTTGATTCTTCTCTGCTTACTTCTTTTTCTATTGGAAGTAAATTATTGTGGGATGGTTTTAAAACTCTCTAGAACACTAGAAACCAATTTTAAAGTAGTAGCAACCTTGGCAATGGGGGACAAAAGTATTGAAAACCGTCGGAGATCACATAGGTAAACGGAGAAGAGAGAACAGAGAAAGCAGGAGGTGGAGGCGGCTCCACACAAGGGTGGAGCCGGCTCCAAGGGGCTATGGAGGCGACTCCACACAAGGGGGAGGCGGCTCCCCATGTGGGGGAGGCGGCTCCACCCCCTTCTGTTGCGTTTTGTGTGAGTTTTTGCTTTTGGGATGTTTTTCTGATGATTTTTGGTGTTTTCAGAGGCTATAATTGAGATACTAAATGTACCTAGGGTCTTGTTAAAGCTTCAAAAAGTGTAGGAATGAGCAATAAAACACTTGGGGTTATAGGTTGCACAATAAACAGTTTATAACAAAGCTGCAAATTGTTAAGGGATACGATGGTTCAGGTTGTTTTAACAGTTCTGTTTATAAAAGGATTATATAAATCTAATCATATAGCAGTGGAAGAAGTTGAGCATGTTAAAATATATATATACATGTTATTTATGCTTGTTGTGGACTTATTAATGATTCAATTTTAGCATCTATTGTATAAACTGTTGAACTGTTGTTAGAAGCTTGTTAGTTTGTCTATGGTTATCAAGCTTGCTGATATAATACAGGATGTGTACATTTAACATGACCTTTCACTTATTTGGATTCTGAGAATAATTGGATAATTGAGTATACTGCTATGTTATCAATTGCTGGACTGTGGTAGGGTAGGGGAAAATTAGCTTATTAAAATACTCAACTCTAATATGCTAATTCTGGAACAGTTGGGGAGTAAATTTAATATTTTTATTCTCAATGGTTGAATTTATGGATTGGATGATAATTACATGCATGTTCTGTATTATCATTTGCTGAATAGATGGATGGTATGTACCGGTATGGGACGGTGACATACTAGGGGGATTAGTTCAAAACCGCTAAGTCTTACCTACTCTGGGAACTAAGGAATGGATTAACTAAAAGTTATATCCTATTAATTCATAGTGTCATGGCAACGTATTGTTGAGCGGCACTACTACGGATTCTGGATGGATTTTAAATATATTGTTATGGTATCTCGATATGGGCTTGAGTCTTAGGATCGATGGTTAGGGAGCGTATATGCATCGGGATGCATAGCTGGCTACAATGGTTGGAGGTGTACCCTGTCTAGGTATAGGTACACATGCCCACTTCGTGTGCGTCTTATATGTTGCCTCTATTCAGGTTGAGACCGGCCTGTAGCCAGTGAGACTCCTTTACTGTGAAATATATATATATATTCACAGACTATATAGTTATTGTTGAGTTGGTTAGGATGTACATGTGTATCGAGTCTCTGCTTGGATTGTAGTAGGATAAAACTTGTCTGTGGGCCTGACCCACTTCTATTTTTTCAAGTACACGACAGTTCCAGACTTGGACATGTTCGTGCTGAGCAGAGATTTTATTCAATCTACTGACGATGTAGGACTTCTCTTCGTAGCTTACTTCTGGATGTCTTATCAGTTGTTTTTATTACTGTTTAGGTTATTATTAGGGGTCCACTAGATATGGATTCCCGAGTTGTTCCCTTGGAGGTTTTGGAGTTGGATTATTTAATCTTTATTATTTGAGGATTTTATTTTAGTTTCTTTCAGCTTAAACTTTATTTCTTAAATTCATTTTTGTCATCTGTGTTCGTTATAACATATTAATTGTTTGATATTTCCCTCGGGTTTGGGCCTGGGCCTGATCAACCCGTGTCTCGGATCCGAGGGGTATCATAGTTGGTATCAGAGCACTCCAGGTTCAAGTGTCTCTAGGATGTTTCGTATTAAGTCTTCCGCGTAGCGTTCTCTTGATTAGAGCTTAAGTTAGGATTCATTGTATTCCTTACAATTGGTATAGAAATGGTACTGATGTCTGTCTTTTCGTGTTAACAGATGGTTAACGCTAGAAACGGATAGAACATGCAAGGAACTAGGAAGGAAAGGAGAGCGGCACGTAGGCAACAATATCTCCTACGGCGTCAGCAAATGGAGGAAGAGCAGCAAAGGCTTGGGTTTCAAGATGACATGGGTTAGTTTCAAGAGGAACAAGGGAATGTTCAGCAGACTCTGGACTAGGTCAGGGATCCAGAGATTCCTCCTCACCTCAATGACCTCGTTGCTCGGGTTATAGAAGCTGGGGTAACAGCTGGACTTCGGAATCAGCCTCAGGTACAGCCGGCACCCCTACCAGCACCGGGTGTTCAGACTAATACTTGGGAGAAGGCCAGGAGTTCTTTCATAAAGGGGAGCCCACCTGAGTTCACAGGCTCCACCGATGCGAGAGCAGCTCACCAGTGGAAACAGGACATTTAGCGACATCTTCGCTTGGTTCAGTGCACGGAGGTTCAGAAGCAGATGCTTGCTACATTCAAGCTAGTTGGGGATGCACTACAGTGGTGGGAGTCAGTTACCACTGCAGAGGAGAGGATGGCATTGACTTACGATCAGTTCAGTGCATGCTTTGATGAGAAGTATTTTCCTTATGCAGTCAGGGCAGCTATGAAAACTGAGTTTCTAAATCTGCAGCAAGGGAATATGATAGTGGCGGAGTATGAGCAGTAGTTCACACGCTTGTCTCTCTTTGCACCGGATGAGGTGGATACAGAAGAGAAGAAGCACAACAGTTTTGTCAAAGGACTGATGTGGTCTATCAAGAGAGCTATTACAGGTAGTCCAGCCTATACTACCTATGCTCAGGTGGTAGACGCCGCTCTACAGCAGTATCAGTTGACTATGGATATCAGACAAGCCAAGGGTGAAAAGCGGGGTGACAGAGACTTTGCTAATCAGTTAGCTGAGAAAGGGAATGGGAACGGTCACCGACAGAATGACAAGGGCAAGTTCCAGGGACAACAGCCATGGAAAAAGCACAAGGGTGGTTTAGATGCTCCCAAGGATGTGGCACCTATTTAGCGTTAACAGAATGGAGGACCACAGGCAGGACAGGGTCAGCTACAGGCTAACCGACAGAGGAGGCCATTTGGTACTTTCCAGGGTAGTTGTTATAGTTGTGGAGAGTATGATCACACTTCTAGGTAGTGTCCTACATTTAGACAGGGACAGGGACAAAGACAGGGGCAGGGATAATATGTGCAGCAGGGGCAGAGGGCGCCAGTGCCTCTACCAGCTCCACAGGTTCCACGGATTCAGGGACAGACACATCTGGCTTTACCGGCACCGCCGCAGACTTAGGGACAGGCACCACAGCAGTTACACTATGGTAGGGTGTATAACCCCATGCCACAGGATGTTCAGGCACCTCAGGCTGTTGAGGGTAAGTTTCCTATACATGGTTTTCATGGACGTGTTTTATTTGATTCGGGTGCTATACACTCATTTGTAGCTAGGACTTTTGTTGTTTTATCTGGGATGAGGACAAGGGTATGCACTAGACCTCAGGGTATTTCTACACCATTGGGCGATACAGCTATTTTATAGGAGAGTGATGGGCCTGTGACACTAGATATTGGTAGACTCAGATTTTTAACCAACCTATTGGTCTTGGACATGCACACTTATGATGTTATACTTGGGATGGATTGGTTGTCTCACTACTATGCCCAAGTTAATTGTTTTGATAGGTCTATTGTGTTTACCATACCTGGTCAGGACATGTATATTGTCGCTATGCCGCGTTCTAGTGGAGTCACTGGCACCTATTTGTTCCATGTGGAGGAGTAAATGGAAGAGGGGATTACTGTATCATTGGATAACATACTGATTGCACAAGATTTCCCGGATGTATTTTAGGAGATTCCAGGGTTGCCGCCTAGTCGCGAGATTGACTTAGCTCCAGGCACTACGCCTATTGCTAGGGCACCCTATAGGATGGCACCGATGGAGATGAGAGAGCTGAGGGATCAGATTCAGCGGTTACTCAGCCAGGGTTTTATTCGTAGGAGTACATCACCTTGTGGAGCACCGGTTCTCTTTGTGAAGAAGAAGGATGGTTCGTTTCGCCTGTGTATAGATTACAAGGAGTTGAACAAGGTTACTATTCGTAACAAGTATCCTTTGCCCAGGATCGATGATTTGTTTGATCAATTACGGGGAACCACATACTTCTCCAAGATTGATCTACGTTCTGGTTATCATCAGCTGAGAGTTAGGGAGTAGGATGTTCCTAAGATTGCGTTTCTCACAAGATATGGTTCTTATGAGTTCTGTGTCATGCCGTTTGGGACAACTAACGCACTCTTCAGGGCTTATTTGGATCAGTTTGTCATTGTTTTCATTGATGATATCTTGATCTATTCTAGGTCTGAGGACGATCATGTGAGACATTTTCGGATGGTGTTGCAGACGCTTCATGAGCACCAACTACATGCCAAATTCGAGAAGTGTGAATTTTGGCAGCGGGAAGTGAAGTTTCTGGGTCACGTGGTGTCAGAAAAAGGGATAGCAGTAGATCCGGCCAAGGTTTTAGCTGTGGTAGAGTGGGGACAGCCTACTTCACCTACCGAGATTCGGAGTTTTCTCGGTTTGACAGGATATTATCGTCGGTTCATCCAGGGGTTCTCCAAGATAACAGGACCACTCACTCATCTTACCAAGAAGGGTGTACAGTTCGTGTGGGATGAACACTGTCAGTGAGCTTTTGATGAGCTGAAAAGGAAGTTGATTTCTGTACCAGTTCTGGCTATTCCGCAGAGTGGGATAGAGTATCTTGTTTACACAGATGCTTTGTTACAGGGTCTTGGATGTGTTTTGATGCAGGAGAAGCGACCGATTTCTTATGGATCTCGGAAGCTTAAGCCTCATGAGCTTAATTATCCAACACATGATTTGGAATTGGCAGCTGTGGTCTTTGCCTTACACATTTGGAGGCATTATTTGTTGGGTGAGTCCTTCAAGTTATTTAGTGATCACAAGAGTCTGCAGTACTTGTTCACTCAGCGGGAGCTGAATATGAGACAGCGCAGATGGTTGGAGTTTGTGAAAGACTATCACTTTTCCATACAATATCATCCAGGGAAAGCGAATGTGGTGACGGATGCACTCAGTCGCTGACTTGTCGGTAGTCTTTCTGCTCTATTCATTACTGAGTGGAATGCTTTGAAGAATGTAGATGAGTTGTCAGACGCTTTTAGGGCTTGCATGGTGGTTACACCTTCCATCATTCGCAAGGTTTTACAAGCATAACTCACCGATCGGCAGTGTATTGACAAGGTCGTAGAGATAGCTTCTGGAGAGGTTCCATTCTACTATGTTGGGACTGATGGTGGTTTATGGTACAAGGGTCGGTTAGTGGTACCTTCTGCTGATGATTTGAGGAAGGATGTGATGATTGAGACTCACCACTCTGAGTTTTTTGTTCATCCGGGAGGTGATAAGATGTATCAGGATATGAAGCGACAGTTTTGGTGGGCAGGTATGAAAAGGAACATTGCTCTTTTTGTCTCCCGATGTAGTACTTGTCAGATGGTCAAGATTGATCATCAAAGGCCACCAGGAGCTCTACAGCCACTACCGATTTCAGAGTGGAAATGGGAGAGCATATTTATGGATTTTGTGGAAGGATTGCCCAATTCTTTCAAGGGCCATAATTCCATATGGGTCATTGTGGATAGGTTGGCCAAGTCAGCTCATTTCTTGCCTATTTGCACTGATTTCACTTCGGAGCAGTTGGCAAGGCTTTACATCTCAGAGATTGTGAAGTTGCATGGCATTCCGTTGTCTATCATATCGGACAGGGATTCGAGCTTTGTGTCGGGATTTTGGAAGAGCTTTCAGCAAGCCTTGGGTACAAAGTTGCACCTTAGTACTGCTTATCATCCTCAGACTGATGGACAGATTGAGCGGGTGAATCAGATTATGGAGGATATGTTTCGGTCGTATGTTCTTGATTTCAAGGGCCACTGGGAGGATTACTTACCGCTTGTGGAGTTTGCTTATAACAATAATTTCCAGAAGACTATTGGGATGGCACCATTTGAGGCGTTATACGGTCGACCATGTCGATCGCCTATTTATTGGATGGAGGTTGGTAAGAGCAGATTCTTGGGTCTTGAGTTCATTAAGGATACTTCAGAGAAGATTGCTCTTATTCGAGATCGCATGCGTACTGCCCAGAGTAGGCAAAAGAGTTATGCTGATCGTCGCACTCGTGCTTTGGAGTTTAAGGCTGGGGATCAGGTTTTTCTCAAAGTCTCGCCTATGAATGGTGTTATGCGCTTTGGGAAGAAAGGGAAGTTGTCACCACGGTTTGTCGGTCCATTCATGATTACGGATCGAGTTGGAGCTGTCGCTTATAGGTTGGCATTTTCGGATAATTTGGATTGCGTCCACAACGTGTTCCATGTTTCCATGTTGCAGAAATTTCTGCGAGATGAGGATCGGTATCAGCATATTGATGTTGGGGAGATTGAGTTGCAGCCGGATGCAACTTATTTACAGCCACCGTGTCGTATTATAGATCGTCGGGATTAGATTCTTCGTAATAAGGTTATTCCTTTGGTATGTGTTCAGTGGAGTCATCACAATGAGGCTGAGTCCTCTTGGGAATGGGAGGATGTCATTCGCTCACAGTTTCCTAAAACGTTGGACGAAGGTAAGAGCGAATTCCGAGGACGGAATTCCTTTTGTTAGGGGGGAAGAATGTAATACCCCTAATTTCAAAAGGATAGTCCTGGTATTTAATATATTGTTTTAATTGAGTTTTAATTTCTTTAATTGTTTCTTTGACTTACTTGAATTATTTGTATTATTTGAATTTATTAATTGGGTTTTTTATTTTTTTTTTTTGCTTTAATGGTTTGTTTATCTAATTATTTTTATTTGTTTAATTAGTTAATTTTTTTTATTTTATGTACGTGGTTAATTATTGTATGGTTCATTATTTTAATTTCACGGTTTTAGTGGGCTTAAGTTAATTATTATTATTATTTTTATCAAATTAGGTTTCTATCAATTTTTAGAAGTCACGAATTTAGCCGACATAGTTTTTAACCTAGCGTTACTTGGATTAGGGTTAATGCTGAGTCTATAAATATGCATGTTAGGGTGGATTAGGGTTTAAAAACAAAACAAAACGTAAGTTCTGTGGAGGCATTGAGGAAATAGAGGGAGAGCAAACAGAGAGTTTCGCAGGAGGATTTTAGAACGACGTCGGTGTAAGGCAAGTTCTATACCTAACTCCTTCTCCTAGACTTGTGTTCTTTACATCTGTAATACAATTCCAGGAGTAAATAAATGTTGGAAGTAATTTGGTTTGAATGTTTTGATTGGAACTAAACTATATATTTGCATAAACTGTTATTGTTCCGTTTTGATTCTTCTCTGCTTACCTCTTGTTCTATTGGAAGTAAATTATTGTGGGATGGTTTTAAAACTCTATGGAACACTAGAAACCAATTTTAAAGTCGTAGCAACCTTGGCAATGGGGGACAAAAGTATTGAAAACTGCCGGAGATCACACAGGTAAACGGAGAAGAGAGAACAGAGAAAGCTGGAAGTGGAGGCGGCTCCATACAAGGGTGGAGCTGGCTCCAAGGGGCTATGGAGGCGGCTCCATACAAGGGGGAGGCAGCTCCCCATGTGGGGGAGGCGGCTCCACCCCCTTCTGTTGCGTTTTGTGCTAGTTTTTGCTTCTGGGATGTTTTTATAATGATTTTTGGTGTTTTCAGAGGCTGTAATTGAGATACTAAATGTACCTAGGGTCTTGTTAAAGCTTCAAAGAGTATGGGAATGAGCAATAAAACACTTGGGGTTATAGGTTGCACAATAAACAGTTTATAACAAAGCTGCAAATTGTTAAGGGATACGATGGTTCAGGTTGTTCTAACAGTTCTGTTTGTAAAAGGATTATATAAATCTAATCATGTAGCAGTGGAAGAAGTTGAGCATGTTAAAATATATATATATACATGTTATTTATGCTTGTTGTGGACTTCTTGATGATTCAATTTTAGCATCTATTGTATAAACTGTTGAACTGTTGTTAAAAGCTTGTTAGTTTGTCTATGGTTATCAAGCTTGCTGATATAATACAGGATGTGTACATTTAACATGACCTTTCACTTATATGGATTCTGAGAATAATTGGATAATTGAGTATACTGCTATGTTATCAATTGCTGGACTGTGGTAGGGTAGGGGAAAATTAGCTTATTAAAATACTCAACTCTAATATGCTAATTCTGGAACAGTTGGGGAGTAAATTTAATATTTTTATTCTCAATGGTTGAATTTATGGATTGGATGATAATTACATGCATGTTCTGTATTATCATTTGCTGAATGGATGGATGGATGGTATGTACCGGTATGGGACGGTGACATACTAGGGGGATTAGTTCAAAACCGCTAAGTCCTACCTACTCTGGGAACTAAGGAATGGATTAACTAAAAGTTATATCCTATTAATTCATAGTGTCATGGCAACGTATTGTTGAGCGGCACTACTATGGATTCTGGATGGATTTTAAATATATTGTTATGGTACCTCGATATGGGCTTGAGTCTCAGGATCGATGGTTAGGGAGCGTATATGCATCGGGATGCATAGCTGGCTACAATGGTTGGAGGTGTACCTTGTCTAAGTATAGGTACACATGCTCACTTTGTGTGCGTCTTATATGTTGCCTCTATTCAGGTTGAGACCGGCCTGTAGCCAGTGAGAGTCCTTTAGTGTGAAATATATATATATATTCACAGACTATATAGTTATTGTTGAGTTGGTTAGGATGTACATGTGTATCGAGTCTCTGCTTGGATTGTAGTAGGATAGAACTTGTCCGTGGGCCTGACCCACTTCTATTTTTTCAAGTACACGACAGTTCCAGACTTAGACGTGTTCGTGCTGAGCAGAGATTTTATTCACTCTACCGACGACGATGTAGGACTTCTCTTCGTAGCTTACTTCTGGATGTCTTATCAGTTGTTTTTGTTACTATTTGGATTATTATTAGGGGTCCACTAGAGATGGATTCCCGAGTTGCACCCTTGGAGGTTTTGGAGTTGGATTATTTAATCTTTATTATTTGAGGATTTTATTTTAGTTTCTTTTAGCTTAAACTTTATTTCTTAAATTCATTTTTGTCATCTGTGTTCGTTATAACATATTAATTGTTTGATATTTCCCTCGGGTTTGGGCCTGGGCTTGATCAACCCATGTCTCGGATCCGAGGGGTATCACAGTTGTCATTGACACGGAACCGATCCCCAATCCTAAAAGCCAAATTCCCGTTATCCTTGGCTGTCCTTTCTTGGCAACCGCTAATGCCAACATCAATTATAGGACGGGGATAATGAAGATCTCATTTGGCCACATGAAGGTGAAGTTGAATATCTTTAATCCCACACCCAATTCATTTGACAAATATGTAGGAGAAGTTAATGTTGTAGATAAATGTCATGATCTTCAATGTCAAGGAAGTGAGCTTTTGTCTAAGACAAAAACTTCAAAAGGATCATCTTCAACCTTGCATTCTCAAAGTGTTGTTTCAAATTCTTGCTTTGAAAGGGCATGGAAGCCCAAAGGTTGTGATTGCATTGACAAGGGATCAAAAGTTTCTTTTGAGCTTAATCCAACAAGTTCTTCAAAGAACTATTTGTTGGGTGGAGTTCAAAGCATCTATCACCCCAACAAGGAGGGGATGCATTACAAGATCTTTGATCTGGGCTAAAAGAGCCCAATGTCATGTTAGAGACGTTAAAGACTAGCAAAACATTTCGTAGGGTGTCAAAACCCCATTCCTCCGTTATTTCTATCTTAAATTTCATTTCTTGCGAAGTCTAGATACTTGTTTTTTGGTTCATATGCATTGCTAGGAACTGTGATTAGGATTGCATGAAATTTTGTGTTGTGATTGAGCATTCTACATAAGTTTGATCGATCGCAAATAAGAGTTCGATCGATCGAACTTCCACCTGCATCCAACACTTAGAAAAATTTTCGACCTGCATCCACCTGCATCCAAATCACCTTTCTGTCCCATTGTTCGAACTAATTCTCAGATCGATCAGAAGACCTTAGATTGATCCAACTTCAAAGTTCGATCGATCTTGAGATCCAACACTTAGAAAATTTTGAGCCTACATCAACCTGCATTATTCAGCTCTCTGTCTCATCAATCGAAAACATTTCAAGATTGATCTGAAGTTCTTAGATCGATCCAACTTCAAAGTTAGATCGATTTGTAAGTTGCAACACTTAGCCAAATTTTTGAACCAAAAACCTGCATATTTCTGCTCTCTGTCTGATCGATCGAACATTTTGTTCAGATTGATCTCAGTTCTTCAATTCTCTATTTTGACTTTGGTTTGACTTCATTTGACTTTTTAATTTTCAAAAAAAATAATTCCAAAAAGATTTTATTTTATTCTATTTTTCAAAAATCGAAAAATATTTTCTATTTTTCAATTTTAATTTTTAATTTTTAATTTTAGTTTTTAATTTTTCAAAAATTTCAAAAATTCTAAAAGCACTTTGAAGAGAGATCATCAAAGTTCGATCGATCAGAAATCTCAGTTCGATCGATCGAACTAATAGGGAAAAGTTTTTAAAAATAGACCTGGAGGGTCTCAAGATCGATTCATTAGATCGATCCAACCCTCCAAACCCTTGTCCCTCATTCCCGTCACCACTGTGCACCCATCTTCATCATCTTCTCTAGCGAGATCCAAACTTTGATTCTCTCTCTCTACTCTCGGATTTTCATCTCCATCTTCTTCTCATCTTCTCTCTCGACTTGAGGTAAGATTCGAGCCACACCTTGTCATTTCAAGCTTCAACTTGACAATACATGTTGCCTACATGCTAGATCTAGGATGTATTGTTGATGAAATCCACCATTGATGAGCTTGAAGCATGTTTGTATATATGTGTATATATATGTATATATGGTTATATATTTTTGAGTTTTGATTCAATTTGTGGGAGTATGGGCCATGCTAAGTGACTAGGATTGATGATTTGATGAGTTGATGGGCCCACGACCTTGTTCGTGTGGCCCCCGTGCTTCCAAAGTCATAGATATGTGACCTTTCAGTTTTCACCTTCGCACAATTCGATCGATCGAAATTCTATCTCAGATCGATCTTGAGAGATCGATCGAACTTAGTTTTTCAAATTTCTCAGATCGATCAAAGTTTTAAGATCGATTTCAAACCTTTTTGTGATCGATCTAACTTCACAGATCTCATACACAAACTTCATTCATCATGTATTATGTTTATGCTATCTCATTCATGCCCAATGCTTGTGACATTCCACATTGGATGCATTTCATACTTACATTGTTTAGCATGCTTCATATCCTACATTAGATTCATGTCATCTATATGATTTGTCTATCTTATTTGACATGCATGTTTCTATTTTGAGCTTTTAATTCTTTATTCTGGCACTGACTCCCCTTGCAAGTTTTTAAATTATTTTTCAGGCCATGACTAAGCGCAAGACTATTGCCAAGAGGCAACACGGGCCCCAGAGACATATCCGACCTAAGATAGAGGAGCTAGCAGAGCCCTCTCATGCACAGGAGGAGCCATTACAACCTACTCCACCTCAGTCACCTGCTCATGAGGCTGAGGATGATCATGTTCTATTTACTTCTGCGGCTCAGCCTGCGTTTACACCATCACCATCTCCATCACATGCTGGAGCTGAGCATTCCCCATTACCATCTCCACCACACCAGCCAGCTCGAGAGCGTGATAGGCCCGCACCTAGATATACGCATATGATAGTGGACTATGAGTCAGTGTTCGACACAGATTTTTTCTCCAGATCGGTACTGACCCGATCAGCTTATCATGATATTATCCAGAGGGGCCTTGCAGCTATTCTTGCCCCAGTAACTGAGCCAGTCTACCCGCGGCTAGTACGGATGTTCTTCCAGAACCTCTGACCGTCCCCGCGTACCACGGCAGAGCTGGTCACTACTATAGATGGCCATCAGATTATGATTACTATGGACACGCTAGCCCGATCATGCCATTGTCCACACCGATGCCCTCCGGAACTACATGAGCTATATTCGAGGCTATATAGGCCTTCTTATGCCGACATGGCAGTTTTCTTGACAGGTCACCATGCCGATGGTGAGACTTTCACCACCCGTACCTTTTTTCCAGATGACCTATGGTTCTTTGATTCCATTTTTTTCGGAACATATATATGGCCGGGCATAAGATTTAACGACGAGGACACTATCTGACAGCCTTCTACGTATTTTATACAGGCCACTGGGTATCTATCCCCACGCTCATCTGGAGCGTGATGAGGAAGCTCTTCGACGAGTATATCAGCAAAGAGAAGCCCGGAAGGGCTAAGTCTCTCCCTTTTGGCCACCTCATCACCCAGATACTTTTTGATTAACGCTATCTTTTTCATCCTCGGGAGCACCCTGAGAGAAGTTCCTGTCACTTCTTGAATAAGGACTGGACAAGAGCTACAATGCTATTATCACCAGACTGCAGACCACGTAATAGTGGCTGCAGAGGAGCTTGAGGCTGAGGAGGCAGAGGCAGTAGCTGAGGCAGCAGCAGCAGATCCCGCAGCAGACGATGTGCCAGTAGGTCCAGCTGCAGAGCACATAGACATTGATTTAGAGCGACCTGCAGATAACGCAGAGCAGCACTCTCCAGCTGGGTCGCCAGTACATGAGGAGGAGTAGACTCAGGATCTTTCTTCTGATTCATCCATACCTGAGGCTCCTAGTCAGACCCCTGGCTTTGGAGAGCGTCTTCAGGCTCTTGAGGATGCAGTGGTTACTATCAAAGCTGATACTGTTACCATTCGAGCTGATGCTGTAGCCCACCGAGCTGATTTTGCTACATTCCACACGGATGTCATGACTGCACTCCGAGACTTATCTCGCGATATCCGCGGAGCTCACCCTGCCCGTCCTGCCTCGTCCACCTAAGATTTCCAGTTTCTTCTATCTTTTTATACTACACCTCTATGCTCTATACTTCATTTTTATCACTGTATATCATTTGCAGCCTGATATTTCGGCTTTGATCTTTTGATGTACTCTATACTTTATTTTCTCTATATATATTTTTGCTATGAATGTCATCTATTATATTATTATCTCTATATGTTTGACTCCATCAGGTGCATCACAGTGACTACAGTGAGAGAGTGTGCTACACAATTTTCAAGACCACCCTTATACCTCTCTCCCTGCTTTATTTCATTTACACTTACATGTCCATTGTGCACTGATTATCCCTTTTTGTTATCTGATGAGTTTATCCGAGTGCCAAATTTCAGGACCACAGTTAATCCCAAGTTTGGGGGGGCCATGCCACCCACTTTGGATACTTCAGTCCCAGCCATTCTTTGCCTTAATTGCACCGGTATACTATTTCCTTTTGTTTTCCTTGCACATTGAGGATATTGTGCCGTTTAAGTTTAAGGGTAATGGTGTATATTACAGTGTTTGCTTTTAAATTCAAAATTTTGAGCATGACTTGTGTATTTGAGAGGTTTTCTATGATTGGTCCATATCTAGCTATGATTTTGATCTTTTGAGGACTATATTGCTTAAAATTTAAAAATTACTTGACTTGAGAGTCCAATACTCCTTGTATGCCTTGTGGAAGCCATTTAGGAGTAAATTTTTTGAAAGATTGATATCTTGCTTGCACTTGTGGTCCACATCATCTTGATTTTGTGATTGTTTTTAGATTTACTTTAGAATTCTACACTAGCACCGGCGCACACTAGCATTTATTTATGGGGTACATGCTTTGTTGATTATTGAATTGGTTATATCCCAATTGAGCTAGTAGTGCATTGAAAGCTTTCATTCTTGATAAAAGTGGATAACAACCCCTTTTCACTAAGTAGCCAGGATTCTAACTTCATCAAGTACTGAACTTCTCGCACCAAAAGGTGGAGGGCCCAAATTCTAGGTTAATAATTGAACTTGCTTACAAAAAAAAAAAAAAAAAAAAAAAAAAGAGCAAAAGCAAAAGTAATAAAAAGTGAGGACTTCTCCCAAATGGTGAGAAGTGGGAAATGATTAGATGGAGGTTGTTCTGATTTGTAGCCTAGTTGATTTGAGCTTGTAAGTCCGTAGGGGTATTTGAATGCCTAATGCCCTAAAGCCGTCTGGTTTGGGAGTCATTGACCTAACGCTCGACCTCATGAATCGCTAGAAAGCTTAATAGATCAACACATTGCACCATGCTTCCATCTTTGATCCTAAAAATAAAAAATAAAAAAAATCGAGTGGAAAAAATAACCGTACCTAGAACAATAAAGCTTTAATAAAATGTTTACTTTTTGTCTTGATGATCAGTACTAGATTTGTGTGCTAGTTTGAGGGTAAGGATGTGATTAATTCTTAGTCCTCCACACATTAAGAAAATGATCATGCAAATCAAAACAACTTTAGAATCCTTTTTGAGTGGACCGGCATCAAATATGTTGCTATCTAAGCCAACTATACTTGCTTGCTTGATGTTGAGATTTTGGAAGATTGCTTAGAGATGTTTGAAAAATTGTATACTTGAGGTAGTTTTCTCCCAATACTTGTTTGCAATATTGGTGCCTCTTTTGAAAGAATGAGCTTAATGTTTGTGGGTATCATTTCTGAAAATCCTCACGAGACTTCACTCGTCCACTAGGGATAACCTAGGAGTTTAAAAGGCTTGTTGCATATGCTAAGTGCAATCGTGTTCCCTACGAAAGTGGTACTATCCATTTATTGTTTTCTAGTTCATAATTGTTTAGTTATTCATTTCATTTCTTTACTTTCTAGTTCATTGTTAGGTACTAGCAATATTTAAGTTTGGGGGTGTGATGAGCGCTGAAAAGTGCGTATTTAAACCCCTTAAGCTTAGGCATTATAGTACCTTTATCTATCTTACTTTACCATTTTAAATTGATTTTGTATTATTTCCATTTTCAGGCACTTATCCCGAAAATAAGCTAACTCAGCCAAATAAGAGCAGAAATGAAGCAATTCTGGGATAAATCAAAGAAAGGAGCCAAGTGACCTCTAAACCCCAAGATCTCTCTCTCTCTTACTTACTCTTTATTGCATTCAATTATTTAGTTTAATTTGCTCTCTAGTTTAATTAACCAACCAACCATTTGTTTGATCACTCGACCAACTAACCCTAATAGCGATTCCACAATCAAATTCGACTCCAATCCCTTGGGACGATCCCTACTCACCCTAACTATATTTTTAGTGAAGGTAGTAGTGGCTTCTATAAATGTAAAACTTGGCCCTCGTCTTCATGCACACTTTCTAAGCTTGTGGTAGGACGACGATAAGAAACCACCAGTGAACAGCAAGTGTGGGGCTCCTATTCAGTATATGAATGCTCCAATTTACAGCTTTGGGCCAAAAACTTCTTGGGATCTTGCTTCTTGCCAAAATAGTCCGCACCATGTTCAAAATTGTATGATTCTTCCTCTCTGAAACGCTATTTTGCTATGGTGTATAAACTGCTGTCAGTTGCTTTTGAATTCCATGAGCCTCATAAAAATTTACAAATTCTTGTGAGTTGTATTCTCCACCACGATTGCTACGAAGAATCTTTATGGGCAAGCCCGCTTCTTTTTCGACCAGCGCCTTTAAATTTTTGAAAGCTAAAAATGTTTCAGACTTCTCCTGTAAAAAATAAGCCCATGTTTTTCGACTATAATCATCAATGAACGTTATAAAATAACATTTATCACCATTCGATGTCGGATTAATGGGTTTGCATATATCAGAATGTACTAGCTCCAACACCTTCTTCACTCTCCATGATTTTCCTTTCGGAAAATGATCACGATGTTGTTTACCAACAACACATTTTTCACAAATTTATGAAGGTTGCTGAAGTTGCGGAAGACCCGTCACCATGTTCTTTTGATGTAGCGTCTTTAAACCACCAAAATTCAGATATCCATAGCGAAAATGCCATAGCCATGCCTCATTCTTTAATCTTACTGAAAAACATGACTGAGCGGTGCTATCAAGATACAACGGAAACATTCGGTTTGTCATCATGTTAACTTGAGCAATTAAGCCCAATTCTTCATCTCGAATGTGATAGACTCCATCTTTGATAGAAATCTCATATCCCTTCTCTTGGAGTTGACCAACACTTAGCAAGTTGGTTTTTAGATTTGGAACAAAGAAAACGTTAGAAATAATCTGATTGGAGTTTTCTTTGGTGTGGATTTTTACATTTCCTTTGCCCATGACAGATACTTTAGAATCATCACCAAACTTCACAGAATCACGGAAAGATTCATCCAAAGTAGAGAAGGCAGACTTGTCTCCATACATATGGTTGTTGTAACCTGTGTCTAAGTACCACAAATTATTATGGGTTTCCTCCTTCTCATGAAAAGCCATCAATAAAGACACTTCTTTTTCCTTTTCTGCAAAATTAGATTTTCCACCACCATTTCTATTTAAATTAGTTCAACATTCAGACTTATAATGGCCATACCTATAACACCTGAAGCATTCAACTTTTGATTTGTTTGACGATTTTGGCTTGAAAGAAGTTGAATGATTGTTGTCATGACCTCTTCCTCTTCCTTAAGAGTTAGAAAATTAATTATCTTCAGATCTCTAATGTGAGTATCTACCATTATTGTTGTTTTTGCCCCTTCTTATTCCTCGACCACCTCCTTTTGATGTCAAGAAAGAATTATTAGATGAGGCTTGTAAAGCTTGCTCCTCCTTTCTTACAGATTATTTTATGCTCATGAATTAACAAGGAACTCTGTAATTCATCAATGGATAATTCATCAGTATCTCTAGATTCCTCAATCGAATAAACAACATAGTTGTATTTTACTGTCATTGAACGAAGAATCTTCTCAATGATGGTGACGTCCTCCATCTTATCACCGTGGATCCGCATCTTGTTGACGATTGCCATCGTCCGAGAAAAATAGTCTGTGACCGACTCGCCCAATTTCATATGAAGCTTTTCAAACTCCATACGAAATGCTTGAAGCTGCTGCGTCTTTGCTCTCACTGATCCATGAAATTTTTTCTTTATAGAATCCTAAATCTGCTTGGAAGTTTCTTTGTTAAGAATTGTTTCCAAGATAGAGCGATTAATTGCTTAGAAAAGGTAGTTCTTTGCCTTTATATCCTTTAGCTTCAATCCTTCTAACTTTGTCCGCTGCGTCTCTGTCAATACAACACCTTCAGCTGGTTTTGCTACTCCAAAATCAACCACCTGCAAGTATTCTTTGGACCGTAAAAAGTTCTCCATTAGCAAGCTCCAATGATCATAGTGACCATCAAAGTGAGGAATGGCAGGTTGAACAAAATTTTTAGAAGCCATCGTACACCTCAAACAGGTGGTGAAATAAAAAACAAGTGAAATAGAAAGAAAGAAAGCTGTTGCTTTTTTGTTTTTTTTTTTTTTGGACTCTCTACCTCACCGATTGTGGGATTGACAAATTTTGGAACTCAGAAAACTCACTGTCTCTCTTTTATGTCTCTAATACCACTGTTACAAATAAAAGAGGATACATACTTAACAATAAAAGAAGATAAAGCAGAGAACATTTCTGGTCTACATAAAATTCATTAAAGAAATGGCCTTTATATAGGCAAGTACGTCAACTGATACAAGCATGAAAATAGGCACTACACACCACTACACAACGTGCAAAAACAAACTCCTATAAACTTGGTACATATAAACCAACTTGCTGAACACAACTCCACTATTAACAAATTCCTAAGGACTAGGACAACTTAGACAGAGTAAAAATTAAACATGCAAATACTTAAATTATTCAATAAGATCATCTAAGCCAATGATTTCATTTCCTACAAAATCAACAGCCCTTTGTGTATGTATACTTCTAATTCTTGTAGATTTGTAGTTTCCATCATCAATCGTCATTATAAGAGGTTGTGATGATATATGTCTGAGTGGATCATACTTGCATTGAGAATCGGATTCGTTTGTTGGCGGGGCAAACCAGAGGGTCTGTGGGAGAGTTTTTCTCTCACAAGCAACTGTTGTTGCAGCCAGGGCGGTGGGATATACTCTTAGGGCTGCAAATGAGTCAAGCCGAGCCGAGCTGAGCTTTAAGCTGTTCGGGCTCGACTTGCCTAGGTCAGAGAGGTGCTCGGGCTTAGCTCGGGCTCGGGTGAGCTTGGATTAGCAAGGCTCGAGCTCGGCTCAGCAATTTTTTAATGAGCTTGGGCTCGGCTCGGATCGGATCGGGCTCATGTGTATCATGTATATATCGTCGTCGTCTCCCACTCTGTCACTTATCTTCTCTGATTATCAAATGAATAAACTGCTCAACACAAAAAAAAAAAAAAAAAAAAAAAAAAAAAAAAAAAAAAAAAAAAAAAAAAAAACCGAAAAAAAAATCACCACCAATCTCCTTAGAATCGACTTCCAAGTTCATTTATTAATCACCCATCTTCTTCGCAAAGTTCCGATTCATCAAGAGAATATAGAAAGAGAGGGAGAGAAAATAATATATAGAGAGGGGAGAAAGAGAACACCAATCTGTCACCAAGGATGGTGCAACGGAGGATTGTCGTAGAAAAGTTGTGGTTGTAGAAGCGTGGTTGTGCCTCTACTTTAGGGTTTTCATCTAATCATTTTAACATATTATACATCTAATGGCTGAGATCAATAGTTAGTTGGGCTAGTGGGCTATTTTACTTAATGGACTCTATTTGTCAATGGGCTTCTAATTACTAATCAACTAACTGGACCAATTAAACAAACATGAATTTGGGCTAGTATATATGGATTAAACTTTTTAATATTATTATTATTTAAACGAGCCTGCTCACGAGCCGAGCTTAACATTGCTCAAGCTCGGCTCGTTTACTAAACGAGCCTGAAAAATAAGCTCAAGCTTGGCTCGTTAACTAAACGAACGAGCCCGAACTGAGCTTTTAACGAACCGAGTCCGAGCTATTCATGAACAACAGCTCGGTTCATTTGCAACCCTATATAATACTCTTGCCCTCATCAAAACCAGATCTGAGCCTCAATTGTAGTCAAGTGTTTTTTTAATTTAATTTAATTTTTTTTTTTTTTTTTTTTACAATATAAAGTAACAAAATTTACATTGCATTTTGAGGTAATCACACCATAATCTACATTTTATTTCAGCAAAACAAATATGTTTATTTTTATTTCTATAACTTCTATTTCTTTTTTTTCTTTTTCTTTTTCTTTTTTTTTTGTTGTCAATTATGTCTACAAGAAAATTTGAATCTGGGCATGAAAAAAAAAAAAAATCTAAATTGGATTAGAAAGATGTCAGAGATTGAATTTGAAACAATTTTTATGAACATGCAAAACAATTTTTATGAACAAGCTTTTTGAAGATGGAAATCTTTTCAGGACTTCAAAAAAAAAAAAAAAAATTCATAACAAGAATTTTGACAAGCAAAAGTAGTTAATATAGGGTAAAGCTCTAAAGTTACTTCTTGAAAACTAAAATACTTACAAAAAGCACGCTTTTGAGTGGAATTCCATAGTGTTAGAAGGGGCTTGCCATGAATTACCTCACACTCTGCTTCCACTAGTAGAGAGGCCTGTGATTGTGTTAAGAATTTGAGGGGTGTGCAGAAGGATTGAATTGTTCAGAGGAGTTCTTCCTCAAATTCATCTGAAAGACACTTCATACTTGGTCGATGATGATTTAGATGTTCTAGCCTCAATCAAGGACATTGAGAGAGTCACAATAAGTGGCTGGCTTCTTGAGGTACTTAGTTTGAACCCTTCTAACAAAATCAATTTTTATTATACTATCTGCCATTTTCGAAAGTGGCTGTGTGCAGCAGGCGTGATTTTTGAAAAACTTGAATTTAAATTCAATAAGTCAAAAAAGTTGTGCTGGACTGGTTCTTCAATAATTGTTTTTTAACAGCTTTCACACTCATGCAATTGTTTTTCAATTTGTAGATATCTTAATGTTTCTCTTTCTCTCCATAAATAAATGTACAGCCAGGGCGGCCGTAGCCTGCTTCAAAATATTTATTTCTTTATGTATTTTTGAAATGCCACAATACATTTGTGGAGTGTCAATATCAATTCTTAAAATAATAACAAATATAATATAGAGTGAATCTATAAATACTCGAATGGATAATAACACATTCCTTGTGAAATAAAAGACATTAATTAAATGTAGCTCATCAACGATTTGGACACTGTTCGTTTTTCGATGTAGCTTGCCATTAACATTTAGCAAAATGATATATCCCGAATAGAATCTATTTGTCTAATTGAAAGGATTCTTTGATGTAGTGAATGATACCTATATTTGAACTTATCAATATTATCAAATGGATAGAAACTTCTTAAGGTAGACAAATAGGTTAAAATAATTTGTGTAAATATCATTACTTTTAATATTATAATAATAATAATAAAAGCTCGAGCCTTACTTAGAGAATTTACGTAAATAGTGTTTAAATTAACTTAATTGATGTTGAAGGGTCTTGAACATTATATAGGGACTATGTATGCGTTTAAATAAATAGACTTGATTATAACGATGCATGCTATTTGAATGTTTTAAACAAATCAGTGGATTTAATCTTTTAGATTGTTCTAACAATTGAGATTAAATATTCAGCATGAATTAAAATTGGAAAATGTTTACTTGCCTGTATAATAAAATATCAACATGTTTAAGATTCAGTTTGTGTAGGATATATGATGTAGGATGCTTAAATAAATTATAAGTCATTCCTATTCTATGATTGCACGACATTATGTTATTATATTTATTTCTGAATTATTTGATGTATTTCCTTTTTTGTTACATCAACTATTGGATTATGTAGATGTAGTGTACCAGTATGGGATGGTGGCACTCTAGGGATGGATTAACTTATCAGTTAAGTCATACCTATTTTGTATAAGGAAATAAATTAACTAAAATGTAAGTCCTACTTATATTCGTGTCAGGTCAACTGAACAAGTTGGATGATACATAGTGGATTACTTTATATTGGATATGATGGATAATATATATATATATAGTTATATGTCATGATATGAGGTTGAGTCTCAGGATCTATGATAGGGTGCGTATATTGCCAGAGATGTGTAGCTAGATATAGTGTGGTTGTGTGCCCTGGTAGGTCTAGGTACTCATGTCCACTATATGTGCGTTTTGCATGTTGCCTACTATTCAGGTTGAGACAATCTTATAGTCTAGTAAGGTTCCTTTAGTGTGTATTTATATATATACGGATTACTAGTTATTGTTGAGTTGACTAAGATGTATACGTGTATCGGATCTCTGCTTGGATTGTAGTAAAGTAGAATTTGTTTGTGGGCCTGACCCACCATTATTTTTCAGGTGTTTTTCAGGTGTAGAAGATTGTTTGTGCTGAGTAGGTATTTGTTTACTTCACTCTTCCGAGTCTACTTAGGAGATTCATTTATGTTTCATCTTTTAGATGTAGACAGACATTATGGTTACTTAGTCAGTTGTGATTTTCTAGGGGTCCACACAGTATGGATTCCCGAGTTATATTTGGAAGATATGTTTTATTAGAATATTTTATTATTTAATAAAAATTTATTATGAGGATTTAATGGATTATCATTTTAGTGTTCATTTCAGCATTTTTATTTATCCTCTTGTATTCCGTGTTTGATTATTACCGATTTGTTTTTTATATCCCCGGGTGTTCGGGCGTAGGCCTGGCCAACCCGTATTCGGAAATCCGGGGGTATCACATAACCTGAACCATCACAACCCATTCAGGTGATGGTTCAAGCCACCCGAAAAGGCACCATGATGCCTATATAAACCCCCCCTTGGGTTTGTTTCAAAGCACACCAAAATTCAGAGATTTCTTCTCTTCTTCTGAGTTTTCTTCTTCCTCATTCTCTCTTTAGTTTGTAGGTTCGAGCCCTAGTACTTTGGGTTTAAGTCCGAGTTCGAGTCAGAGAGTACTACACCAAACCGGTTCAACTATTCCTTTGGTTTGTAGTGCTACTATCTAAGGAAGACAAGTCGTTGTAACCTGGGAGATAGACGTCATTGAGTCCGTTAGCACCACAGCGTGGCGAATCTGTCTTAAGGACTTATAATCAAATTCTAGCCTCAACTTTTAATCAGGTTCATTTATTCTTATAGTTTTTATTTAATTATATAATATAAGAAATTATATATATATAATTATTATTATTATTATAATACTATAGTATATGGTATAATTAGACTATATTTTTTGGATAACATTATCTTCAATTGGTATGAAACATTTTGGGGTAAAACTCAAGAGCAAAATTGTGCGGGTTCGGGCTTAAAGCGGACAATATCATACCATGTGGTGGAGTGGATCGTTATACAACTAAGTGGAGGACTCCACTTCCTTATTTGTTGCAAAAATAACCAATTAAAATAGTAGGTCTAACAATTATTTATTTTTTTCCCATTTCTTTCTCCTCAGTGTTCTCTCTTCTCTTGCTTTACGTGTTTCCCTCTCCTTTCTGATTCTCTCTAAGAAAAATTTAATTGCGCACATTGTATTAGAAATGTGATATGACAAATTGATTAAATATTAACACGCAGTGATATAATTCATTAAAATAAAATGTTAATAACACATACAATTAAATATAAAAAAAATGTGTAAAAAGTCTTTCTCGTTCTCTATCTTCTCTCATTTTTTATTTTTTAGTTGTGGTAACTCTCTTTACTGTACTATTCCTTCAATTTATATTTTAATAGATAAAAAGTAATCTGGAATAAATCATCACCAATTAATTAAAGCTCTTTTCTTTTTATTGTTCGTCGTTTTCTCATTGTTGTTTCTACTTTTAAATGGACATATGGAGCCTTGCTTTATTAAAAGTTTTTACTGTCTTTTATTATCTGGCCCCTGTTTTAAGCATTGTGATAAGAATCTTAAGATAATAATCTTGCAGACCAATAATGCTCTTTAAGTTGTCCACCAAACAAATCCTACTTTTTGATAGGACCGTGTGCCTTAGGAAATTTTCCAGCAACTTGTAATGACCTGAAAAAGAAAATGATAAAAAAAGGCACATGTTTTCAAGCACCCCATGCGCTGTCACGTGCTGAGGTGTGCCAGGTTTACTCCCGCTCCAACCGTCACGTGCCAAGTTAGCCTCATGTCAGTCTTGCCATGTCATCATTGTTGTCAACTCAACGCCATATCAGTAGTTTCACATTTTTTTTCTTCTGAAAACACCTATCCAGCCCAGTTTTTTGCGACGATTCCAAATGGGATTTCTAAATGGCACAAAATGATATTATTTCTCTTATTCAACCTGTTATGAAAGAGCTTGACCAAAGGATTCTTTATTGCATTTTTTGTCGAATTCGAGGACATTCTTTTCAGGGGTGTTGCACTGTTGGGTTTGTGGGTCAAAATTGTCTATAGAAATTAATTTCCTTTTCCGTTTTGGAATATTGAAATTATTATTATTATTATTATTTTATTTTATTTTTTTTCCGTTTTGGAATGTTGAAATTTGTTAAGGAAATTGTGTCCTATAAAGTTCTTATTTTAGAGTTGAGATTAATATGGTAAAACCTTATAGGCAAGTTGGGGAATACTTGTCCAACAAGGATTTGGGTTTGAAAACTTTATAAATAGATATAGGTATGAGAGAGAGTAAATGGTAGAGAGAAAAAGAGAGTTGAGATTGTGTGAGAGAGAGAATAGTGTGTAATCAAGTTTTTGAAGTAAAGTTAGTCATTCTTCGCCCGTGGATTAGACTATTTGCCAAACCACGTAAATCTCGTTTTTGTTTAGGTGTGATTTTTTATCTGTTATATTTGCCAATTGTGTGTGTGAAACCTTAACAACTGGTATCAGAGCCATAGCAGCAACTATTATAGATGGAAAGTACGTGGTCGAGAAGTTTGATGGAAGAAAGAACTTCAGTCTTTGGCAAGTTTGGATGAGGGATTTACTGATTCAGCACGATCTAGAAGATGCTTTGGGTAAGCAACCAGAAAAGATGGAAGATGCAGATTGGGCGAAGATCAACTTGAAGGCAATGAGTGCAATTCGATTAACATTGGCAGATGATATTGTGTATGATGTGATAAAAGAAGATTTAGTAGTAGACATGTGGAAGAAGTTGGATAATCTGTATATGGGA
The DNA here is from genome assembly GCF_030987335.1 of Cornus florida. Lineage (NCBI taxonomy): Eukaryota > Viridiplantae > Streptophyta > Magnoliopsida > Cornales > Cornaceae > Cornus > Cornus florida. The sequence goes on from NW_026775574.1 coordinate 16,864,432, forward strand.
AAGAATCTCACCAACAGGTTAGTTTTAAAATAAGAGTTGTATTCCTTCAAGAGAAAAGATGGGGTAAGCCTTCAAGAATATCTTGGTGAGTTCACAAAATTATTTGTGATTTGTCTAACATTGATGTCAAGTTAAGTGATGAGGATAAATCAATTATTTTGTTGACGTCAGTACGCTTTACCCATAAGCATTTATTCAATGCTTTGCTTTATGGCAGAGACACCATATCGGTTGAACAAGTTAAGAGTCCTTTATTCTCTAATGAAAAGTTGAATGATAAAAAGAGTCGTAATGATCAGGCTCAAGTTCTTATTACTCAAGAGAAGAAGAGATTTGGAGCTTCAAGAAACCTTGTGCCATTATCAGAGAAAATATGTTATAAGTGTGGAAGAAAGGGGCATATTCAGTGGTATTGTCCATCTGAAGATACAAAAGAAGAGAGTGATAATGATGAAGCATTATTAATCATTGATAATAAGGGAGAAGCTAAGGAATGGATACTTGATTATGCTTGTTCCTTTTATGTGTGTCCTTATAAAGAATGGTTTGCTACCTACAAACTTGCAGGTGGTAAGGTATTTAAGGGGAATAATGCCTCTTGCGATATTATGGGAATTGGAACAATTAAAATCAGACAATGAATGGTTTGGTAAGAAGCCTAACAAATGTACACCATATTCTAAGTGTTAGAAGGAATGTGATCTCTATGGGAGCATTGGATTCCAAAGGTTGCTGGTGTGAAGTGAAAAATGGATTGATGAAGATTAGAAGAGGGCCACGTGTCATGCTTTTGGGAAGGAAGGTCAACAATTTCTATTCTGTTGGGAAATACTGTGCTAGGTGGAACAATTGCAAAGACGGAATGGAAGCTTGTTTCGAGGTCTACTAGAATAAAGAATCAAGAAAAACAAGAGAAGGAAGAAGTTTTGACAATTGCAAGAGTACCTGCTTTTATTTCAAAAGCAAGGAGTTCAATTTGGTGATGCGAAAGTAGATTCCAAGTTTAATTATTTGAGCTTAGAATTTGTTAAGAATAAATGAGTATAGTGGTGCGGCGAAGAACGATAAGAAGAAGAGTGATGAATTTGAGAAATGGTGAAGATTGTTAAATGTTTCTCAATTCATTATTGTGATTTATTTGAGGTGGAGAAATCTTTGTTTAATGTGGAGTGATCTTCATTCGAGGTGGAGCTGTAGAGGATCGTGTGAAGACCGATTTCAAGCCAAGGTGGAGATTGTTAGGTTTGTGGCTCAAAATTGTCTACAGAAATTAATTTCCTTTTCCATTTTAGAATATTGAAATTAATTTCTTTTTTTCCCGTTTTGGAATGTTGAAATTTGTTAAGGAAATTGTGTCCCATAAAGTTCCTATTTTAGAGTTGGGATTTATATGGTAACTCCTTATAGGCATGTTGGGGAATACTTGTCCAATAAGGATTTGGGTTTGAAGACTCTATAAATAGATATGGGTATGAGAGAGAGTAAATGGCAGAGAGAAAAAGAGAGTTGAGATTGTGTGAGGAAAGAGAGAGAGAATAGTGTGTAATCAAGTTTTTGAAGTAAAGTTAGTCGTTCTTCGCCCGTGAATTAGGTAATTTGCCAAACCACGTAAATCTCGTTTTTGTTTGTGTGTGATTTTTTATCTGTTATATTTGTCAATTGTGTGTGTGAAACCCTAATACACACTCGTGCTAGACTGACTTCATTTATGTCTGAACTTATGTGGTTACATTGGATCCTTCAGGAAATGGGAGTTTCTTCATCCATTGCCACTCCTATGTATTATGATAATAGGTGTGCAATTCAAAATGCGCACAATTCTGTTTTTAGTGTGCCAAACACATTGAGATCAATTGCCATTTTGTTCGTAATCATTTTCTTCAGAAGACTTTACAGTTGTGGTCCATTACTTCTTATGATCAGATAACAAATGTTTTCACCAAATCGCTTCCGCTAAGCCATTTTAAGGATCTTATTTCCAAACTTAAGATGATTTTATATAACCCACCTTAAGTTTTGAGTTTGACGGATGCTGTTAGAATATATTGTTATCATATATAGGTTGTTAACGTGTTTAGGTTTATCATATAGAGTTTATATTTACTTATTTTTCACACATGTTGTCTCCTAAATAAATCCCTAATATTATTCACATTACATCAATACAATATACAATTTCTTTCTTTTATATTTAAACACATAGTAATAGCATCCACTAAAATAAAGTAATTTTACTTATATAAGATAATACAATTGGTTAATAAAATGATTAAATACGGACACGTAATGATAGGATTAATTAAAATAAAATATTTTTACTTATGTGATAGAATATAATTGATTAATGACAAGATAACAAAGTATAAAAATGATCTCCTTCCCTATGTTCTCTAATTTTTAATTTTCAGTATCTCACCCTTTACACTATTCCTTCAATTTATATTTTATTAGATATAAGGAATCTGGATTAAATTACCACCGACTAATTAAAGCACTTTTTGTTGTTGGTGGTCGTCTTCCCATTGTTGTTTCTACTTTTAAATGGCGCCTTTTACTTTAATAAAAGTTTTACTGTCTTTTATTATTTGGCCCCCTGTTTTGAGCATTGTGATACGAATCTTAAGATTATAATCTTGTAGACAAATAATGCTCTTTAAGGTGTCGGCCAAACAACTCCTACTTTTTGATGGGACCATGTGGACCTGGTTTAGGAAACTCTCCAGCAATTCGTAATGAAAAAAAAAAAAAAAACCTTCAAATAATATCCAAAAGCAATTTATTTACTTTTACTAAGAAATTGTCGAAAAGAAAATTACCATTCACTACCACTACAGTAAAAAAAAAAAAGAAAAAAAGAACTTACCTTCTTAGAAAGTTAAATTTTCAAAAAAAATATATTTAATTTAGAACAAAATATAGTGAGCGAAAACAAGATACAAGATGTGTAAATACTTGAATGAATAAGAATGCATCCTTCTCAAATAGTAGACATTAATTAAATGTTGCTCATCAAAGATTTGGGCATGATTCACTCTTCCATTTAGCTTGCCATTAGCATTATTATGATTATTATTTTTATTATTTTTTTTAGCTTTGATTAAAGAATGGACATCTTGTGTTGTCACATTAAATGTAGTTTATGTGGTTTTTGCTTTTGTTCCACTAGTTGGCTTGTTTTCGATTTGTATGAATGGATTTGTTATTTTCTCTCCGGTTAAATCTTTAATCTATGTCAGTTTTGGTTATTCCCAACTTGATTTGATCTTTTTCATTTGATTTGATCTTGTGCGAATTTGGGTAGTTTTTTTCCAATCGAATGTGCCTTGTGGATGTAGCTTTGGAACTGTTACTTTAATGATGGTCAGGCCTTTGAGTCACTCCTGCTACTACTCTTCTCCCTTAGTGGGTTCTGTTCTTGAGCTTTGACTCATATTCTCAACAAATCTGGAGCATATTCTTAATTATTTATTATTTATTATTATTTTTGTTTTGTTTCAAAATTTGTATAATTGTATGTCTTTATTTGGCTTAGCTTTTGCCTCTGTACTGTCATTGATGGCTTCACCTTTGTGCCTTTGCAATAAAATTTTTTTTTTGATTGAGTATGGATAAGGGTGACAATTTATGCCCAAACTCATTAAGGACTAGGATCCTCAGCTGTAAATGGGTCTGTTTGTACCCATGTTGATGCTGTAGTGCAGGTATATTTTCAAAAAGAATAGTTTTTGAGTGAGACAAAAAAAGGAATGACATTACGGTAAAAATATTATCGAAGAGAGAGAGAGAGAGAGAAAACTACCAAAAAAAAAAAAAAATTCTGCTTCAACACTTCCCTCGTCACCGTCCCATAAACTAGAGATAAAGTCTATGTTTTTGTGATAGATTTTTTTTTTTTTTTTTTTTTTTTTTTTTTTTTCCCCAAATTACTCAAATTTGAGTTTGAGAAAAAAATTAAAAGACATTGAGGTAAAGATTATAGGGTCTTGAGATAAAGATGATAGGGTCTTGAGGTAAAGATTAAATGGTGTTGAGAACAAGATTAAAGCTCTTGTGATTAAAGCTCTTGTGAACAAGATTAAAAGGTGTTACAGTAATATTGAATCTATCGAGAAAAATATTAAAGGGTGTTGAAAAAAAGATTAAAGGTGTTGAGAAAAAGAATGAAGGAGTTGAAAACAAGATCAAAAGTGTTGAGAAAAAGAATAAAGGAGTTGAAAATAAGATTAAATGTGTTGAGAAAAAGATTAAAGGTGTTAAAAATAAGATTAAATGTATTGAGAACAAGATTTAAAGGTATTAAGAAAAAAATTATATTGAGAAAATTATTAAATCATGTTGAGAAAACTATTAAATTAGGTTGAGATAAAGATTAAATTTTTTTCTCAATATCTTTAATTTTTTTCTTAACACCTTTTAATCTTTTACATTTATTAAAGTGTTTATTTATTTATTTATTTATTTTTTTTTGGGTGGTGGTCTTCTAATTATTGTTTATACTTTTAAATGGAGCCTTTACTGTCTTTTTATTAGCTGGCCCCTGTTTTGAGCATTGTGATAAGAATCTTAAGATTTTATAATAATCTTACAGACCAATCCTCATACTTTTTTATGGGACCATGTGCTTTAGGAAACTCTTCAACAGCTCGTAATGATCTGAACCAAAAAAAAAAAAAAAAAAAAAAAAAAAATAAAGAAAAAAAAAAGGGAGCAATTTATTAAGTCCAAAAGCAATTTATTTACTTTTACTAAGAAATTGTCCAAAAGAAAGTTATCATTCACTACCATTTAGTAAAAAAAAAAATACTAAAATTTACTCTCTAAAAAATTTAGATTTTCAAAAAAAAATATTTAATTTGGAACAAAAAAGGCTGAGCTAAAACAAGATGAGTATATTTTGTAAAATAAAATGAGTTTCACTGATAGAAAAATTATCCACCTCAATAATTTAGGTTATTGTATCAAGTCAAAAGAGATTTCGTATGTATGTGAAAGTAAGGTAAAATATTTTCACACCTTTATCCTAGCCAAAACATATGGGCAAGATTATTATTTTCACACCTTTATTTTATATCATGCCAAGCTACAAATAAATTATTGCACTGATATATATATATCTTATATCATATATTTCGTTATAAAAAATAATAATTGTATCAATTTGTTATAATAAATTAACAAATACTTACTTATATTGTGCATAAATAATTAATCAAGAGGTAGTTACGAGCCTACGACTTGGGTGTATCACTACTCTTAGGGTACTTATTTTCATGTATTGTAATGGGTACTTATTTTACTATATACATATAAAATGGGGGCAAAATTTAAATATTATTGTAATTGAGTACTCGAGTGTATTTTGTAAAGTAAAGTAAAATGGGGTCTACCAGTAAAAGTAGAATGGGGTTCACTAGTAGAAAAATGATCAACGTCAATAATTCAAGTCATTGTATCAAGTCACCAGAGAATTCGTGTGTGTTTTGAAGGCATTCTGTAGGCCAAAACATCAGGTACAATTTTTTCTGAGAGAAATTACGATCAGAAGCAAATCGTTTCTGTTGTAGCAGCGAGGGAGACAAGACTCGGATTAGTGTTTGTGGCAAAAATATCAGGTACAATTTTTTCTTTCTTTTATAAAGAAGTTGATATATATATATATATATATATATATATTATGCTCAACAAAATAAGTATATCTTTTTGCAGAGATTTTTCAAAACTGACATGAAAATCTTTGAGTTTTTCTTATCTTTTGATGTGACAAAGAAGAATAGTTTTTTCTTAGGTTATGATGTGGATCCCATATACTTCAATATGTATATGTAACAACATCAAAAGGACAGAATTTTTATATATATATATGATAGCATAATGTATAATAGACCTTTAAATTAATGTACAAATGAGAGAGAGGATAAATAGTAAAAGATGAGTGAAATGGGTTCTGATTATATATACGGGTGTCATCTTAAGTTTGAATTTTGATGACATTAAGGTTGACCATGTCGATTTGCTGCAAAAAGATGTAAATTGAAAGGGATGCAATGGGAGGTAAGTGTTATTTATTGTTATGCCATTCATGGACTGCAGGTTAAGATTGTTAGTTTTTGCTCTTATATCACTTTCTGACTTTACTCTGATACCACTTTGTTAGAAATAGTGGTCTAGATACACACACAACACTATAATATTTGGAAGAAAATGATATGGAGGAATACTTGGAAAATTATTTTTATTCCACTTCTAATTCATATTTTAAAATGACTAAAGTACATGATTATATAGGCCTCACATATGTATGCATAACCATTACATTTAAAGGCCTAATTACACCCATTATTCCCACTAACATAACCATTAGTAGCATAACTCCCACTAACATAATATTTAGAAGACTTAATTCCCATATCTCTTAGTCTTATATAACCTTCTCCATCAAGACCATTTACTACCCTACTAACATGAAATGCACACATGTATCATGTATACCAAATACTTGAAAATACTAATTACAACTAAAATTCTAAAATCAAGTTTATTTTCAACACCCCCCTTTAAACTTGATTTTGTAACTTAAAAGTAAACTTCTTATTGATCTTGGGGGCTAGATCAATAATTTGTTACTTTGTCTTGATTTCCACCTCGTTTAATTGCAACAATCTTCTTAGCCATTTCCATTGATGTATATGGCTTGTGAAAAATCTTCAAATGCTTGTTTGATGTCTTCACATAATCATATATCATCCTCTTTATATAAACGCACCATCTATCTTTTTTCTTCTTGAATCTTTTATGACTCTTCAACTTCACATATGCTTTTTCTTTAGAGTCAAAAAATAACTCCATATTCACCCAATCTGTGTCAATTACAAAACTCTCCAAACCATTTTTCAAAAAATAATTTAAGAAATTATTATCATCTTGAGCTTCAATCTCATACTTCATTGGAATAACTTTCTTCAAGAAAAGTTCATCATTCTCCACAACATGAACACAATTATCATAATATTTGATTTTGCTTTTCAATTGAGATGAATATGAAGAAATCAGAATTTTATCAAATAATTTAAATATAACTTCTTTCAAGGTGGAATTTGTAACCATACCTGAAGATGTTAATGCACCAAATTCATCAACTTGTGCATCTTCTTTAACACTTTCTTCTCTTTTAACTTCATTCTCCTACACTTTTTTAATCCCTTCTTCAACACATTTCTTTACCTCTTCCTCATTCACCATTTCAAGTTGTTCTTCAAATTCTTCAACTTGATTTGTGTTGTACGCTTCTTCATTCTCCACACCTTTATCCTCAAGACTTTCATAATCAGCCTTTGTAAACTCATCATCCTCAAAGCATTGTACACAATACTCCATGGGTAGTGATTCACTTCTATGATTAGAAACGATGGTCTCGAGTATCTTCCAAACATAACTTGGAGTTTTGGACTCTCCAAAATACTCCCAAATTTCTTGGTGTATTGCTTTCTGCAACACTACCAATGCCTTTTCTTCTTTCTTGTCTCGAAGCTTGTTGGACATGCCATTCTTTGGCTTTAATCCAACAACATCCCACAAATCACATGCTTTGAGGTATGAAGTCATGATGATTCTCATTCTCCTATAATTAAATAACATCATCTTCTCACTAAGAAAATACATTTTCTCCCCTTCATCATCATCAAAGAGAAACTTGTTTTTCTCAAAGTGTTGAACCTTCTAGGATCAACTTCGTCAGGCCTTCAGGATCGTTTAGGTTCTGAACATGAAATCTGACTCTGATACCACTTTGTTGGTTTTTGCTCTGATACTACTTTCTGACTTTACTCTGATACCACTTTGTTGGAAATAGTGGCCAAGATACACACACAACACTATAATATTTGGAAGAAAATGATATGGAGGAATACTTGAAAAATTATTCTTATTCCACTTCTAATTCATATTCTAAAATGACTAAAGTACATGATTATATAGGCTTCACATATGTATGCATAACCATTACATTTAAAGGCCTAATTACACCCATTATTCCCACTAACATAACCATTAGTAGCATAACTCTCACTAACATAGTATTTAGGAGACTTAATTCCCATACCTTTTAGTCTTACATAACCTTCTCCATCAAGACCATTTACTACCCCACTAATATGAAATGCACACATACATCATGTATACCAAATACTTGAAAATACTAATTACAACTAAAATTCTAAAATCAAGTTCTTTTTCAACAAAGATTTCGTTTTCCACAAACTTTATGTGGGAGAATCATTGAATTCATATAATGTGTTTGCCAAACTTGAGTTGAGTTTCAATTATCTCGAAAGGGAGGAGGCCAAATTATTGTTCTTACTCTGTAGCTTGTTTCCAGAAGATCATAACATTTCGGTGGAAGACCTGATGAGATATGCCATGGGGCTGAAGGTGTTTGGAGATGTCAACACCATTGAAGAAGCAATATATAGCGCCCATGACGTAGTAAGTACCCTTACTGATTCTTTTATGTTGCTGGATGGTTCTGAGAAAGGGTTCGTTAAAATGCATGATGCCCTTCGCGATGTTGCAATATATATTTCGTCTAAACATGATAAGTACCAGTTCAAGGTTATGGCTGGACTGAAAAATTGGCCAGATACACAAACATTTGAAAATTATTCAGCCATCTCATTGATATCAAATGATATCAATGAGCTTCCTCGTGAGCTATCAGCCTCAAAACTCCAGACCTTGCGAATACAATGCAATTCTCACTTGCACATTCCAGATGATTTCTTCAAAGGATCCAATGATCAATTGATTTTTTTAGAAATGAGTGGTATCCATTTCTTGCCAATACTTCCACCATCACTTCAACCGCTTTCTAATACCCTTCGAACCCTTCATCTAACTTCTTGCAACTTAGAGGACATATCCATGATAGCAACACTAAAGAATCTTGAGATTCTCAGCTTTAGTGGTTCTGAAATTGGTGGAATTCCTTGCAATATTGTCGAATTGAGTCGTCTGAAACTCCTTGATTTGACCAACTGTGAAAAGCTTACAAATATAGTACCAGGCGTCATATGCAAACTTCCTAGATTAGAGGAGCTGTATTTGCCACAACGTTTTAAGTTCGACAATCTTGTTGAGCTCAATTCCTTGTCTCGATTGGCTTGCCTGAAATTTTTTATTCCAATTGATCTTTTGCATATAGATTTAACTGAGCGTGCGCGAGAGTCAACAAGTTTCAACATAACAATTGGCATTGGAAAAGTATTTGAGAGTCTTCATGTATACAACAAACCTTATCCTTATGTAAACATGAGAAGCTTGACAATTGACCATGATGGGCCAATACATCCCATAATGTTGGATTGGTTTAAGTTGCTGTTAAAGAAGACTAAGCATCTAGTTTTGGGCCACTTGAAGAATTTGAATAATATCTTCAGTGAACTAATCGAGGAGGGCTTCAATGAATTAAAGTCTCTTGAACTCGATTGCCTTGAAGGGACGGAATATCTGGTGAACACAAAGGAGTCGACACCGCAGATGGCCTTTAGCAGCTTAGAGGTTTTGTCGCTTTCTAACATGTGGAGCTTCATTGAAATATGTCCCGGACAAATCTTTTCGCAATATGCGCGAACTACATGTGTTTAAGTGTATTAACATACTTAAGCTGGTTTCATCCAGTTTGCTAGGAAGGCTAAAAAATCTTGTGAAGCTCGATGTCTATCAATGTTTTAAGCTGGTACATGTTTTTGAAGAGCATGTAGATGCAGAAGTGTCGCTCTCAAAGCTGAAAGAAATTGTTCTAGATTCTTTGTCCAATACGACACATATATGGAAGGACGGCCCCCATCAATTTATTAGCCTTTGTAACCTTGAGAAGCTGTGTGTGTATTGTTGTCCCAAGTTAAGAAAGTTACTCTCTCCAAAGCTATTACAAGGGCCTGTTCGCCTGAAATACCTTGATGTTATTGCTTGCCATAGTTTGGAAGTATTATTAGGACATGAAGAGGAGCAAGATACGGAGATGGCAGTCCCTTTTTTGAGAAGCCTCACCCGTGTAAGCGTGTATGGCAGTCCCTTTTTTGAGAAACTTGAATGTTTGAATGTATCCCAGTGCTACAAATTGCAAAATGTAATTGAGGATAAGAAAGGAAAACAAGAAGCGGCTTCAGTTGAATTTCCCTGCCTGTCCTCGATATCACTTTTTCAACTGTACAGGTTGAAGAGTTTTTGCACCGGGTATTATACTATTGAATGGCCATCTTTGGAAAGACTGGATATCCGATATTGTTCCGAGATGGAGACTTTTGGTTCTGGAGACCAAGTAACACCTCAACTGAAGAAAATAGTGAAACACGAATCTGAGGGGCAAGAGACTGTGATCACGATCAATGGTGGCGACCTTAATCACGTTGTGCAAAACCACTTCGGACCCAAGGTACGTATCATTGAGCATATATAATGGTCATCCATGGATCACTGTATAGATTATATCCAAATAATTAATTACAATGATAAAGAACAGTGGGATGGTTTTTCAGGCAACAACTTCGGAGGTAGGTCCCAGTTAGTCTTCCTCGTAAAGGCATGATCCACTTAAAGATTCTGCGATCAGGTTTGTAAGATGAATTATTATTGGCGACTATAGCAAGTCTAAAATATAAATATTCACTGATGAAAATTTTCTTCTTCCTTGTATTTGTTTGAAAAGAAGGAGCTTGGTGATGATTCCAGGAGTTTGATTTCCAACTAGCTCTTTCCGCAAGTTGCAAAAATGGAAAAATGAAAATGGTGTGCTTGTTTCAGTTCTTGGTTATCTGTGCTTCTTTCATGTATTGTAATATTTTGGTGTGTTTCATTATATTTGTGGCGGTGTGTTTTCTTGTTTAAACCAGTAATACTGTATCTGAGTGGAATATTATATATATAAATTTTTTGTTGTTGTTGATTAAATAAAGAAGCATGAAGTTTTTTTCGGTTTTGACAAATACCCTCCAGCTATTTTAATTTACCTTTTGCTTTAAAATAAGAAAATATAATAATAATAATAAGTAGAAAATGTTCGAAGTGATATAAAAAGGAATTTCAGAAGACTTTCTGTCAACATTATCATCCAACACTTAAATATCAATTCTAACATCTTAAGCAAAAATCAAGCGAGTAACTAGCAAGGAGGAACTCACAATGGGCTAACTTGGGCTATAACTCAAGTCCAATTGAAAAAAAAAAATTAATACTATTGTTCATATAAACTTATGTACTACTCTTCCTCTTCCTATCAGCCCAGCCCAATCCATAGTATTTGTATAAATAAAAAGAGTAATAAAATTTACAAAGGTCAAGCCTAAAATATGAGTAAGCTCACGAACTATAAACATGTCCAATCATAAAATAAACCATAATAAAATATAATAGGGCCCAATCCAGTAAATCAAACACATTGATAGTCTATGGAACAAGACCTAAACTCTTCGTGTGTAAGACACTAAGGCATAGATGAATGGATATCATGGATTACTATTGTTAATCCAATGAAATATTGAATTTTATTTTTGAAAAAAAAAAAAGGACTTTGTTGATGACTTGATAATTTCTTATTAAATTGAGTAATTTATTATATAATGGATTAATAACTAGTCAGGGGCGGAGCACATAGGTCTTACTTTCTAATGTGAATTTATTGATAAGGAACATATATATCTTGCATTCTTATAATTGTTTGTTTTAATACTTGTATGAAGCAAACTTTAATGAATTATTGACTGTGAAAATACGTTAGAGTTTGGAAGTATAAATGTGTTAAAATGTTGTAAATTATTGGATTTAATTGAATAACTGATGCATAATAATTATATATTTAGAGCATGAATGACATACTAAGCAATCATGGGTTTAATTATTTTTAGCCCTCCCTAGTTTGCAATCTTGGCTCTGCCCCTGCGAGTAAGGGATATATTTGATATGAATGTATAGCATATAGTCAGATACTCAAACATATAAAGCAACTCAAAGAAATATAAGCATATGCAAAAGACCGACTCACAACTTGAAATGTAAGGCATATTAATATATGGAGACCCAAAGCAATACATACCAATCAAGCTGAAGTGCATTTAAATATAAATTATAAAAGCACCTTACTATAAAAGTAATGGGCATATTGCCATTACAATATTTGTTCTATATATATATATGCAAACACAAAGAGAACAAGACTGAGAGAATTAAAGAAATCAAATGTTAAAGCTACAAAGATGTGATTATATAGATTTCACCTTCAATTCACAATTGCTGATTTAATAATTTACTTTAGCATAAATCAGAATTATTCAATATGTTCTAAAAATAAAAATTTAAAATAAACAATGTGTAAACTGTAAGAAAATTGTACATGGGCCCAAGAGTACAAGACTTGGGGAGGGAAAACTAGCCCAACCCACAAAATATAAAGCATAAATAGGCGTTAGCCGACAGAGAAAGAACAGCCCAAAAAGATAGAGGCCCAACAACTTCCATAAGGCCACACAACTGTAACTGAAATATTTCATGATTACTTCAAGAAATTTGATCAGGATTAGTCGAAACCATGGGTGTTTTACTACGATGTTGAATCTGTCAAAGGGCTGTAGCTTGCAAGTATAATGAATCTGTCTTGTTAAGAAAAAGTTCGATTAAACACGTGGGCTATGTTCGTTTCAATGTAAAATATTTTTTTAGAAAAATATATATATAATTTTAGGTAAAATATATCCCGATGAACTCGACCTAAACATTTGTCAAACATAGAGAAATAATATATATATTCATCGGGTGCGGCATCTATAATAGTTTACCGAAAAGATGAATAAGTTATTTTGTTAGATTTTAATATTTTTTTCTTTGTAAATATTTTACAACAACCAAACACCAGAAAACACAATAAATATTTTACGATCAAATAAACGGAGCCTTAGTTTAAATTCCCGATTAAAACCATGATCATAATTGTCAAACTTTGCTATATAGTAGCTCTCGTTATATAATTCTATTATGTCCCTTGCTTTGTCTGTTTGCATGGCATGAGTTGAAGCATTATACTTGCAATCTTGTTGGAATTCAACTTCTCCTTGGTCCTCCCTTGATTCTTCTTTTAGACTCTATTTTGATGTATTTTTTTACTAGTTGCAGTTCACCAATATATGTATAAATATGGCCAGTTGAATTTTACAAGTTTATGATAATTACTGTGAGAGTAATGACCGATGTCTCGACTTGCGGTGTAACGACCCACTTCACCAAATACTATAATATTGTCCGTTTTGGACCTGAGCTCGCACGATTTTACTTTTGAACTTTACCCCAAAAGGTCTCATACTAATTAGAATAACACACCTACATATAAGCACTTCACATTTCCTTTATCCAAGCGATGTGGGACTGTGCATCCGTAGCTCGCCAGTGTGGTAGCCTTACAGTGTCTCGCACCCGCCCACGGCACACCCGCCCACAAGGTAATCATAATCCACCTCCCTTGGAGGCCCGATGTCCTCGTCAACACACTTCCGACTGGGTCAGGCTCTTATACCATTTGTAATGACTCACTCCACCACATGGTATATTATTGTCCGCTTTAGGCCTGAGCCCGCACAGTTTTGCTCTTGAGTTTTACCCTAAAAGGCTCATACCAATTGGAGATGACATACTTACATATAAGCATTTCACATTCCTCTTAACAAAACTGTGCGGGCTCAGGCCCCAAAGCGGATAATATCATACCATGTGATGGAGTGGGTCGTAACAAATGGTATCTGAGCCTGACCCAGTCGAAAGTGTGTTGACGGGGACGTCGGGCCTCCAAGGGGGGTGGATTGTGTGATGACCTTGTGGGCGGTGCGAGACACTGTTAGGTTACCACACTGGCGAGTTACGGGTGCACAGTCCCACATCGCCTGGGTAAAGGAAAGGTGAAGTGCTTATATGAAGGTGTGTCATTCTAATTAGTATGAGGCCTTTTGGAGTAACGCTTAAGAGTAAAATTATGCGAACTCAAACCCAAAACGAATAATATCATACAATGTGATAGAGTGGGTCGTTACGTATCGGTATCTGACATAGTGGTGAGTCTTCTACTATAGCAGATGAATCCTCCATTAAATTCATACAAGGAATATTTGTTTGGCTCAGTGAAGCATGGTTCAAGCCAGCTTAGCCACAACCCACAAACTTGGACTTTGACAGTCCTGGTTCGTGTATCTTTAGGGCACCAAACAGTTATTATTGTTGAATTTTGGTAGTAGCAATGGTTATATAATAATAAAAAAATGTATTCGCAATCTTCTATTTACAATGCCAAATTCATCAATGTTGTTATGATTGATAGAAAGTGAACTCAAAATTACATGTTAACTCGAATAAATTAAAGAGATAAAAAGGTATATATATCGATGATTAGTTCTATACAAACACAAATTTTAAAAATATTTTCACAAAGCAAATAGTGTTCTTATTTACCTTCTGCTATTATAATATTACTCATATTTCTTTTTACCTTTTTCAAGTAAATAATTGAAAGTGGAAGTAAATTTTTTTTTTTTTTTTTTCCTGATAAAGTGGGTTTTATGTATTTATCCAAAGAAAAAGAAAAAAGAAAAAAAGAAATGGTGTTTTAGAGTCAATTTTTGTTGTCTTCTTCAATTAGTTGGACATGAACATATATTATTAGCTAGTCGCCACTAACCAACCTGTTAGTATATATTCTTCAATTATAGATTAAATATTGTTCAAATCGTTTGATTTTTGTATTTAAAAGGTTTTTATTAATAATTATAAAAAAATTATTTATTAATATAAAGAAGTAAAGGCTAAAAAGAACAGTATCAAAAGGACAATGCACACAATTTCATTCGGTATAAGACAGCTAAATTAATATGCAAATGAGAAAAATAGGATACAAATTAAAAAGGTGTCAAATATTATTAGGGTGTATCATTTTAAGTTTAAATTTTGATGACATTGTAATAATTATAACGATGACATGGTGCAATTAACGGTTACAAATACTCTATCAAAGGAAAGTGGACCTCATGTTTAGAATTTTAAAGATTTTAAAACTCCTTAGAACATCTCCAACCATTGTGTATATATATATATATTTTTTTTTGTAAATCTGATGTGTCATAATAGATTTATACAAAAATTTTGGAATATTTATTTTTAACTCTAGTGGTTGTTTTATACCTTTTGTGTAAAAATATATCCCCCAATGACAACTAACCAATGTCATGATTAGATCCCACATAATTTTTACAAACTTACTTAATACATGGTTGATTCGTTAATGAAATGAGAAAGATGGAGGAGAAAGGAAATATGCTGATGTGGATGTGTAAAATACACAATAATTTGACACATTGATGACGTGACAGTGTATCTTAAATGATTGCTGGAGAAAAAAAAAAAAAAAAAATTACACATCATACGTGGCAATGTATATTTTATACAAAAGAATATTTTAACATACTGCTGAAGATGCTGTAGACACTAAAATTTTAGTGGACTTTGGTTTTGACAAATTGACCTATTAAATATGGGCTTAATGTTTAATTAAGTTATTTAATTGGCTCAGGCTTAGTCTACTTAAATTATTTAATTAGCCCAACCCAGATGGTTAAATAAACAGATAATTATTCCTAAATAAAATATATTTGGAATAATTATTTTTAAAGAGAATTATCATAGTATAACCAGCCTGGCCCAATTATAATTTTATCCTTATCAGGAGATGACATGTGTCATCATCCTATTAATCCAATAAGCCTATAAATAGATGCCTGAAGGAAGGAGGAAAAGGGTACACAAATTCAGAATTCCAGAGAGAAATATAAAAGCTCTCATCCCCAACAACCAAACCCAAAAGTGAAGAACACCAAGCACATTAAATCGTACCGTTCTTTATCAAATTCCACGGTGATCAACAACAAGCACAGCCAAAGACGTGCCGTTCTTCATCAAATTCCACGGTGATTCAAGATCAAGCCTGTGCAGCCCTTGAATCCAACCAACCAACAAAAAAAATGAGATTTAATCAGAGGACCAGTTCTTTCTTTTGTAAAGAATATTACAGAGGATTGTACCTCAATTTCTCAAATTAATAAAATTATATTATTTGCTCCATATTTTGTTTCTATTGTAGACTTATAAAATTTGTGTGTACAAATTTGTGGCACGCCCGGTGGGACCTCCTTTGCCTCTCATCTCTTTATTCTACCATCAAGCTTTTTTTCTATCAAATTGTATGGCTCCCCCTAAGACTCCGACAGAGAAGAAAGCCCAAAAGAACATCGGTACCACAAAGGTCGATGCCAAAGCCACTATAAAAAGTGGTACGAAGGCCAAATCAAGTGATGGAAGTACTTTGGCGGGCCCTATGACACGTAGCAAGTCCCAGGCAATCGCGTCATCCAAACATCAGCAAGACTTAGTGAAAACCAATTCTGCAAAGTCGGCGAACGTGAAAACCCAACATGTCAAGAACCTTGATGTTGTTCCAAAGGAGATTCTGCCATCAGATTCATCTCATTCCATCCATGATGCTCGCTCTAGTGTCAGTTCACCCCCAGAGTCACCACGTCAGACTTCGGAGTAATCAATAATCAATCACTTCAAGAAACGTTGACTCTTAAGGCCTATCATACTCAGATGTGGTCGCTGCTATGATGACTGGAGCTGCCACGGTGGAGGAACAACTAGCAACTATGTCTCGTGCCATTGAGAATCTCACAAAGACTGTTGAAGAGAAGGACTTACAAATTGCTACGCTGATGAACAAATTGGAAGTTCAGACCTTCGGTGAATCACCAGTACAATCTGGGCATCGTACATCTTCCACAGCACCGAATCGTGCAACTTTCTCACCACCACTGTCTGGGAATCCTACATCTTCCACAGTAATGCCGACGGAGAATCCTAATTCTACCGCACAAGGTACTCGCATGGAGGACCCCAAAAAGAAGCCGGTGACAAAACAGACGGCTAGTCAAAACCAGAAGCCGGTAACAGAATAGACAGCTAGTTAAACCAATCATGCTTCTTCAGTCTCTTCATTATCTGTCGCACAATTGCAAGATATGATAACGAATACAATTCGAGCCCAATATGGAGGCGTCTCACAGAGCACTTTCATGTACTCAAAGCCCTATACAAGGAGAATCGACAGTATGAGGATACATGTAGGATACCAACCTCCAAAGATTCAGCAATTTGATGGAAAAGGTAACCCCAAGCAACACATTGCCCATTTTGTCGAGACTTGCAACAATGCCGGAACAGAGGGGGACTTACTAGTTAAACAGTTTGTCTGCTCCCTTAAAGGAAACGTGTTCGAGTGGTACACCGACCTAAAGTCAGAGTCAATTGATAGTTGGGACCAAATGGAACGAGAATTCTTGAACAGGTTCTATAACACTCGTCGTACTATTAGTATGATAGAGTTAACTAACATGAAGCAATGGAAGGATGAGCTTGTGATCGACTACATTAATCGGTGGAGAGCACTCAGTCTTGACTACAAGGACCAATTGTCAGAAATCTCTGTTGTGGAGATGTGTATGCAGGGAATGCATTGGGGCTTTCTTTACATTCTGTAAGGTATAAAACCTCGCACATTTGAAGAATTGACAACGCGTGCCCATGACATGGAGATCAGTATGAAATCCCATGAAGGCAAAAGTCCCGTGGCCATAGAAACACGCAAGGATAAGAAAGACTGGAAGAAGGGCAATAAGTTGTCAAAGACTGCTGTTAAAGATTCCATGTCTATCTTAACCACCCCAATCAAGATATCTGTTAAAGATGACAAGAAGGATGATAAAAAGCCTCGCCAGTTTCAAGAGAGGGAAAGACAGCGTCCTACGCTAAAGGAGTTAGAGAAGAAGGAATACCCCTTCCCCGATTCATATGTCCCTGGCATCTTAGAATGTTTACTCGAAAGTAAAGTTATAGAACTTCTTGAATGCAAACGCTCTCAAGAGATGGGGCGTGTCAACGATCCAAAATACTGCAAATATCATCGTATTGTTAGTCATCCAATTGAGAAGTGTTTTATCTTCAAGGAGGTGGTGATGAACCTGGCAAAATAAGGAAAAATCTTGTTGGACACGGACGAAGTTGTAACTTTAAATCATACTACTATTACTGTGACAACCTCTGTCGTGGGGAGTGCTCGTTCTCAACCTTCAACTTCTGAGATATATGGCACAACCATCCGGTTTGGCTCATTGGAACCAATCCCCATCTCTCTTGGCAAAGGGAGTGCACTTGACGTTTCAACCTTTGGAAGGATCTTTCCTCAGGATGATGAAGAAGGATGGATTTTGGTGATAAAAAAGAAACGACGGAAGCAACAAGTTGACATTTTTCAGACTAGTTATTTTGACAGGGGGCAAAGGAAGAAGAAACCTCAATATCGCCTTAAGCAGTCTGGACATAACAAAAAATGGTTCAAGAAGACACAGTCAACCAAACACGCCTCTATAAGCCAAAGGATCCAGAAGCCTATTACTTTGCAAGAGTTCCTTCCAGAAGGATATCTAGATGACGAAGTTGTGACAGCTTACGTGGTTTCAACTAAAACGGGCCCTGATGGTGAGAATAACAAGGATCAAGATGAAGCCCAAACTGTGGAGAATCATACAAAGGATGCTGCCATCATTGAAAAGTCTGATGATGATGAAGTAGTCGGAGGTATGCTGGATTCATGTTATGCACCAATTATTTTCACTGACGAAGATTTTCAGTTGGGTTCGAAGCTGCACAATTGTCCTCTCTTCGTTTCCGGTTACATAAAGGAACAAAGAGTTACTCGGATTCTTATTGATGGTGGATCAGCGGTGAATCTCATGCCAAAATTTACGATGAAAAATCTCAGCATCACAGTTGACGAATTATCTCGTAGCCGTCTTATTATTCAAGGTTTTAACCAAGGAGGACAGAGAGCTATTGGCATGTTTCGGGCAAAACTAATTATTGGCGAGCTCCAAGCTGAAACCTTATTCCGTGTTATTGATGCAAAGACGTCCTACAATTTGTTGTTGGGAAGGCCTTGGATACATAGTAATGATGTCATTCCATCGACTCTTCATCAGTGCTTCAAATTTTACAAGAATGGCGTACAAACGGTTGTGGCGGACCATAAACCATTTACAGAAGTAGAATCTCATAATCACCTGTCATTGAGATAATTAAAACCAAGGAATTTAAATTGAAAATGTCACAAACCAAGGAAAAAGAAGATATGCAAAAGCTGCAAGGAGAGTTAACTCTTCCTCTCACCAAGATTCAAAAGTCTTTGCCTTCCAAGTGTCCTTTAAAAGGGTTTGTGCGGCTTTCTCAATCTCTGGTCGATCATGGATCACTTCCAAAACAAAGGACTGATGAAGGATTCGATCCTAAAGCATACCAACTCATGGCTAAGTCGAGGTAAGATTTTACAAATCCTGCAAACCTTGAAAAACTGAATTCTGAGGTCACCGGTGAGAAAGTGCATGGCCTCAATGAGACACAAAAGAAGTTGAAAGAACAAGGGCATAAAATCATTCCACCCAAGTCCGGTCTCGGTTTCGTAGCTTCTGAGCCACTTTGAATTCAAATCACAAAAAGGATAAGAAGTCAAACACTTTATACATTGGGTTTGAAGAAGATGACGATGAACAAGACCAACAGACTATGCATCAAAAATCAGTCTTCGATCGTATAGGAGCTCCATGTGATCGAATATCTGTATTCAACAGGTTGTCAAGCCAAAAGTCAAATGTTTCAAATTCTCATGTCAACAGTTTGCCTCGTACCTCTGTTTTTGATAGAATGAGCTTTCATGACCAAAGAAGAAAATCTCCACAACCTCAATCTCGAAAGACAGTATTTTCTCAGATTACTACTATTAAAGATACATCGCTAAGAAGCAGCAATAGTGGAAAGTCAGAGGAAGTTAACATCAACGTGGTGAACAATAGTGAAGTTCAAAGCCTAGTACCTTCACGAATGAAATGTAAGACAGAGATAGAGGTCATCAATGATGTTACAGTAAAAGCTCGAAGGTAAATCATTGTATTCACTAATCAAGCAAAAGAAGTGGATAAAACAGAAGACATTGGCGAATCATCTTGTGTTACTTCATACCACATCACTGTTGAAGAAGAATTTGACTCTGAACAACCAAATGACATCGAGAAAGCTCCACCAACACTAAAAGACGGGGGGCAGGCTACCGTTGATCAACTCAAAGAAATCAACTTAGGGATTGATGATCAACTCAGACCAGTTTTCATTAGTGCATTCCT
The DNA here is from genome assembly GCF_030987335.1 of Cornus florida. Classification (NCBI taxonomy): domain Eukaryota; kingdom Viridiplantae; phylum Streptophyta; class Magnoliopsida; order Cornales; family Cornaceae; genus Cornus; species Cornus florida. The sequence goes on from NW_026775574.1 coordinate 16,884,738, forward strand.
AAGCCCCTCAAACGAAAATGATTACTTTCAATTGTTGTCTGAGTACAAGGATGTCTTTGCTTGGACATACAAAGAGATGCCCGGTCTTGATCCTAAAATTGCAGTGCACAATCTTGCTATCAAACATGGGACACGTCCGATTAAGCAGTCTCAACATTTCTTCCGTCCAGAGCTAGTTCTAAGGATAGAGGAAGAACTCAACAAATTGATTGAAGTAGGGTTCATTCATGAGGTCAAATATTCAACATGGATTTCGAGCATTGTTCTAGTGAAGAAGAAAAATGGACAAATTCGAATTTGTGTGGACTTTCGTGATTTGAATGAGGCATGCCCAAAAGATGATTTTTCTCTTCCCATCCCTGAGCTCACTGTAGATACAACCACGGGGCATGAAGCTCCTCATTTATGGATTGTTACTCCGGGTGAATGACTTCGAAAGATGAGGAGCTAACTGCTTTTCGCATTCCTAAAGGTATATATTGCTACAAAGTTATTGTGAGGACTTGCATTTTTTTTTATTTTTTATTTTTTATTTTTTATCATTTTTCCGAACATTTTAGCATTCATGCATCTTATTTTATTGTCAGAAATTATGAGTTATTTTGCAAATGTGTTTAATTTTATTTAAATGTCATTATTTGTTTCATAAAGGGCATTATAGACTTTTTGTTTTGCAAATAGGATATAAATGGAAAAGTAGACTTTTATTATGCAAAATAGCATAATTGGCATTTGGTTAGTTGTGAAAGGGTGTTGTGGACATTTTCATACAAATGGCATGAATGGGATTTTGTGTTTGTGGAGGGGTGTTTTAGTCTTTGTGCATGGTCTAGATTTTGACTATTGTGTGGGCTTGACACCTTAGTGCTTGGTGGTTGCCCTCATGCAAATCTATGATATGTGTCATCGAGTACAATAGATTTACACAAAAGAAATATTCTGCAGAACCATTTCGTGCCTTTGTTTTATTTTCCCTAGTTATCTTCTTTATAAGCTTAATTTGGGATGCTTGTGTTGAGAATTTGGGGAGGGTTTGTGAATGAAAAAGATTCCTAAGATCATAGACTTCCTTTTTGATGTTGAAGTTGTGAGCATTCTCCACCTGTGGGGTTGTCAAAATCTGATTTAAAAAGGAGAAGAGGTGGTTGTATTTCAAAGAGGGTGTTCTTCATTTTGTTTACAAAGTTAGTGGCTTTGATTCAATCCTTGGGCTTTTAAATTGTTCTTGCAAGGATTTTCAAGCTTCTTTAAGGTAGGATTACTGAACTCTCACACCCTTTACTTTTAAGGAATCAATTCTATGTGTTTTGTGCTTAAAACATTGCTGAAAACCGAATCTGCCAAACTTAAATTTTGCGCAGCAACTTGAAATTCAACTGACCATAACTTCCTCATTTTAAATCTAAATTGAGCGATTTTTGAGTCTAAATTAATTTGCTTGAAACAAGCTTTCCAATGATACTAATTTCAGACTTAGATTCCAATTGTGTAAAAAGTTATGACCCTTCAAACATAGGCTGCCAGGTTCGCGCCTTAATCTGCAGAATTTTTTGCACAGCAACATGAATTTCAACTGACCATAACGTCCTCATTTTACATCCAAATTGAGAGATTTTTGTGTCTAAATTGATTAGCTCAAAAACAAAATTTCCAATGATATCAATTTCAGCCTTAGATTCCAACTGTGGAAAAAGTTATGACCTTGTAAACATAGGCTGCTACCTGAAAATTACAATATTGGTAGTTATAATATTTCTTGAAATGGGAAGTTTTGTACTTGTTGTATTAATGTTATAAAGCACTGTAGAAGTTGTTATATGATAAATGTGAGATAGAAAACATGTATCCTATGTTATGCAACTATAGATTAGTTAGACTGTTAATTTACCATGCTTGTGTGTGCATTAAAAGACAATACCATGATATTATATATGAGTTGAGATTTTCATATTTATTCCATTATCCGTATATCATGTTATACAAATGTACATGCATCTCACATGAGCATGAGGATGATGTTGGAATGAAAATGAAAGTGAAAATGTTTCATTAAATGGTTTTAAAAACCGGATAACAGAGAGGTGCCTTGTATTCGTGAGTAAAAAAAAAAAAAAAAAAAAAAAAGGGAATTGAATCAATGATTTCAAAACCGGATAAGGAGTTGCCTTGTCTGTGTAGTTAATGGGAATCTAGAGGAGACGTAGGGAGTGGTTCTACGCGTAGTTGTGTCACTAGAGCCCCAAAATGATCCTTTGAAGATAATGGGGTGTCAGTTAATCCTTTGAAGATAGAAGCAGTTCGAGATTGGGAACGTCCCAAGAATATGTATGAGATTCGGAGTATTCTTGGCTTAGCGGGTTATTAGTGCTGGTTTGTGAGGGACTTTTCTCGCTTAGCCGCTCCTATGACTTGGATGAACTGAAAGGGGATAAGATTTGATTGGACTGAAGCTTGTGAGTTGTTTTTTCGGGAGTTGAAGACTAGATTGACTACAGCTCCAGTATTGGTGATACCTGAGCGTGGCTTGGGTTATGTTGTCTTTTGTGATGCTTCTCGGGATGTTTGGGTTGTGTGTTGATGTAGGGTGGTAAGGTAGTGGCTTAGGGATCTAACCAGTTGAAGATTCACGAGCTTAACTATCCCACTCATGACTTGGAGTTGGCAACAGTTGTCTTTGCTTTGAAAAGCTGGAGGCATTATTTGTACGGTGAGAGATTCGAGGTTTTCTTGGATCACAAGAGTCTCAAATACCTTTTCTCTTAGAAGGACTTGAATAACAGACAGAGGCGATAGGTTGAGTATTTGGAAGATTATGATTTTGATTTGCAGTATCATCCAACTAAGGCGAATGTGGTAGCAGATGCCTTAAGCCGGAAATATCATGGAGTTTTGGCTGGGTTAGCCATTCGGAAATGGAAAATGTTGGAGGATCTGGTAGAGATGGGATTACAGTGTTATGATGACAATGTTGGTTATGAGACAGCTTTTCTGTTTAGTCTTGTGGTTCAACCTACTCTTGTTACATGAGTGATTGAGGCACAGAGACATGACTCAGATTTAGCTGCCATTCATCAGTTGATTTCAGGTTGGGACACAGTAAAGGACTGGACTTTTCACACAGATGGTGGTTTACGGTTCAGAGGTTTGCTTGTGGTTCCTACGGTTTGTCCAGAGAATGTGTTACGGGAGTTTCACACTTCTCGTTTTACTGTGCATCCAGGTGGTACTAAAATGTATCATAATTTGAGACGCCAGTATTGGTGGAATGGGATGAAGGCAGATGTAGCTCAGTTTGTTGCTAGATGTCTTACCTGTCAGCAGGTAAAGGTAGAGCATCAGAGACCTGCTGGTTTGTTGTAGCCATTGCCAGTAGTATAATGGAAATAAGAGTGTATTGCTATGGATTTTGTGACAGGGCTTCAAAGTCACAGAAGAGTAATGAGTCTGTTAGGTCATTAGTGATAGATTGATAAAGACCGCTCACTTTTTGCCTATTAAGGTGACAGATTCTGCTGAGGCACTTGGCAGATTGTATGTCAGAAAGATCGTCAGATTGCATGGGGCTCCATTGTCCATTGTTTCGGACAGGGATGCCAAGTTCACATCGAAGTTTTGGGAAGGGCTTCATGCAGCGTTTGGTTCACCGTTGTATTTCAGTACGGCATTCCATCCGTAGACGGAAGGCCAGTCGGAGCTTACTATCCAGATCTTGGAAGATATGCTTCGGGCCTGTGTGCTTGATTTTGGTGGTACTTGGGAGGATCATTTACCTCTTGTTGAGTTTGCTTATAATAATAGCTATTAGTTGAGTATTAAGATGGCTCCTTTTAAAGCATTGTATGGTAGGCCTTGTCGTTCTCCTGTTTATTGGATTGAGGTGGCTGAGACAGTCGCCTTAGGGCTAGATATTGTGTTGGAAACTACAGAAAAGATTAAGTTGATTCGGCAGCGGTTGTTGACTGCTCAGAGTCGACAAAAAAGTTACGCAGATAGATGGAGATGGCCATTATCCTTTGAGGTGGGAGACCACGTGTTTCTCAAGGTTTCTCTACGAAAAGGATTGCTACGGTTTGGAAAGAGTGGCAAGTTGTCACCTCGTTTCATTAGGCTATTTGAGATTTTGGATTGAGTAGGCGAGGTTGCTTACAAATTAGCATTGCCGCCACAGGTGGACAGGGTCCATAATGTATTTCATATTTCGATGCTATGAAAGTATGAACCGGATCCATCACATGTATTGAGTTGGGTTGATGTTGATATTGATGAGGATGTTTCTTACGAGGAAGGGCCCGTTCAGATTCTTGACACTCGGGACAAAGTGTTAAGGGGTAAAACGGTGACTCTCGTGAAGGTTTTGTGGTGACATCACGGTGTTGAGGAGGCTACGTAGGAACGGGAATAGGATGTTCGTTCTGCGTATCCGGATTTATTTTCTTCCCCAGGTACGACTTGATTTCGGGGACGAAGTCCTTGTATGTTGGGGAGACTGTGAGGACTTGTATTTTTATCATTTTTCCGAACATTTTAGCATTCATGCATCTCATTTTATTGTCGAAAATTATGAGTTATTTTGAAAATGTGTTTAATTTTATTTAAATGTCATTATTTGTTTCATAAAGGGCATTATGGACTTTTTGTTTTGCAAATAGGATATAAATGAAAAAAGTAGACTTTTATTATGCAAAATAGCATAATTGGCATTTGGTTAGTTGTGAAAGGGTGTTGTGGACATTTTCATACAAATGGCATGAATGGGATTTTGTGTTTGTGGAGGGGTGTTTTAGTCTTTGTGCATGATCTAGATTTTGACTATTGTGTGGGCTTGACACCTTAGTGCTTGGTGGCTGCCCTCATGCAAATCTATGTTATGTGTCATCGAGTACAATAGCTATACACAAAAGAAATATTCTGCAGAACTATTTCGTGCCTTTGTTTTCTTTTCCCTAGTTATTTTCTTTGCAAGCTTAATTTGGGATGCTTGTGTTGAGAATTTAGGGAGAGTTTGTGAATGAAAAAGATTCCTAAGATCATAGACTTCCTTTTTGATAATGAAGTTGTGAGCATTCTCCACCTGTGGGGTTGTCAAAATCTAATTTAAAAAGGAGAAGAGGTGGTTGTATTTCAAAGAGGGTGTTCTTCATTTTGTTTACAAAGTTGGTGGCTTTGATTCAATCCTTGGGCTTTTAAATTGTTCTTGCAAGGATTTTTAAGCTTTTTTAAGGTAGGATTACTTAACTCTCACACCCTTTACTTTTAAGGAATCAATTCTATGTGTTTTGTGCTTAAAACATTGCTGAAAACCGAATCTGCCAAACTTAATTTTTGCACAGCAACTTGAAATTCAACTGACCATAACTTCCTCATTTTAAATCCAAATTGAGCGATTTTTGAGTCTAAATTGATTAGCTCGAAACAAAATTTCCAATGATACTAATTTCAGCCTTAGATTCCAATTGTGCAAAAAGTTATGACCCTTCAAACATAGGCTGCCAGGTTCGCGCCTTAATCTGCAGAATTTTTTGCACAACAACCTGAATTTCAACTTACCATAACTTCCTCATTTTACATCCAAATTGAGAGATTTTTGAATCTAAATTGATTAGCTCAAAAACAAGCTTTCCAATGATATCAATTTCAGCCTTAGATTCCAATTGTGCAAAAAGTTATGACCTTGTAAACATAGGCTGCTACCTGAAAATTAGAATATTGGTAGTTATAATATTTCTTGAAATGGGAAGTTTTGTACTTGTTGTATTAATGTTATAAAGCACTGTAGAAGTTGTTATATGATAAATGTGAGATAGAAAACATGTTTCCTATGTTATACAACTATGGATTAGTTAGACTGTTAATTTACCATGCTTGTGTGTTGATTAAAAGGCAATACCATGATATTATATATGAGTTGAGATTTCCATATTTATTCCATTATCCGTATATCATGTTATACAAATGTACATGCATCTCACATGAGCATGGGGATGATGTTGGAATGGAAAGGAAAGTGAAAATGTTTCATTAAATGGTTTTGAAAACCGAATAACAAGGAGGTGTCTTGTATCCGTGAGTAAAAAAATAAAAAAGAAAAAAGGGAATTAAATCAATGATTTTAAAACCAAATAAGGAGTTGCCTTGTCTGTATAGTTAATGGGAATCTAGAGGAGACATAGGGAGTGGCTCTATGCGTAGTTGTGTCACTAAAGCCCCAGAATAATCACAAGGAGTGGCCTTGGATCAGGGATAGATGAATAACTCTCTTCTCATGGTACTGGGGAGCAGCCCTAGGTGGATTACATTAACTTTTTGTGATGGAAATGGGATTTTGGGAAAGTGAGAAGTGTCAGTGGCATTACCATTAGTATTCGCATTGCATAACACTTCATTATATTATCATACATGACATCAGTTGTTTCCCGAGTTTATATGATCCCATTATCCTTTATCTGTTCTTTGTTTGGATTCACAGAGGTATTAAGGAGTGCGTTTTAAATAATTCCCGCTGAGCTGTGGTTGCTAATTCCTATTTTATACACATCTTTCAGGTCATGGCATGGATGGTGTGGAGGGTGTTCCTCCTTAGCTGTAGACGGAGTTAGGGCTAGTGTTGTCATATTTTCATTCTGCATAATAGATTATGTTTTGTATTATATTTCTTTAGAATTTTCTCGGCATGTAAAAAATGTTCTTTCAGACTTTAAAACTTTAAAGTTGTAATATTTGTATCTTATCTATTTATTTTCAGTCTTATTTTGTAAAGGGAAATAGATAGGTGGATGTGTGGTTGAGATAGGTTATAGGGATATTCTTGATTCTGAGACTGTGATTGTTTGTGTGTTGTGTTCACAATCCGGACTACGGTCTAGGGGCGTGACAGTTATGCCCTTCGGACTCAAAAATGCGGGAGCAACATACCAACGCGCCATGCAAAGGATCTTCGATGACATACTCCACAAGATTGTTGAATGTTATGTTGATGACTTGGTGGTAAAGACAAAAGAGCGAAGAAATCATTTACAGGATCTACGTACAGTTTTTAATCGCCTCCGAAAATATCAGCTCAAGATGAATCCCCTTAAATGTGCATTTGGTGTGACTTCAGGAAAATTCCTGGGATACGTTGTACGTTATCGTGGTATTGAGATTGATCATAATAAAGTTAAGGCCATTCAAAAGATGTCGCCACCAAAGAATTTACGCGAGCTTCGAAGTTTACAAGGTCAACTTGCGTTCATTCGTCGGTTCATCTCAAATTTAGCTGGTCGTTGTCAGCCTTTTAATCGATTCCTGAAGAAAGATGTTCCATTTAATTGGGACCAATCATGCCAAAATGCTTTTGATAGCATCAAAAAGTACCTTCTCAATTCTCCGGTGTTGGGAGCACTTATACCTAGAAAGCCGCTCATACTTTACATTGTTGCGCAAGAAGAATCTCTGGGTGCCTTACTTGCTCAGAATAATGAAGAACATAAAGAGAAGGCATTGTATTACTTAAGTCGCAGACTTACCCCGACGGAGCAAAATTATCCTCCAATAGAAAAAACATGCCTCGCACTTGTCTTCGCCTCTAAGAAATTGAGGCATTATTTCTTGGCTCATACAATACATCTTATTGCAAGAGCTGATCCTCTCAAATATGTCATGTCTAAACCGGTCCTTTCCGGACGCTTGGCGAGGTGGTCAATTTTGTTCAACGACTTTGAAATTGTTTTTGTGCCACGAAAAACAGTGAAAGGACAAGTCTTAGCAGATTTTTTAGCTGACCATCCTATTCCAGCCGATTGGGAAATTTCTGAAGATTTTCCCGATGAAGAAGTCTTCCTTGTGGACATCCTCCCTCCATGGATGATGTTTTTCGATAGGGCAGCACGATCAGACGGGGCTGGAGCAGGCGTAGTTTTTGTTTCTCCATAAAGACATGTTATTCCATACTCTTTCGCACTCGCTGAAATCTGCTCAAATAATGTAGCTGAATATCAAGCCCTAATCATCGACCTTCAAATGGCGAATGAGATGAAGATCACGAATCTTGAAATATATGGAGACTCTAAGTTGGTGATTAACCAACTTCTTAAAGAATATGAGGTTAAGAAAGATGATCTGGTGCCGTACCATCGTTATGCCTCTCATTTGTTGGAACGGTTTGATAGCGTCATGCTAGAACACATTCCAATGAAAGAAAATTGGATAGCTGATGCTTTGGCAAATTTAGCTACAACATTGGCGTTAACTGATGAGGACCTGGTTGATGTTCTTGTATGTCAACGATGGGTCTTGCCACAAGTCTTGGAAGATAAATTTAAAAAAAGTAATTTGGTTTCTGGTTGGACACAAGAGGAAAAAGACTGGAGGCTCCCTATCATTGATTATCTGGAACATGGAAAGCTTCTCGAAGACATACGCCACAAGACTGAAATACGAAGACGAGCACTTCGTTTCATCTATTACAATGATACGTTGTATAGGCATTCATATGAGGACCTTTTCCTTCGCTGCCTTGGAAATGACGAAGCAACTCATGCAATGAAGGAGACACATTCTGGGATTTGTGGAGCCTATCAATCTAGTCCAAAGCTTCACTTTCGCGTCAAAAGAATGGGTTCTTATTGGCCCATCATGGTCAAAGACTGCTTGGAGTATGCGAAGAGGTGTCAAGCATGTCAATTCTATGCTAACTTCATACACCAACCACCGGAGCCGTTACACCCTATTGTGACGTCATTGCCATTCGATGCATGGGGTTTAGATGTAGTGGGTCCTCTAGAAAAGTCTTCAAAGGACCACTTGTATATCTTGGCTGCCACTGATTATTTTTCTAAATGGGTTGAAGCTGCACCCTAAACACATGTGAAAAAAGAAACAGTGGTTGATTTCATCAAGTCCAACCTTATTTATCGATATGGTGTCCCTCGATACATCATCACTGATAATGGGGCAAATTTCAAAAACAGTTGGGTAACTGACCTTTGTGAGAAGTTTAGCTTCAAACAACATAAATCCTCCATGTATAATGCCCCTGCAAATGGTCTCGCAGAAGCATTCAATAAAACTCTTCGTGAGTTATTGAAGAAGGTAGTCAACCAGACAAAGAAAGATTGGCATGAGCGAATGGAAGAAGCATTGTGGGCATACCGCACTACGCATTGTACACCTACTCAAGCAACTCCGTATTCTCATGTTTATGGCGTAGAAGCGGTTCTTCTATTGGAACAACAGATCCCTTCGTTAAGGATAACCATACAAGAAGGTCTTACAAGTGAAGAAAATGACATCTTACATTTTCAAGAACTGGAAACATTGGATGGGAAAAGATTAGAAGCTCAACAACAGTTAGAGTGTTATCAAGCTCGACTTTCTAAAGCGTTCAATAAATAAGAAAGTTCGACCTCAGTCATTTCAAGTTCGAGACTTAATATTAGCTGTTCGGAGACCAATTGTCATGAATTGTAAGGGAAATAAATTTGTATCCAAATGGGATGGACCATATGTTGTTGTGAAGTTTATACAAACGACGCATATCTCATTATTGATGAAGACGGAGTAAGAGTGGGGCCCATTAATGGCAAATTCCTGAAGCGCTACTACCCATGAAGGCTATGCTCTTGATCGTACGAGCTTAAACTGCACTATGCTCTTGGCCCGTATGAGCTAAAACTGTGTACGGCCCAAAAAAATAAAATAAAATAAAATAAAAAACTCACTCCTTGACACGAATTTAAAATGTCTACCTGGAAAAAAATCAAGAACTCCTTGATACGAGTTTAAACTATCTCCCAAAAAAAAAGTCAAAAACTCTTTGATACCAGTATAAACTGTCTGGAAGAAGAAAAAATTTGAATTACGTGATGACTTGATCCCTGTTCAGGGTACATAGACATCTTGGAGGCTTGTTCCAAGTTCAGTCCACCATCAAAAACAAAAAAACTCCTCAAAGTTGCAAAATGGCAAAGTCACTCATCATGCGATATCAAAAGTGCTCGTCGTACCTATCAACTTGGCACACCACTAAAGTGTAGCTACAAAGGAAAATTTGATCCATCGCCAAAGTGTAGCTACAAACAATAATTTTGGTTCGACACCAGAATTGTAGCTACAAAGGAAATTTGATCCGTCGGCAAAGTGTAGTTTTAAAGAATAATTTCAAAGATTTTCTGTTTAACGTCAAGGTGTCGTTATAAAAAATGACTTGCCGCCAAGGTGTCACCAAAGAATCCAATTCGTCATCGAGGTGTGGTTAGAAGAAATAAATAAATTCAATTTGCAGCCAAGGTGTCACTGAAGAATCTGGTTCGTCATCGAGGTGTGGTTGGAAGAAATAAATGAATTCGATTTGCTGGCAAGGTGTCGCCGAAGAATCCAGTTCTTTATCAAGGTGTTGCTGGGAGAAATAAATAAATTCGATTTGCCGCCAAGGCGTCGCTGAAGAATCCAGTTCATCACCATGGTGTTGTTGCAACAAAATTTTAACTCACCATTGAGATGTCGTTGAAGAAAAAAATAATAATTCTGCTCGCCGCCGACGTATTGCTGAAAGAGAAATTTGGCTTTCCGCTGAGGTGTTGTTGAAGAAAAAATTTAGGCCCACCGCCAAAGTGTAGCCGCAAACAATAAAACCATAAAGAATATTAGTGGATGGGCACCAACATTCGAGGAATACTTTGAATACATCTTCATGGCGATCATATGAAAATAGGGAGGCAAATGTAACTCCATATAGTTGTTGTTTTGATAGAAAGTCATGGTAACACGCCAAGACATCTTCTAACCACTCCGAATATAGTTCGGTATAAGGCAATTCAGAAAAAAAGTATACAGGGAATACTCCATGATACTTCCTACGCCTGAACATTGAGACCCAAGAGTGAAAACTGGTTTTCCTCAACAACTTTCTCATAAAGTGAAGAATTTAGTATCAAGGCTTCCGAGACAATAGATTCTTCATTAATTTGATCATGACCGAAGTTAGTGAAGTTGCAAGTGGCTTTTCATGTCCAATGAAGTCGATAATTTAATATCAAGTTCAATGGATTCTTCATTAATCTGATCAAGACCGAAGTTGGTGAGGTCGCCTGTAGCCTTGCGTGTCCAATGAGAAAAACATTGTTCATTGTCGGGATCAGGCATTTGAATGGATGTCTAATGAGAAGAACATTGTTCATTGTCGGGATCAGGCATTTGAATGCATGTCCAATGAGAAGAACAATGTTCATTGTCAGGATCAGGCATATGAATGGCATTGTGACCAAGAAGTGAGTCGGATGTTTTCCTCAATTATTCTATCATGAAGTGAAGAATTTAATATCAAGGCTTCCGAGACAATAGATTCTTCATTAATCTGATCAAGACCGAAGTTGGTGAGGTCGCCTGTAGCCTTGCGTGTCCAATGAAAAGACCATTGTTTATTGTCGGGATCAGGCATTTGAATGCGTGTCCAATGAGAAGAACAATGTTCATTGTCAGGATTAGGCATATGAATGGCATTACGACCGAGAAGTGAGTCTGATATGCTTAATGTGGTTCCTTGGCTTCTTCGACTATTTTCGCTTTCTAGGATCGTCATCTTTTGCTTCATAAAACACTTGAATACCACCATGATGGACCAACAAACAAATTTGAAGCTCGATTGGTGTTGTCTAGAAAGAGGATTGCAATTTCTACTACTGCAATTTGTAGACACTAAAATTTTAGTGGACTTTGGTTTTGACAAATTGACTTATTAAATATGGGCTTAATATTTAATTAAGTTATTTAATTCGCCCAGGCTTGGTTCACTTAAATTATTTAATTAGCCCAGCCCAGATGGTTAAATAAACAGATAATTATTCCTAAATAAAATATATTTGGAATAATTATTTTTAAGGATAATTATCATAGTATAACCGGCCCGGCCCAATTATAATTTTATCCTTATCAGGAGATGACACGTGTCATCATCCTATTAATCCAAGAAGCCTATAAATAGAGGCCTGGAGGAAGGAGGAAAAGGGTACACAAATTCAGAATTCAGAAATCCAGAATTCCAAAGAGAAATACAAAAGCTCTCATCCCCAACAATCAAACCCAAAAGCGAAGAACACCAAGCACATCAAATCGTGCCATTCTTTATCAAATTCCACGATGATCAACAACAAGCACAGCCAAAGACGTGCCGTTCTTCATCAAATTCCATGGTGATTCAAGATCAAGCCTGTGCAACCCTTGGATCCAACCAACCAACAAAAAAAAGGAGATTTAATCAGAGGACCAGTTCTTTCTTTTGTAAAGAATATTACAGAGGATTGTACCTCAATTTCTCAAATTAATAAAATTATATTATTTGCTCCATATTTTGTTTCTATTGCAGACTTACAAAATTTGTGTGTACAGATGCTCTTTTCCAACTGTTGTATATAATTTTTTTTGTAAATCTAATGGGTCATAATATATTTAGACAAAAAAAATTAGATTATTTATTTTTAACTCCAGCAGTTGTTTTATACCTTTTGTGTAAAAATATATCCCCAATAACAATCAACTAGTGTCATACCACAAACCTACTTAATATAGGGTTGATTAATGAGAAAGAGTGATGAGAAAGGAAATATGTTGATGTGACTATGTAAAAATGTTGTGTTTAATACACAACAATTTTATACATCGATGACGTGACAATGTATCTTAACAAACCAGTGGAGATAAAAATAAAAAATAAAAAATTACACATCATATGTGGTGGTAGTGTATATTTTACAAAAAAGAGTATTTTAATAAACTACTAGAGATGCTCTTTATATGTTTGAAAATTTTTAATATCCTTTTATTATTTAATTTCCTTATTTGAAATTATAATGTAACTAACATTGAATTCATTTACATGAAGTGTATAATTTATTGACTTTTATGATAACAAATAATAGTAATAATGAGTTATCGTTTGGCTTCTTGGGGAAGCCTATGTATATGGCAAAGCAATGCACACTCGATAAATCATCACACCTATCTCCTCTACCATATTTGCGTATTACTTTTCTGCTATTATCTCTACCATATCTTCCGTCTACTTTACCTATATTTCACTATTTTGGGCAACTCGACATTGGCGACTTTATCCTTTTGCCTTTATGTGGTCATGCACATAGAGGAGGTGCTGAACTGATTGAGTTGTATCTTAGAGTTGACTGTCACTGTCCGCACATGCATGTAGGGGGAGGGCTATCAACTTTAGGTCAACGTGTTTATCACGTGCATTTGTATCAGGCCAGCCTTTCATTAACTTTACTTTAATATTTTTCTTGTTTTATTTCATTGTATTTTACATGTAACAATTATATTATAAGTGTGTCTATATATATTTACATGTAACTAAATACATACAAAACTACTCATTGATTTAATTTCTGCAAAACTGAATTTACTTGTCAATTATATTCTAAAAAAGTTTAGTGTGATTCCTATTATAGTATTTTTGTGCGTAAAATTATAGTTCCATAATAATCTAAATTTGATAGTTTCTTCAAATAGCTTCTTGAGTAATAGCACTAAAACAAAACGTTCTCTGTTTTTGGAAATTAAAATTACTATTGACTTTATAATTTTTCTAAAATAAAAGGTATTACAAAACAATTTTTATTGAATCTATTGGGCGAGCCCAATTTATTCAAATACACAATAGTTGCAGCATTATTTAATTTATATTTTGTTTCATAAGAAAGTAAATTTTTGGAAAGGGTTCTATTTTCAAAAGAAAACTACTTATTTGAAAAATAGTTTTCCAGCATTTTTAAATTTAAATTGGTGTTTTTAAAACTATTTTTAGCATTAAGTTCTATAAGAATAGTTTCTGTGTTTTCTATTAGAAAAAAAAAAGAAAAGAAAAGAAAAGAGTTCTATTGAAAAAGAAGAAGAAGAAGAAGAAGAAGAAGAAGAAGAAGAAGAAGAGAGGAACAATTAGGTTTTTTTTTTTTTTTTGTTTAATTTATAAGGAAACTATTTCTACCTTGAATAAAAAAAAAATTTGTTCTTCTATTTATATAAACTACTTTGTTTTATATATATATATATAAATTTGTTTTGTTTAAGTTTCTCTTATATATATGTGTGTGTGTATATATATAAGGCAGTTTTACTTTTAGAAACAAATATATTTTAAACAGTCCAATTTGAAGGAAGGAATAAAAACAGTTTCTACTTTATTAAATAACAAAATAGATTTTGAAAAACATGATTTATTAGAAAATAAGTTGGTCTAAATTTGATTTTTATTTTGTTGGAAAAATTATAGTGACTTCAATTTCAATAGATAATTGACCCTACAACTTTCACATACGTAGACTTGGTATCCAACTCAATTTGAGGTCTAAGTAATATAATGATGACGATAGAGCAGGATCACTCTAGCGAGTTCACCTTAGGATTTAATCGTTCAATTAATCTTACCTATGATAACATTGATTGGTGGTTAGACTCGAGGGCAAATGTACATGTATGTTTTACTAGTGACTATTTTAAGACTTATCAAAAATTAATTGGAGGAAGTGTAACCTTAAGAAATAATTTTATCACACAAATTCAAGCAATTGGAGACATGGAATTAAAGATGACCTCTGGGAAGATTCTAACTTTAAAGATGTGCGACATAAATCCAAAGTGAGGAAAAATTTAGTTTAGTGGATCTATTTTAGTTCAACAAGGGTTTAACTTTGTAAGGGAGTCAAATAGAGTTGTAATTACAAAGAACAATGTTTTGTGGGTAAATGTTATATTAGTGAGGGATTATTTAAGTTGAACATTATTTTCGATGCGAATGGAATTTCTCTTCAAGTTTATAGCGTTAAATTTTGTGATGTTTGGCATTGAAGACTTAGATATGTTAGTTGAAGAAAATTAAGAAATTGATGGATCTTAATTTACTCCCAAAGTTCAAGGTAGATTTTAATCAAAAGTGTGAGATATGTGTATAAGCCAAACAACCTAGAAAACCTCACAAAGCAGTTATCAGGAATACAAAAATTATAGAACTTATACATAGTGATGTGTGTGATTCTAATAGACCACGAACTGGGGGTGGCAATAAACACTTTGTGACTTTTATTGATGATTTTCTAAGTATTGTTATGTATATTTGATAAAGACTAATGATGAGATTTTAGATAGATTTAACAATTATAAGAGTGAAGTAGAAAATCAATTGGAGAAAAATATTAAAAGATTGAGGTTCGATAGAGGAGGAAAATATTCTTGGAATAAACTTGGAGACTTTGTGAGGAACATGGAATTATACATAAAGTAACTCCTCCATATTCACATCAATCAAATGAAGTAGCCGAAAGGAAAAATAGAACTCTCATGGACATGGTTAACTCAATGTTATTAAGTAGTGGTGTACCAGAGAATTTGTGGATGTAATGCACGGTTCTTTTTTCCCATTTTCACAGATTTTCTTTTTCCTTTGATTTTCCTTTTCTAAATACGGGTTTTGTTTCCTTCGTGTCATCTTGAGTGCTCGGGAATAGTTCCTGACACTCTTTCTTTTGGGAGATTGGTATCATTTTTGTGAGGACCGTGTCATCTTCTTTCTTTTTTTGACAGTTTCCTTTTTCGTCTTTTTCCAGTTATCGTTTCTTTTCGCGTAACCTCGCGGTTTGTGCTTGGATTTGATCCCGACTCTGCATGCATCCATTTCTTTTAATTTTCATGAAATGCGTAGTTTTACTTTTTTTTTGAAAAACATGCTACTTGTTTACTTTTCGCCGTAGGGGTATGGATGCATAGGTTTTTTCGAAAATATTTACGCTTTTGTGGTGTTTTTTGTACTTAAATTTTGTAATTATTTTTCATCTTAGGGAACTTTTTGGCAATTATTTTTAAAGATATTTTGGGGAGGGAACTTTTTGCAATTTAAAAAAAAAAAATGTGACAAGTGTCACACTCTCATTGATCCACTTGTAAGCATTCCATTGGTGACACTTGGGAGCCTTCGATTGGTGACATGTGAAGTGTGATGATTCACCCACTTGGTGGCCTGAGATTGGTCCACTTGTTGGCTTAGGATGTGGACAAATGTAGGGCTTAGATGAAGCCTTGGGAGGAGGCTTAGGATGGTGACAAGTGGAGGGACAAGATTGAGTCTTGCATTTGTGTGTGAGAAAGGTAGTGTGTGAGTGTGTGTTTTTTTTACTATCATTGACTATGTGAGTGGAGGAATACATAATTTTCATTTAGGTTTTCATCTCTTTCTCTCCTAAAAGCAACCATTGTTGTAACCTTTAACCTAGACCTTGTAACCTTGGTTTTGAACCCTTTCCACTCACCTTTCGACCTAAATCTTGGAATACAAAAGCTTCCCCTAATCCTCCTTTACAAAACCCTTGTCCAGTTTCTTGTTTTGCCTTTGCTTTCTTTGGATTATAGAGATTATATTCTCTATTGAGGTATGGGTTGTTGTATGTTTATTTCCTTAAAGTTTAATTGTTTTTGAGGTTCTGTATGTGGTGTATACATGCTTGTTGAACTATAAGATTGCATTAAGATGCAGTTTCTATATACTTGACCTTAGGTTTAATGATTCGAAGTATATATAGTTTATTTATCTTGTATAGAGATGTTATTTAATTTAGTAGATTACTAAATTCTAGAATATATAATTATCTTATGTAGAGATGCTAATTAATTTAGTAGATTATTAAATTCTAGAATATATATTTATCTTGCAAGAGATGCTATTTAATTTAGTAAGTACTAAATTCTAGAATATATATTTATCTTGGGTGGAGATGCTATTTAATTTAGTGGCTTACTAAATTTTAGAATTCATGTTTGCTGAAATGTGGAAGTCTTATAGATTATTATTAATTACCTTGTATGCTTATTATTGTGTTGTTGTTAATTTAGTATTTATGCTACTATGGTAATTAGACTTAGTTGATATGTGATATCAATTGTAGTGTTTAACAAGTAGCACATTGAAGACTTGACATTTTATATGCCTTGTTATGTGTAACGAATCGCACATTATTGAAGATTCGACATTTTGAATGCCATGTAATTGGAGGCTATAGTGCATGATTTGTGTGAGTCCAAGTATGGTTGTGCATGGTAGGTGTTTAAATGCATTTTACTTAAAGTGTTTAAGTTATACGTTTCTTGTTGATTTTGGGAAACTTGGGGCATCGACCTTTGAACGGCTAGAGCACGGCTCTAAAGAGGAAGATACGAGTGTTTCCCATATAGTGCGCACTTAAGTGGTTCCTAGCGGGTTAGTACCCAAAATAACTACATGCGTGGTTTGATCCACGAAGGCGTCTGAGTATTCTGTCATGTGATTTCATTTTCATTTACAAGTTGACATTACCTTTGAAGTTGTAGCTTGTCGAGTTCACTAGTAGTGAATGGTTTATATATGTTTCAATTTCGTTTAGTATACTTATGCCTAGTATGCTAGAATATTGCGTATTTCATTTCACTTGCTTAAGGTAGCTTGAGATGCTCCCTTAGTTCACTTTACAACTTAGACGTTAGGTGGAATGATCCCTTGTATTGATCTATACTGAATTTGCATGGCACTTGAAACTTTAGGATATACGTATGTACTTCTTCCTACGAGTAACTTGTTTACTCACCCTAATTGCTTGGGATATTTTCAGGTAAGGAGACTTTGTATTGGGATGCACAACATTCCTATGTTTACTTGGTTGCTTGAAGCACTTTTGCGTATTTTGTAAACATGCACGTGTTAGCATGTTAGCTTCTCTCTTTTCTTTTTTTTCTTTTTTTTTAATATGTCAAAACTTGTAATCTTTACCTTAGGTATGTAATGTGTACCCGAGTACACTTTTTGGGATTTATTTTATCTGTATAACTTAAGACCAAGGGCCATGTACTTTTAAGTTTACATTTGTGCACTTTTGATTTCATGTCTAACTTACGAAAGTAAAGTATTTTGATGTTATTGCTTGCCATAGATTGGAAGTATTATTCGGACATGATGAGGAGCAAGATACGGAGATGGCAGTCCCTTTTTTGAGAAGCCACACCCGTGTAAGCGTGTATGGTTGCAAAAATTTAAGATGCCTTTTCTCAACCTCCATCGTTAAAGGTGATCTTGAGAAACTTGAATGTTTGAATGTATCCCAGTGCTACAAATTGCAAAATGTAATTGAGGATAAGAAAGGAAAACAAGAAGCGGCTACAGTTGAATTTCCCTGCCTGTCCTCGATATCACTTAACCACTTGTATAATTTGAAGAGTTTCTGCACCTGGCATTATACTATTGAATGGCCATCTTTGGAAAGTCTGGTTATCCAATATTGTCCGAGATGGAGACTTTTGGTTATGGAGACCAAGTAACACCCCAACTAAAGAAAATAGTGAAACATGAATATAGGGGGCTAAGGATTGTGATCACCATCAATCGTGGCGACCTTAATCACGTTGTGCAAAATCACTTCGGACCCAAGGTACATATCATTGAGCATATATAATGGTCATCCATGGATCACTATATAGATTATATCCTATTAATTAATTACAATGATAAAGAACGTACAGTGGGATGGTTTTTCAGGTAGCAGCTTCGGAGGCAGGTCCCAGTCAGTCTTCCTCGTAAAGGCATGATCCACTTAAAGACTGTGCGATCAGGTTTGTATGATGAATTACTATAGGCGACTAGAAGAAGTCTAAAATATAAATATTCACTGATGAAAATTTTCTTCCTTGTATTTGTTTGAAAAGTAGGAGCTTGGTGATGATTCCCAGGAGTTTGATTTCCAACTAGCTCTTTCTGCAAGATGCAAAAATGGAAAAATGAAAATGGTGAGCTTGTTTCAGTTCTCGGTTATTGAAATAAAGATATTTCATCTCCAACACACATGCGTGCTTCTTTCATGTATTGTAATCTTTTGGTGTGTTTCATTATACTTATGACGGTGTGTTTACTTGTTTAAACCAATAATATTGTACCTGAGTGGAATATTTTATATATAAATTTGTTGTTGTTGTTGTTGTTGATTTAATAAAATAGCATGAAGTTTTTATTCGTTTTTTTTTTCCTTGACAAATAACCCTCACAATATTTTAATTAACGTTTTGCTTTAAAATAAGAAAATAATAATAATAATAATAATAATACTACAAGGAAAAGAAAATTTTCAAAGTGATATAACAAGGAATTTCAGAAAGCTTTCTATCAACACTCTTATTCAACACTTAATTGTCAATTCTACCATCTTAAGCAAAAATCAAGCGAGGGAGGGATATATTTGATATGAATATATGGCATATAGTCAAACACTCAAACAGTCAAACACATAACGCAACTCAAAGAAATACAAGCATATGCAAAAGACCGACTTACAACTTGAAATGTAAGACATATTAATATATGGAGACCCAAAGCAAAACATACCAATCAAGCTGAAGTGCATTTAAATATAAATTATGAAAGCACCTTACTATAAAAGTAATGGGCATTTTGCCATTACAATATTTGTTCTATATATATATATATATATATATGCAAACACAAAGAGAATAAGATTAAGATAATTAAATAAATCAAATGTTAAAGCTACAAAGATGTGATTGTATAGATTTCACTTTCAATTCACATTTGCTGATTTAATAAATTGCTTAAACATAAATCAGTATTATTCAATATGTTCTAAAAATAACTGAAATTTAAGTTAAAATTTAAAATAAGCAATGTATAAACTGTATGAAAAATGTACATGGGCCCAGGAGTACAAGACTTGGGGAGGGAAAACTAGCCCAACCCACAGCATATAAAGCATAAATAGGCCCAACAGCTTCCATAAGACCACACAACTGTAAGTGAAATATTCCATGATCACTTCAAGAAATTTAATCAGGATTAGTCGAAACCATGAATGTTTTAGTACGATGTTGAATCTATCATAAGGGCTGTAGCTTGCAAGTATGATGAATCTGTCTAGTTAAGAAAAAGTTGGAATCTGTCTAATTAAGAAAAAGTTCAATTAAACACGTAGGCTACGTCCTAAAATATTTTTTTTGGAAAATTCAGGTAATATATATATATATATATATATATATATATATATACTTCTCTGTGTTTGACAAATATCTAGGTCGAGTCCATCGGATGACGTGAATAATAGTTTACTGAAAATTGATGATTAAGTTATTTTAGATACATTTTATTATATATATATTTTTTCGTAAATATTTACAACAACCAAACACCCAAAAACACAATAAATATTTTTTTAAAAATATTTTATACTCAAACAAATGGAGCCGTAGTTTAAATTCTCGATTAAAACCATGATCATAATTGTCAAACTTTGCTATCCCTTGCTTTGGCTGTATGCATGGCACGAGTTGAAGCATTATATTAATTTGCAATCTTGTTGGAAGTCAACTTCTCCTTGGTCCTCACTTGATTCTTCTTCTAGTCTCTATTTTGATGTATTTTTTACTAGTTGCAGTTCATATAAATATGGCCAGCTGATTTTTACTAGTTTATGACAATTTCTGTGAGAGTAATGATCCACGTCTTCACGGTGTCTCACAATGGTGGGTCTTCTACCATAGCGATGAATCTCCTATTAATTTTGTATTGCAAAATTCATACAAGGAATATTTGTTTGCCTCAGTGAAGCTTGGTTCAAGCCAGCTTAGCTACAAACTTGGACTTTGACAACCCTGGCCCGCTCGTGAGCAAAGAGTTTGTCACTGTATCTTCTTAGGGCACCAAACAGTTATTATTGTCGAATTTTGGTAGTAGCTGTGGTTATATAATAATAATAAAATTTATTTGTAATCTTCTATTGAGGATGCCAAATTCATCAATGTTGTTATGAACGATCGAAGTGAACTCAAAATTACATGTTAACTCAAATAAATTAAAGAGATAAAAAGAGAAATATATTGATACATGATTAGTTCTATACAAACACAAATTTTAAAAATATTTTCACAAGCAGATAGTGTTCTTATTTACCTCTTGCTATTATAATATTACTCATATTTCTTTTTACCTTTTTCCAGTAAATAGTTGAAGGTGGAAGTAATTTTTTTTTTTTTTTTTTCCTGATAAAGTGGGTTTTATGTATTTGTCCAAAGAAAAAGAAAACAGAAAAAAAGAAATGGTGTTTTAGTTTATTTGGCCCATTCAACCAAATGCAATTCTATGTTAGAGTCAATTTTGGTTGTCTTCTTCAATTAGTTAGACATGAACATGTATTATTCCCTAGTCGCCACTAACCAACTGGTTTGTAACACCCGTGTAAATATATATATATATATATATATATATATATATATATATATATAGATACATATATTTATTTATTTAATTTAATTTAATGGTCATTTATGTTTGAATTTAAAAATATAGTAGAGATATTAGAGTTTTTAAATTTAAAATCTAAATAGGAATCCTAAACTATCTCAAATGCAGTTATAGTTATCTTTATATTTCATGTCATATCAGTTCTACGAGGATATTATTATTATTATTTTTAAATATAATATTAGCACGATACAGCGTGATAGGACGGAGATCTAGAGAGAAGTGATCTGACGTCGTGTCTTTCTGCAATAGTCGAGGGAAGGAACGATAATCTGAAATTCGCGTAGGAAGGAGGAATTAATTTTACCCCAGGCAAGTTAATCTTGCTTTGTATACTTATATATACACGTAACTTTGCCTATTTGAATTGATTGAAAATTATTGTAGCATGTTTTTATCTATTGCAGTAAATTAATTTAATGATGACTGGATAATGAAGATATGTATAGGTGAATTGCATAAATACTTGGAATTAGCTTGCTTGTTATGACTTTCTGTTCTTAATTTCTTATGACGATATTATAAATGTTTCTTATGAAACCTAGTTTTGCAATGATAAATTGCAATGATTAAAAGACTTGATGTAAGTGTATACTGACCATGACTAATGAACATGACTATAAAACTTATTGGTTAAATTCAGAGTAAACAATGATAGTTATTTTATTCTAGAATAGATGAAAGATGTGTGATACACATGGCAATATATGTAGCCTCATGTGAGGATTAGTTTCAAGAATTGTATGGAATTTTCATATACGTGTACAATACATAGATGGTTATGCTTGTGTTGTTAAATATAGATTTATATATGTATGATATATACTTTGTCGAGGCCTAGTTCAAGTATTATTAGAACTGGGATCATCTTTGGGTATAGAACAGTGTGTTTAAAATGACTAGTTTAATGGTTAGACTTCATAGGTACATAATTTAGGTAGATTGATTGTGAAATCTAATTCGTAATGGTAATCTAAGTAGGATAAGTAGGGAAAGGAGAACCCAAAATGGGTCTCCTGTGCAAAACAGAATTATTTTTTTCTTTTAATTAATTGCTACTATTATTTGATTTAAACCGAAGAAAAATAGGAAATAAATAGTTTTCATATTTCAAAAATTACAGTAAATTCTAGAATATTACACTTTATCAAAATGGACTTAAATGTGATAACTTACTGATTTTTAGATGATGTTTAGGTAGGTTAACTAAATTAAAACCGAAAGTATTTTTTTTTTTTCTCAACACTAAAAGGGAGAGTGGAAAATCTATTAAGAGATAAATTCTGAAATTTTGCAGGGTATTATATCTAATGTTAGGCTATGTCCAGAAATTTTGTACTCTCACTAGTTGGATCATTAGGGTTTTGTTTTTAAATTAAAATTATATTTGGGTGCATTAACTATTAATTTGAATTATTAATTAATGATATCTTTCATAATTAATAATTAATGGATGAATTTGGATTAGTCGGAGGGGTAGTCAGGGACTGACCCTATGATGGCTTTTGGGTATGGTCAGGGACCTGCCTATTAGGAGTGCACTACCCTTTTTATTATGGCCATGGGTTTAATGAGCCCTTATTGTGTGAACGTGATCAGGGATCATCTGGGGGGTACACGTACAACCCAGCCACATGTGTGTTTTTGGTAGTCAGGGACTACACGATTCACACCACTTTATTAGACGGGAGCCCGGGGTTCATGTGAGATATACAGATTTATTAAAAAATAAATGCTGGTTATTTATTGAGTTATAATTAACTGGAATATGCATATTTAGTTAATGCATTTATTGAGTTGCTTATATATATGGGAATACAAGGTAAGGTTAGCTTGCTGAACGATAATTGTGTTTAGTATTTCTTGCTGGGCTTGTGAGCTCATCCCATTATCACATTTCAGGTGCTCGTAGAGTAGGAACGTGATGGGATCACATGATGGTGACGGATTTTGGCTAGATTTTCGTATTCTTTGGTTTAGTTCAATTTCCCATTGTAATAAGAATGACGATATATTTTGAGATTTAGTTCATTTTGTCCAGTTATCATAGATTATTTTGACGAGGTTGATTGTTATTATGGTTGTATCGATTTAATAAATTAGAGAGTGATTTACATTTACTTCTTTATTTAATTATCTTTTTTGTAAAGTTGTGGTTGTGTAAAGATATGCCAGATTTTAATACGAGACAAGAGTTCATGTATTTCAGTTTTGGGGCGTGACAGTTTGGTATCAGACCCTAGGTTAAGAATTACCTGGCTAAGAGAAGTGATAGTAAGAATAGGAGCATATACTTATACGAATTATTGTTCTCTTACCATGCTCCAGTTTAAAGTATAAATTACTTGTGAGACTTATCATTGACATTCTTTACTGAAAATAGGATGTCAGGAGCTAGAAGAGGCAGAGGACGGCCTGCTAGAGGTATAAGTCTCGGAGGTGCCGATCGTGGTGGTGTTGACCATGACAATGTTCAGTTGGAGGATGCACCTCATGTGCCGAATCCTATAATTGGATTTATCAGAGATATACGCAAATTGGGGGCTGTTGATTTCGTCAGATCTACCAATCCACTTATTGCTGAGAAGTGGATTGAAGATTTGGAAAGATATTTTGAGATGATGGACTGCACTGAGGTGTAGAAAAGGAAGATTGGTGTATTTTTTTTATCTGGTGAGGCGTGCCAATGGTGGCAGTCAGAGACCAGTATGGTTGTGGACATTACAACTATGACCTGGGATGATTGTAAAACTCGGTTCTACGATAAATACTTTCCACAATCAGTGAAGGAGAAGAAGGCAGCAGAGTTCATGCAACTGGAACAGAATAATGATATGTCAGTCAGTGAGTGCGAGAGGAAGTTTACAGAGCTATCTCGATTTGCTCCTCACATTGTTGCGAATGAGTTACACAAGGTTAGAAAGTTTGAGCAAGGATTGGTCTCTTATGTGAAGTAGTTTGTGGTGGGTCATCGTTTTGACACTTATGCTAAAGTGGTGGAATGTGACGTGGTAGTAGAAGAGAATAATAATATTGCCTTTCAGAAACAGAAAGAGCGTAAGGCAGAACAGAAAAGTAAGGGGGCTAGCAGCTCTCAACAGAATCAGAGCAGCTCTCAACAAAATCAGAGGGGTCAGCGGCAGCAGACTCAGAGAAACTGGCAGGGTCAGTCTTGGCAGAGAGGTAGACAAGATTGGTGAGCAGGGAAATGGCAGAGAGTTGGTAAAGGTGAGTAATCCACAGCTTTAGTACCAGCCACACCTCATGATGCACAGCCATATCAATTCAGCGGGCATTGCTACAATTATCGTGAGCAAGGATATTTGGCTCGTAATTGTCCCAAGCCTCACAAGAATAACCAGCAGAAAGGTCAGGCACTATAGTAGCAAGGAGGTGCAAGGGTTTATGCAGTTGTTCCAGATGGGAGACAGGATCGTGCACCACCAGCAGTGGAATGTGCACTTACTATTTATGGCAGTATAGCTAGAGTACTATTTGATTCAGGTTTTTCATATTCTTTTATTGCACTATCATTTATGGATACACTGGAATTAGAACCTGGACATATAAGTAATGCCTTATCTATTACAACTCCACTCGGGAGCACGACGACACTTGATAGAATATGTCGTGCTTGCCTTGTTACAATTGGGGAGTTGGAGTATCCTATTGATTTGATAGTATTACGTATGAGAGACTTTGATGTTATACTGGGTATGGATTGGTTGGCTAGATATCATGCTCAGTTGGACTGCCATGAGAGGATTATTGTATTCTCAGTTCCGGGACAGTTACCTTCTCGATATAAGTGTGGGGAGTTCGAGGGCACCGTGACTATGGGATTTCTTGCCCATATCGAGGTGGTTGAGCAATGCGTGATTATAGAGCAATTACCTATAGTGTCAGAGTATGCAGCTGTGTTTCGGGATATTCCGAGTTTGCCTCCTAGGAGGGTAGTGGAATTCTGCATCGACCTCACTCCGAGTATTCCACCTATCTCTAGGGCAACCTACAGAATGACGCCAGTTGAATTGAGTGAATTGAAGAAACAGACTCAAGAGTTGCAAGATCGGGGGTTTATTCGACCTAGCACATCACCTTGGGGAGCACCTATTTTATTTGTCAAGAAGAAGGATGGGTCACTCCGCTTATGTGTCGACTACTGTGCGCTGAATAAGGTCACTATTAAGAATAAGTACCCATTGCCACGCATTAATGATTTGTTTGATCAACTCAGAGGGGCACAGTTGTTCTCTAAGATTGACTTGAGGACTAGGTACCATCAGCTGAGGATTAGGGAGGAGGATATTCCTAAGACTACCTTTAGGACTCGTTATGGCCTCTATGAGTTCTTAGTCATGCCATTTGGGTTGACTAACGTTCCGGCAGTTTTTATGGATTTGATGAACAGAGTGTTTCGACCTTACTTGGATCAGTTTGTTGTGGTATTTGTTGATGACATCCTGATATATTCCAAGACTAAGGAGGAGCATGAGAGACACTTGAGCATTACACTTCAGACTTTGCGTGAGCATTAACTCTATGCTAAGTTTGAGAAGTGTGACTTTTGGCAGGAGCAGATTCAGTTTTTGGGACATGTGATCTCTAAGGATGGAGTTTTAGTAGATTCTGCCAAGGTGGAGGCTGTGATGAGTTGGAAACGACATACTACTGTCACTGAGATTCGTAGCTTCTTGGGACTGGCAGGATACTACAGGCGCTTCATTGAGGGTTTCTCCAAGATTGCTGCACCTTTGACCCGTTTTACTCGGAAGGATGTGAAGTTTGTTTGGGACCACCGTTGTAAGTAGGCATTTGAGGAGCTGAAGACGAGATTGATATCAGCACCAGTTCTTACCATTCCTACTAGTGGTGAGAGATTTATGATCTACACAGATGCATCACATCAGGGTCTTGGCTGTGTTTTGATGCAAGTTGATAAGGTGGTCGCGTATGCCTCTAGGTAACTTAAGCCACATGAGCAAAATTACCCTACACATGACCTGGAATTGGCAGCAGTGGTTCTTGCATTGAAGGTGTGAAGGCATTACTTGTATGGCGAGGAATTTGAGTTATTCTCTGATCATAAGAGCCTCAAATACCTCTACACTCAAAAGGAGTTGAATATGAGGCAACGAAGGTGGATGGAGAAGTTGAAGGATTTTGATATGACCCTTCAGTATCATCCTGGAAAAGCGAATATGGTAGCAGATGCCTTGAGTCAGAAACCGAGAGGATTAGTTGCCTTTATGATGATTCAGGAGTGGATGATGTTAGAGGCATTGGCAGAGTTTTCTATCATGCCGAGTTCTCAGAGTACAAAGGCTCTTCTTTGTAGATTGACTGTACAACCTACTTTGATCAGCCGGATCATTTATACTCAAACTCAGGATGACAAGTTACAGACCAAAGTAGTTGAGGCTATTAATGATGAATATAATGTCGACTGGATGTATGGAGCTAATGGTGGCATGAGATTTCGAGGTAGGCTATGTGTTCCAGACTTAGCAGATCTCAAGAGAGAGATTTTAGAGGAGTCACACCACTTTAGGTACACAGTGCACCTAGGTGGCACTAAGATGTATCATGATCTTAAGAGGCAGTTCTAGTGGGAAGGCATGAAACGTGATGTGGCAGAGTTTGTATCTAGATGTCTCACTTGTCAGCGAGTGAAGGCTGAGCACCAGAGGCTAGCAGGACTATTACAGCCTTTGCCTGTGCCTGAGTGGAAATGGGAGCATGTGACGATGGATTTTGTTGTGGGGTTACCGAGATCGATACATAACCATGATACAGTGTGAGTGATAGTGGACCGATTGACTAAATCAGCTCATTTTCTACCCATTCGAGCTACTGATACTGTAAAGGAATTGTGTAAGATCTACATCAGAGACATAGTTAAGCTCCATGGAGTGTCGGTGTCTATTGTTTCAGATCGTGATCCTCGTTTTTCATCTCGGTTTTGGAGTAGTTTTCATGCAGCTTTTGGTATTCCTTTGAGTTTGAGTATTACTTTTCATCCTCAGACCGATGGCCAGTCCGAGAAGGTCATTCAGGTATTGGAGGATATGTTTCGTGCTTGTGCACTAGATTTTCGGGGCAGTTGGGAGTCACATTCCACTGGTTGAATTCGCTTATAGTAACAACTATCAAGCTAGTATCGGCATAGCACTGTATGAGGCACTTTATGGTAGGCCTTGTCATTCACCTGTATGTTGGGCTGAGGTTGGTGATGGTAGTTTTTTGGGGCCAAAGTTGGTGCAAGAGACTACGGAGAAGGTTACCATCATTCGAGATCGACTTCGCACAGCTCAGAGTCGGCAGAAGAGTTATGCAGATCAACGCCATCGTGTTTTGGAGTTTAGTGTGGGTGACTTGGTGTTCTTGAAAGTATCACCAATGAAAGGGGTTATGAGATTTGGTAGAAAGAAAGGGAAGTTAACTCCTCGATTCATCGAACCTTTTGAGATTACAGAGAGGTTTGGGGAGGTGGCGTATAGATTGGCTCTACCACCTCGACTATCAGCTGTTCATGATGTTTTCCATGTCTCTATGTTGAGGAGATGTTTGAGGGATGAAACTCAGGTCATTGACTGCACAGAGGTCTAGATTTGCCCTAATACGACTTATGTTGAGATGCCTGTGTGCATTGTTGACAATATGATGAAACAGTTGAGGTGGGCAGAGATACCTCTGGTGAAAGTGCAATGGAATCATCAGGATGAGAAAGAGACTACTTGGGAACTAGAGTCAGAAATGAAGGGAAAGTACCCACATCTATTCGAATAAGGTACGCAAATTTCGAGGGTGAAATTTTTTTCTAGGAGGGTAGAATGTAAGACCCGTGTATATATATATATATACACACACACACACACATATATTTAATTATTTAATTTAATTTAATGGTTATCTATGTTTGAATTTAAAAATATAGGAGAGATGTTAGAATTTTTAAATTTAAAATTTAAATAGGAATCCTAAACTATCTCAAATGCAGTTATAGTTATCTTTATATTTCATGTCATATCAGTTCTACGAGGATATTATCATTATTTCTTTAAATATAATATTAGCACGATACAACGTGATAGGACGGAGATCCAGAGAGAAGTGATCTGACGTCGTGTCTTTCTGCAATAGCTGAGGGAAGGAACGATAATCTGGAATTCGCCTAGGAAGGAAGAATTAATTTTACCCTAGGCAAGTTAATCTTGCTTTGTATACTTATATATACATGTAACTTTTCCTATTTGGATTGATTGAAAATTATTGTAGCATGTTTTTATCTATTGCAGTAAATTAATTTAATGATGACTGGATAATGAAGATATGTATAGGTGAATTGCATAAATACTTGGAATTAGCTTGCTTGTTATGACTTTCTGTTCTTAATTTCTTATGACGATATTATAAATGTTTCTTATGAAACCTAGTTTTGCAATGATAAATTGCAATGATTAAAAGACTTGATGTAAGTGTATACTGACCATGACTAATGAATATGACTATAAAACTTATTGGTTAAATTCAGAGTAAAGAATGATAGTTATTTTATTCTAGAATAGATGAAAGATGTGTGATACACATGGCAATATATGTAGCCTCATGTGAGGATTAGTTTCAAGAATTGTATGGAATTTTCATATACGTGTACAATACATAGATGGTTATGCTTGTGTTGTTAAATATAGATTTATATATGTATGATATATACTTTGTCGAGGCCTAGTTCAAGTATTATTAGAACTGGGATCATCTTTGGGTATAGAACAGTGTGTTTAAAATGACTAGTTTAATGGTTAGACTTCATAGGTACATAATTTAGGTGGATTGATTGTGAAATCTAATTCGTAATGGTAATCTAAGTAGGATAAGTAGGGAAAGGAGAACCAAAAATGGGTCTCTTGTGCAAAACAGAATTATTTTTTTCTTTTAATTAATTACTATTATTATTTGATTTAAACTGAAGAAAAATAGGAAATAAATAGTTTTCATATTTCAAAAATTACAGTAAATTCTAGAATATTAGACTTTATCATAATGGACTTAAATGTGATAACTTACTGATTTTTAGATGATGTTTAGGTAGGTTAACTAAATTAAAACCGAAAAGTATTTTTTTTTCTCAACACTAAAAGGGAGAGTATGGAAAATCTATTAAGAGATAAATTCTGAAATTTTGCAGGGTATTATATCTATTGTTAGGCTATGTCCAGAAATTTTGTACTCTTACTAGTTAGATCATTAGGGTTTCATTTTTAAATTAAAATGATATTTGGGTGCATTAACTATTAATTTGAATTATTAATTAATGATATCTTTCATAATTAATAATTAATGGATGAATTTGGATTAGTCGGAGGGGTAGTCAGGGACTAACCCTATGATGACTTTTGGGTATGGTCAGGGACCTGCCTATTAGGATTGCACTATCCTTTTATTATGGCCATGGGTCTAATGAGCCCTTATTGTGTGGACGTAATCAGGGATCATCTGGGGAGTAGACGTACAATCCAGCCACACATGTGTTTTTGGTAGTCAGGGACTATACGATTCACACCACTTTATTGGATGGGAGCCCGGGGCTCATGTGAGATATACAGATTTATTAAAAAATAAATGATGGTTATTTATTGAGTTATAATTAACTGGAATATGCATATTTAATTAATGCATTTATTGAGTTGCTTATATATATGGGAATACAAGATAAGGTTAGCTTGCTGAACGATAATTGTGTTTAGTATTTCTTGCTGGGCTTATGAGCTCACCCTATTATCACATTTCAGGTGCTCGTAGAGTAGGAACGTGATGGGATCACATGATGTTGACGGATTTTGGCTAGCTTTTCGTATTCTTTGGTTTAGTTTAATTTCCCATTGTAATAAGAATGACGATATATTTTGATATTTAGTTCATTTTGTCCAGTTATCATGGATTACTTTGACAAGGTTGATTGTTATTATGGTTGTATCGATTTAATAAATTAGAGGGTGATTTACATCTATTTCTTTATTTAATTATCTTTTTTGTAAAGTTGTGGTTGTGTAAAAAAAGTCATGCCAGATTTTAATACGAGACAAGAGTTCATGTATTTCAGTTTTGGGGCGTGACAGTTAGTATATATTTTTCAATAATAGATTAAATATTGTTCAAATCATTTGATTTTTGTATTTAAAAGGTCCTTATTAATAATTGTAAGAAAATTTTCTTTATTAATATAAAGAAGTAAAGGCTAAAAAGAACCACATCAAAAGGACAGAATGCACACAATTTCATTTCGTATAGTAGACAACTAAATTAATATGCAAATGAGAAAAAGAGGATAAAAATTAAAAATGTGTCAAATAATATAAGGGTGTGTCATTTTAATTTTAAATTTTGATGACATTAAGGATGACCATTTTTTACCATATCAATTTATTACAAAACATGTATATTAAGAGAAATTATTCATTGTAATAATTGCAACAATGACATGGTGTAATTAACGATTACAAATACTCCATCAAAGTAAAGTGGACTTCATGTTTAGAATTTTAAAGATTTTAAAACTCCTTAGAGCATCTCCAACCATTGTGTGTGTATATATATATATATATTTGTAAATCTGATGTGTCATAATAGATTTATATAAAAAATTTGGATTATTTATTTTTAACTATAGCGGTTGTTTTATACCTTTTGTGTAAAAATATATCCCCCAATAACAACCAACCAATGTCATGCTTAGATCCCACATAATTTTTACAAACCTGCTTAATACATGGTTGATTCGTTAATGGAATGAGAAAGATAAAGAAGAAATGAAATATGCTGATGTGGTTATGTAAAAAAGTTGTGTAAAATATACAACAATTTTACACATTAGTGACGTGGCAGTGTATCTTAACAGACTGTTGAAGTTAAAAAAAAATTTACACATCATACGTGGCAATGCATATTTTACACAAAAGATTATTTTAACATACTGCTGAAGATGCTCAGCATCTCCAACCGTTGCGTATAATTTTTTGTGTAAATCTAATGTGTCATAATATAATTACACACAAAATTTAGATTATTTATTTTTAACTTTGGCGGTTGTTTTATACCTTTTGTGTAAAAATATATTCACAATAACAATCAACTAGTATCATGTCTGGACTCCACGTAATTTTTACAAATTTACTTAATATAGGGTTAATTAATGAGAAAGAGTGAGGAGAAATGAAATATGTTGATGTGACTATGTAAAAAGGTTGTGTAAAATACACAACAATTTTACACATCGTAGTAGTG
Organism: Cornus florida; assembly: GCF_030987335.1. Taxonomy (NCBI): domain Eukaryota; kingdom Viridiplantae; phylum Streptophyta; class Magnoliopsida; order Cornales; family Cornaceae; genus Cornus; species Cornus florida. Next base: position 16,916,326 of record NW_026775574.1, read on the forward strand.
TATCTTAACATACTGCTGGAGATTAAAAAAAAAAATTACACATCATACGTGGCAGTGTATATTTTACACAATAGAGTATTTTAACGAACTGCTGGAGATGCTCTTATACGCTTGAAAAGTTTTAATATCCCTTTATTATTTAATTTCCTTATTTGAAATTGTACTATAACCTACATGGAATTCATTTACATGAAGTGTATAATTTATTGAGTTTTATTATAGAAAATAATAGTAATAATGAGTTACCGTTTGGCTTCTTGGGGAAACCTATATATATGGCAATGCGATACACACTCTGTAAATCATCACACCTATCTCCTCTACCATATTTGCGTATTATTTTTCCTGCTATTATCGCTATCATATCTTTCATCCACTTTACCTATATTTCACTATTTTGGGCAACTTGAACTTGGTCCTTTTGCCTTTATGTGGTTGTGCACATAGAGGAGGCTCCGCTGAGAACTGATTGAGTTATATCCTGGAGTTGATTATTACTGTCGGCACCTGCACATAGGGGAGGGCTATCAACTTTAAGTCAACCGTGTTTATCACGTGCCTCTCTATATCTATATCAGGCCAGCCTTTCATTAACTTTACTATAATATTTTACTTGTTTTATTTCATTGTATTTTACATGTAACATTTATATTATAGTTGTGTCTATATATATTTGCATGCAATTAAATACATACAAAAATACAATATTCCCTTTGATTTAATTTCTGCAAAACTTAATTTACTTGTCAATTATATTCCTATAAAGTTTACTTTGATTACTATTATAGTATTTTTATGCGCAAAATTATATTTCCATAATAATCTAAAGTTGATAGTTTCTTCAAATAGCTTCATGAGTAATAGCCCAGTTTGTAAAAGAACTAAAACAGAGCGTGCTCTGTTTTTGGAAATTAAAATTACTATTTGTTTTGTAATTTTTTTAAATAGAAGGTATAACAAAACAATTTTTATTGAATCTGTTTGGCAAGTCCAATTTATTTCAATATACAACAGTTGCAGTATTATTTAATTTAGATTTTGTTTCGTAGGAAAGTCAATTTTTGGAAAGGGTTTTATTTTCAAAAGGAAAGAACTTATTTGAAAAATAGTTTTCTAGTATTTTAAAATTTAAATTGGTGTTTTTAAAACTGTTTTTAGCATTAGGTTCTATAAGAATAATTTCTATGTTTTCTATTAATTAAAAAAAAAGAAGAGTTCTATTGGAAAAAAAGAAGAAGAAGAAGGGAGGAACAATTAGGTTTTCTTTTAATTTATAAGGAACCTATTTCTGTCTTGAATAAAAAATAAAAAAAAATTCTTCTATTTATATAAACTACTCTATTATATATATATATATATATATATATATATATAAATTTGTTCTATTTAAGTTTCTCTTATATATATGTGTGTATATATATAAGGCAGTTTTACTTTTAGAAACAAATATATTTTAAATAGTCCAATTTGAAGGAAGGAATAAAAACAGTTTCTATTTTATTAAATAATAAAATAGACTTTGAAAAACATTATTTATTAGAAAATAAGTTGGTTTGCATTTGATTTTTATTTTGTTGACAACATCATTCCTCCTAACGTCTATGTTCCAAGGTAAACTAAGGGATCATCTCAAGCTACACAAGCAATTGAAATGAATGACAATATGCAAATATGCATGTTCAAGTATACAAAAGAATATTGAAACTAAATACACAATATATATAAGTATACATTTACAAGCATACTAAACAATATTGGAACAAGATATTCAATATACAGGTATACATACACAAATATACAATTAATATTGAAACACACGTAAATCAATTATACAAGGCACAAGTATACTAAGCTAAAACGAAATAGGCACGAAACAAGTATACAAGCCACAAGTATACTAAATAAAATAAAAATACAATAAGCAAGTATACAAAGCATAAGTATACTAGTTGGAATTTAAATACATGAAGCAAGTATATAAGTTTAAGTATACTAAAGGAGGTCTAAATACACAAAGCAAGTATACAAATTCAAGTATACTAATTGAGGTTTAAATACGCGAAACAAGTATACAATTTGAAGTATACTAAATGTAATTTGAATACACGAAACAAGCATTAAATCACAAGTTACAAGTAATCCATAATTAACAACTTGGAATTGTATGCGAAATCAAGAAGTGGAAAAGACTAGGACATGAGGTCTCAAGACCAAACAAGTTATTCTGGTCTATTACGACCCACAAGGTAATACCTAGTGTGCACTATATGTTGGAGGGAGCTCTCTATCTCCCGTACTAAAGCTGAGCCCTATCCATAACATATCTTATGTCCTTATAAGTTTTCCAAAATCAATAAGTTCAAACTTATACACTAATAAATAATGCAAGAAACCACGTTACATACACAAGTAAGGTTGAAGCCACACAAACCATATCCAAAAGTTCTAAGTCTCAATGGCGCACGAAATGAGATACCCCTCGGATCCGAGACACGGGTTGATCAGGCCCAGGCCCAAACCCGAGGGAATATCAAACAATTAATATTTTATAATGAACACGGAATACAAAATAAATTAAGAAATGAAATTAAAGCTGGAAGGAACTAAAAATAGAATCCGCAAAATATTATAATTATTAAAATCCATCAAACCCAAACTCCAAAACTCCATCAGTTTACAACTTGGGAATCCATCTCTAGTGGACCCCTATTAAACATCCAAATGGAAGATAGAACAAATGTAATAAACGTCCAGAAATAAAACTATAGAGAGAGCCCTACATCGTCGGAAGAGTGAATAGAGACCTCTGCTCAGCACGAACATGTCTAAGCCTGGAACTGTCGTGTACCTGAAAAATAGAAGTGGGTCAGGCCCACGCGCAAGTTCTATACTATTACAATCCAAACAGAGGCCCGATACGCATGTACATCCTAAACAATTCAACAATAGCTAATAGTCCGTAAATATATATATAGTCACACTAAAGGACTCTCACTGGACTACAGGCCGGTCTCAACATGAATAGAGGTAACATGCTAAAACGCACACGAAGTGGGCATATGTACCTATACCTAAACAGGGTACACCTCCAACCATCGTAGCCAGCTACACATCCCGATGCATATACGCTCCCTAACCATCGGTCCTGAGGCTCAAGCTCATACCGAGGCACCATAACAGTACATATTTAAAATCCATCCAAAACCCCTGGTATTGCCGCTCAACAAGTAGTTGCCATGACAATACAAATCCACAGGACTTAACTTTTAGTTAATCCCATCCTTATTCCAAGTAGGTGGGTAATGGTATTGTTTTAAAAACCAAACCCATCCTTAGTATGCCACCGTCCCATACCAGTGCCTACTTTCCAATCCTCCAGTAGTCAATAATACCAATAAATCAAGTATATATCAACTAAATTCCAACATCCAACATTCAATGTTAGCAGTGATAAAATAAGCATTGATAAACAGGGTCACAACAACAACATATACATGCCCAATTTAAGTTGTTCCCTTTAGTCTGATATAAAGACAGAATTAATTAAAACTTCCATTTAACACCTTACAAATGACATACAGATATGTAGGGTACGTATCACAAAATCCTAACCTCCACAGTTGATACTAACTGTGATAATGTAAGCATCAAAACAATATTCACAGTATGTATGTAGACATGCTCAAATTATAGTGTTCCACAAAACCGATCTAGTGTTAAACTCAAATCCTCCTAGTATTTAAGTTCCAACAGTTGCTATTACAGAAGTTAAGATAGCTATCATCTAGACCCATCTTCCAATAATTTATACTAGCAGTGGTAAGGAAAAACGTGAACCACAGAACCACAATGCATCCACAAACATGCTTAGTCTAGGTTGAACAAGCATACAACACTACTGTAACTACCAGTTTCATAGCAAAACAGATATCATTTTAGTTTGGTTTAATCTTCATTAATCCTGGAATCATTTAAGAGTGCAAAGAGTATGAAGCCTAAGGGAAAGAGTAAGGATAGAATCTTGCCTCAGAAATGTTGGAAACGACATTAGAAAACGCAAACTTTGGAAGGATTTTTAAATAGATTCCGCTAAGAATTTTTTGTGAATCTATTGACGAGCGCGTTCCTCTCTGCGAGGAGATAAACGTGGTATATTTATTTTCTCAAATCCGTTTCCGGGTGAATGAGAAATTGGCTCCAAAGTAAGTGATTTATAAAGCCTAAATGGGTGTGAATAAAGTGGGAAATGCTTGTCCCACATCGAAAAAGTAGCAAAGCAACCTTGAGTATATATATGTCTAGTATGGGATTTGGGTTTGGGCCCAAGGGCACCCAAGTTTTTAAGAGGGGGAGGACCTAGGCTAGCTTGGATCCGAATCAACTACCACATGCGCGCGCCGTCCGCCCGACCCGACCCGACCTGGTCCGGTCCGGGCTTGGGCGGGGCGGGGCGAGGCTTAATTATAAAATAGGTCTAACCTTTTTACACAAAGTTGGACTGGGCCTGTGTGGTTGAAATTTATTTTATTTGTCTACTGGACTTATTTAAGTGGGCTTGCGGGTGGAGCACGCTGGGTTGGGAATTAATGGCCGAAGTTTGCTTGCTGAGCTGGATCGGATTAATCTGTTTTGGGTTTAAATTCAAATTAAAAACTATAAAACAGTTTTTGTTTGAACCAAGGGTTGCACCTTTTGAACCTAAAACAGTTTTGGCTTTCTAATGTCTCATTGGTCCACAATGGTTGCTTCCATTCGGAATATGGGTGCACCCATTTGGAATAGGCACCATTAAGCCTATAAATAGCCCTCCTTGGATTCATTTCAAGACACACCAAATTCAGAACAAAATCTTCTCTCTTCTGAATTTACTTCTCCCTCTTTTTCTTTTATAATCTGTTTGGGTTCGACCTTAACCAATTAGGTTCAAACCTTAGGGATTCTGTTTGGGTTCAACCCTAACTAATTGGGTTCGAACCTTAGTCACTCACTTCGAGTCCGAATCCGAATCTGAGAGTACTTCACCGAGCCGGTTCGCCTATTCCATTGGTTTGAAGTGCTACTACCAAAGGAAGAAAAGTCGTTGTATCCTGGGAGATAGACTCCGAAGAGTCCGTTAGCACCGTAGCGGGGCGTATCTGTCTTAAGGCTATAGAATTAAATTCTAGCCTCGACTTTATCAGGTTCTTTTATAGTTTTATTTTTTTAATAATAAACTATATAAATATATATAGATTATTATAATAACTATTATATTTACAAATAATATTTAAATAAATTATACTATAGTATATGATACATTTTTTTATCAACAATCTTAAGACAGATATCTTTATACTATAGTAATAATTATTTAATTATTATTGTTGTTATAATTATTATAATTTGACTCGTGGTCTGTATATCAATATATAACAGACAAATGGCAAGTACGAGTATTACCGTGCCTAATGTTCCCGTTAGTCATGGGGAGAAGCCCGAAAAATTCAACAGGACAGAGTTTAAAAAGGTGGCAACAGAAAATGATGTTCTACCTTACAACTCTGAATCTAAGCAAGTATCTGACTGAGACTGCTCCAGTGTTAGATGAGGGTGATACAGACATTACCAAGCTTGGAGCTGTTGATACATGGAAGCATGGAGACTTCCTATGCAAGAACTACATCCTCAATGGATTGGATAACACCTTATATAATGTGTACAGTCCAATAAATACTGCTAAAGAGCTTTGGGAGTCGTTAGACCAAAAGTATAAAACAGAAGATACTGGTTTGAAGAAATTCGTGGTTGGACGATTTCTGGACTTCAAATGATAGACTCCAAGACAGTCGTGAGCCAAGTGCAGGAGCTCCAGCTGATCCTACATGAGATACATGCTGAGAAGATGACATTGAGTGAATCATTTCAAGTAGCTTCAATCATTGAAAAACTGCCACCTACTTGGAAAGATTTCAAAAATTACTTGAAGCATAAGCGCAAGGAAATGGGGCTCGAAAACTTAATTGTCAGGCTGAGAATTGAAGAAGATAACCGTACATCTGAAAAGAGAGCCGGAAATTCTTCAATGGTGTCAAAGGCAAATGTAGTGGAAGTTGGACAGAAAAATAAGAAGAGGGAGCACTCTGGAGAAGGTCCTAGCCAAGGAAACTACAAGAAGTTCACTGGGAAGTGTTTCATATGCGGCAAGCTAAGACACCGAGCTAAAGATTGTCGTAGCCGCAAAACACATCATAACCCCAAGAAGAAGACCACTGAGGTGCACATAGCTGAAGAAGATAAGTTGACAGCTGATGTATCAGAGTTAAATCTTTCAGCTGTGGTTTCTGAAATCAACCTGGTGAGCAACAACAGAAAATGGTAGGTGGACACAGGAGCTACTCGTCATGTTTGCTTTGAAAAGAGGATGTTCACTACCTATGAAACTATAGATAATGAAGAACAACTCTACATGGGGAATTCTTCTACTGCAAAGGTTGAAGGACAAGGAAAGATCAAGCTACTAATGACCTCAGGGAAAGAGCTCACTCTTAATAATGTGCTACATGTACCAGACATCAGGAAGAACTTGGTCTCTGGGTCACTTCTAAGCAAGAATGGGTTCAAGCTGGTCTTTGTATCTGACAAGTTTGTGTTGACTAAGAATGGGGTGTATGTGGGGAAAGGGTATCTAAGTAATGGACTATTTAAGTTCAATGTAATGACTGTTGTACCCAAAGCTATTAATGATAATAATAAAGCTAGTGCTTCTTCTGCTTATATGATTGACTCATCTGATGTATGGCATGGTAGGTTAGGACATGTTAATTATGATACTATTCGTAGATTAATTAACATGGAATCTATACCTAAATTTAATATTGATTTAAATCAAAAATGCCAAACATGTGTAGAAGCAAAATTGACCAGAACCTCATTTCACTCCATAGAGCGAAGTACTGAACCTCTAGCATTAATTCACAGTGATATCTGTGACTTTAAATCTGTGCCAACTAGAGGTGGGAAAAAGTATTTCGTTACTTTTATTGATGACTGCACAAGATATTGTTATGTATACTTGTTAAGAAGTAAAGATGAAGCCTTGGAAATGTTTAAACATTACAAGAATGAGGTTGAGAATCAACTTGGAAAAAAGATAAAGATGTTTAGAAGTGATAGAGGTGGTGAATACGAAGTACCATTCGCTGACATTTGCTCAGAACATGGTATTATTCACCAAACTACCGCTCCTTATTCACCTCAACAGAACGGTGTTGCTGAACGCAAAAACCGTACCTTAAAAGAAATGATGAATGCTATGTTGATAAGTTCTGGTTTAACCCAGAATTTGTGGGGGGAAGCTTTGCTCTCTGCTAATTATGTTCTCAACAAGGTACCTCAAAAGAAATCAAATTTGACACCTTATGAATTATGGAAAGGTCAAAAACCTTCCTATAAATTCTTAAAAGTGTGGGGGTGTTTAGCTAAGGTTGCGGTTCCTACTCCTAAGAAAATTAAGATAGGACCAAAAACCTTTGATGGTATTTTCATAGGCTATGCACATAATAGTAGTGCATATCGTTTTCTTGTGCATAAATTAGACATTCCTGATATCCATGTCAATACAATTATTGAGTCAAGGAATGCTTATTTCTTTGAGGATATATTTCCATGCAAAAAACCTCTTAAAAGAAATTATGATACTGCTAATAGCAATATACAAGAGAATATAGACCAAGAGTCTATAGATGATAATGAGGAAGAACCTAGACGGAGCAAAAGAGCTAGAACGTCTAAGTCATTCGGTCCTGATTTTCTAACATATATATTGGAGAATGAGCTACAAAGCTACAAGGAAGCTATGTCTTCTCCTGAAGCTAATTTATGGAAAGAAGCCATAAATAGTGAAATTGAATCCATCATGCAAAATCATACTTGGGAGCTGGTGGATCTTCCTCCTGGTACTAAACTTTTAGGGTATAAGTGGATTTTCAAGAGGAAGATGAAGCCTGATGGTTCAATTGAAAAATATAAAGTCCGACTTGTTGCTAAGGGATACAGGCAAAAAGAAGGCTTGGATTATTTTGATACATATTCACCAGTAACAAGAATAACATCCATTAGATTGTTACTAGCTATTGCAGCACTGCAAAACTTAGAAATACATCAAATGGATGTTAAGACTGCCTTCTTAAATGGTGAATTAGAGGAGGAAATCTATATGGAACAACCTAAAGGGTTTATAGTTCCAGGAAAAGAAAAGAAGGTGTGCAAACTTGTAAAATCCTTATATGGATTAAAACAAGCACCTAAACAATGGCATGAAAAATTTGACAAAGTGATGTTGTCAAATGGTTTTAAAATTAATGAGTGTGATAAATGTGTGTATGTGAAAAACACTCAAAATGGATATGTCATTGTGTGCCTATATGTGGATGATATGCTAATAATGGGTAGTAATGATGTTATAATCAAAACTACTAAAAAGATGTTGACCAAAAATTTTGATATGAAAGATTTAGGCATAACTGATGTCATACTAGGAATTAAGATTTCTAGAACATCAGATGGTCTACTATTATCTCAATCTCACTATATTGAGAAAATATTAGAAAAGTTTAATAAAAAGGATAGTAGTCTTGTAAAGACTCCTGTTGATGTAAATCTTCATTTATCGAAAAATACTGGTCCTAGCATATCACAACTTGAGTATTCTCGCATTATAGGAAGCTTAATGTATTTGACGAATTGCACACGACCAGACATAGCATACTCAGTTAATAAATTGAGTAGATATACTAGTAATCCAGGAAAGAACCATTGGACTGCAATAATTAGGGTTCTAAGGTATTTAAAATATACTATAAGTTATGGATTACATTATTCTAGATATCCAGCAGTACTTGAAGGATACAGTGATGCTAATTGGATATCAGATACAAAGGATTCTAAATCCACAAGTGGCTATGTCTTTACTATTAGAGGAGGTGCCATATCTTGGAAATCTTCAAAACAAACTTGTATTGCCAGATCCACTATGGAATCTGAATTTATTGCTAATAAAGCAGGTGAAGAAGCTGAGTGGCTTCGTAATTTCTTAGAAGATATTCCAAATTGGCCTAAACCGGTGCCCGCTATATGTATACATTGTGATAGTCAATCAGCAATTGGAAGGGCACAAAGTAATATGTACAACGGTAAGTCTCGACATATACGTCGACAACATAATACTGTTAGACAATTGCTCTCAAGTGGGATAACCTCAATAGATTATATCAGGTCAAAAGATAATTTAGCGGATCCGTTTACAAAAGGTTTGACAAGAGAGCAAGTGTATAGTTCATCGAGGGGAATGGGATTAAAGCCGAAAGCTAACGAGTCATCTTAATGGAAACCCAACCTAGTTGACTGGAGATCCCAAGATCTAGGTTCAAAGGGACAACAGAAATTCTGAATGGCTCACCAGAAGCACTGGGAAGATTCAATCTTCTACCCATTTCTATGATGAGATAGTGTTACCTACAGAGATGAGTAGGATAAGCTATGCTTTTAATGACTCTTATACCTTGAAAATTCAAGTGGGGTATGGTAGGATACTCTTAATAAAAAGTCACCTATATGAGTGTGAAGTGGGGCTGCTTCTATGAGAACTTCTAAGGCTAAGTTTTCTGGAGCGCTCATGAAATACCAGGCGTTGTTCAGGGACATATGAACACAACCGTGAGAACCGACTTTGTGTGGGAAGGAATTGTGTGTTTGCTATTGTCTTGGTTTACATCAACGGCTGAACAGTTCAAGACATCATGTTCACTGGTTAGCCAGTAAATCCAATAGTAATACACTAGGGAAGGTTCAAGGCCAAAAGCTACCTATCCCGATGCAGTAACTTTCCAATAGTACTCTCTATAGTGTCTGTATCTTCTCCTTTTGTAATCTGCGCAAATTTTCATTCATGTGGTGGATTGTTGGAAACGGCATTAGAAAACGCAAACTTTGGAAGGATTTTTAAATAGATTCCGCTAAGAATTTTTTGCGAATCTATTGACGAACGCGTTCCTCTCTGCGAGGAGATGAACGTGGTATATTTATTTTCTCAAATCCGTTTTCGGGTGAATGAGAAATTGGCTCCAAAGTAAGTGATTTATAAAGCCTAAATGGGTGTGAATAAAGTGGGAAATGCTTGTCCCACATCGAAAAAGTAGCAAAGCAACCTTGAGTATATATATGTCTAGTATGGGATTTGGGTTTGGGCCCAAGGGCACCCAAGTTTTTAAGAGGGGGAGGACCTAGGCTAGCCTGGATCCGAACCAACTACCACGCGCGCGCGCCGCCCGCCCGACCCGACCCGACCTGGTCCGGTCCGGGCTTGGGCGGGGCGGGGCTTAATTGTAAAATGGGTCTAACCTTTTTACACAAAGTTGGACTGGGCCTGTGTGGTTGAAATTTATTTTATTTTTCTACTGGACTTATTTAAGTGGGCTTGCGGGTGGAGCACGCTGGACTGGGAATTAATGGCCGAAGTTTGCTTGCTGGGCTGGATCAGATTAATCTGTTTTGGGTTTAAATTCAAATTAAAAACCATAAAACAGTTTTTGTTTGAACCAAGGGTTGCACCTTTTGAACCTAAAACAGTTTTGGCTTTCTAATGTCTCATTGGTCCACAATGGTTGCATCCATTCCGAATATGGGTGCACCCATTTGGAATAGGCACCATTAAGCCTATAAATAGCCCTCCTTAGATTCATTTCAAGACACACCAAATTCAGAACAAAATCTTCTCTCTTCTGAATTTACTTCTCCCTCTTTTTCTTTTATAATCTGTTTGGGTTCGACCCTAACCAATTAGGTTCAGACCTTAGGGATTCTGTTTGGGTTCAACCCTAACTAATTGGGTTTGAACCTTAGTCACTCACTTCGAGTCCGAATCCGAATCTGAGAGTACTTCACCGAGCCGGTTCGCCTATTCCATTGGTTTGAAGTGCTACTACCAAAGGAAGAAAAGTCGTTGTATCCTGGGAGATAGACGCCGAAGAGTCCGTTAGCACCGTAGCGGGGCGTATCTGTCTTAAGGCTATAGAATTAAATTCTAGCCTCGACTTTATCAGGTTCTTTTATAATTTTATTTTCTTAATATTAAACTATATAAATATATATAGATTATTATAATAAATATTATATTTACAAATAATATTTAAATAAATTATACTATAGTATATGATACATTTTTTATCAACAAGAAACTTTTGTTCAAAGTTTCAACGTCGTCTTCTTAAAAAATCCCGGTGAGTTCCAAAACCCGGTTATTGTTCACGGGTACGAAACACTATTCCCGAACTCAAAATCTAATCTGAACCGTTCAGATTGTGCGACACTGAGTCATGAACCTATCCTCCAAATTTCAGCTCGATCGGACCACAGACAAAGCAGGATCGGATGTTTGATGAAATCTGGGCAGAATGGAAAAAACCTGTGCGACCCAGTTACTGTTCACGAGTACGAATCACTGTATCCGAGGTCAAACTCTGATCTCCACAGTTCAGATTGTGCGTCACTGAGTCGTGAACCTCTCCTCCAAAATTCAGCTCGATCGGACCACGGACGAAACTGGATCGGAGCTTTGATCAAACCTTAGCAGAATGTGAAAAACTGCGTTTTTCCTTCTCCACTTCCACAAAACGTGTGCTTTGTTTAAAAAAACCCTACACAGACGTCTACCTTATACTTATAGAGTTTTCCTAAACCCTAGGTTCATTTAAGTCCAACTCACAATCCTAACCGGCCCATCCAATTAACGTAGAAATCTACGACGGCTATAATATAAAACCCTAATTTATACTGTAATTAAAACCCTAGTTAGATGTATTTACCTAATTACCCTATTCACCATTAAATACTTAACAAATAATCTAATTTAACAAAATAATAATTAGTAAACCCAATTAAACCAAATAAAACACACATAAAATAAAACACACATAGAATAATTAAACCAATTACACTTAAACCATTAACGCCAATTAAATAATTAAAACACTAACGCCAATTAAATAATTAAAACACTAACAAGTAATTCCAATCAAATAACTAAAAATAAATATCATTTAAATAAATTAAATCAGCACAAAAGAAAACAATTAAGCACCTAATAAAAAAAATAATGACACATAATCAAATAAAATGCACTTAAATAATAAATTAAATACCATTAAATACCAGGAATATCCTTTTTAAAATTAGAGGTATTACATTCTTCCCCCCTAACAAAAGGAATTCCGTCCTCGGAATTCACTCTTACCTTCTTCCAATATTTCAGGAAACCGTGAGCGAATGACATCCTCTCGTTCCCAAGTGGACTCAGACTCATTGTGATGACTCCACTGAACACGAACCAATGGAATAACCTTATTACGAAGAATCTGATCTCGTGGGTCGACAATACGACACGGTGGCTCTAAATAAGTTGCATCCGGCTGCAACGCAATCTCCCCAACATCGATATGCTGATACCGATCCTCATCTTGAAGAAATTTCCGCAACATGGAAACATGAAACACGTTGTGGACGCGATCCAAAGTATCCGGAAGTGCCAACCGATAAGCAATAGCTCCAATGCGATCCGTAATCATGAATGGACCAACAAATCGCGGTGACAACTTCCCTTTCTTCCCAAAGCGCATAACACCCTTCATAGGAGACACTTTAAGTAGAACCTGATCCCCAACCTGAAACTCCAAAGCCCGAGTACGACGATCAGCATAGTTCTTCTGCCTACTTTAGGCAGTACGCATGCGATCTCGAATAAGAGCAATCTTTTCAGAGGTAACCTTGATGAACTCAAGACCTAAGAATCGATTCTCTCCAACCTCCATCCAACAAACAGGTGACCGACACGGTCGACTGTACAATGCCTCAAATGGTGCCATACCAATAGTCTTCTAGAAACTATTGTTATAAGCAAACTCCACAAGTGGCAAATATTCCTCCCAGTGGCCCTTGAAATCCAGAACACACGACCGAAGCATATCTTCCATAATCTGATTCACCCTCTCAGTCTGTCCGTCAGTCTAAGGATGATAAGCAGTACTAAGGTGTAACTCCGTACCTAAAGCCTGCTAAAAACTCTTCCAAAATCCAGATACAAAGCTCGAATCCCTGTCCGATATAATAGACAATGGAATGCTATGTAGCTTCACAATCTCTGAAATGTAAAGCCTTGCCAACTGCTCCGAAGTGTAGTCAGTGCAAATAGGCAAGAAATGAGCTGACTTGGTCAACCTATCCACAATGAACCATATGGAATTATGCCCCTTGAAAGAATTTGGCAACCCTTCCACAAAATCCATAGATGTGCTCTCCCATTTCCACTCCGAAATTGGTAGTGGCTGTAGAGCTCCTGGCGGCCTCTGATGATCAATCTTAACCATCTGACAAGTACTACATTGAGAAACAAAAAGAACAATGTCCCTCTTCATACCTGCCCACCAAAATTGCCGCTTCATATCTTGATACATCTTATCGCCTCCTGGATGAACAGAGAACTCAGAGTGATGAGTCTCAGTCATCACATCCTTCCTCAAATTATCAGCAGAAGGTACCACTAACCGTCCCTTGTACCTTAAACCTCCATCAGCCCCAACATAGTAGAATGGAACCTCTCCGGAAGCTATCTCTGCGACTTTGTCGACACACTGTTGATCGGTGAGTTGTGCTTGTAAAACCTTACGAATGATGGAAGGTGTAACCACCATGCAAGCCATAAAAGCATCCGATAACTCATCCACACTCTTTAAAGCATTCCACTCAGTAGTGAATAGAGCAGAAAGACTACCAACAGGTCGGCGACTGAGTGCATCCGCCACTACATTCGCTTTCCCTGGATGGTACTGTATAGAAAAATGATAGTCTTTTACAAACTCCAACCACCTGCGCTGTCTCATATTTAGCTCCCGCTGAGTGAATAAGTACTGCAAACTCTTGTGATCACTGAATAATCTGAAGGACTCACCCAACAGATAATGCCTCCAAATACGCAAGGCAAAGACCACTGCTGCCAACTCCAAATTATGTGTTGGATAATTAAGCTCATGAGGCTTAAGTTTTCGAGATCCATAAGAAATCGGTCGCTCCTCTTGCATCAATACACATCCAAGACCCTGCAACGAAGCATCCGTGTAAACAAGATACTCTATCCCGCTCTGCGGAGTAGCCAGAACCGGTGCAGAAGTCAGCTTCCTTTTCAGCTCATCAAAAGCTCGCTGACAGTGTTCATCCCACACGAACTGTACACCCTTCTTGGTCAGATGAGTGAGTGGTCCTGCTATCTTGGAGAACCCCTGGATGAATCTCCTGTAATATCCTGCCAGACCGAGAAAACTTCGAATCTCAGTAGGTGATGTAGGCTGTCCCCACTCAACTACCGCTGAAACCTTGGCCGGATCCACTGCTATCCCCTTTTCTGACACCACGTGACCCAGAAATTTCACCTCCCGCTGCCAAAATTCACACTTCTCGAACTTGGCATATAACTGGTGCTCACGAAGCGTCTGCAAGATTATGCGAAGATGTCTAGCATGATCGTCCTCCGACCGAGAATAGATCAAGATGTCATCAATAAAGACAATAACAAACTGATCCAAATAAGCCCGGAAGACTCTATTCATTAAGTCCATGAATACTGCAAGTGCATTAGTCGTCCCAAACGGCATAACTCGAAACTCATAAGAACCATATCGCGTGAGAAATGCTGTCTTAGGAACATCCTGCTCCCTGACCCTCAGCTGATGATACCCAGAACGCAGATCAATCTTGGAGAAATATGTGGCTCCCCTTAACTGATTAAACAAGTCATCAATCCTGGGCAAAAGATACTTGTTACGAATCGTAACCTTGTTCAACTCCCTGTAATCTATACACAGACGAAGCGAACCATCCTTCTTCTTTACAAACAGAACCGGTGCTCCCCAAGGTGATGTACTCCTACGAATAAAACCCTGGCTGAGTAACTGCTGAATCTGATCCCTCAGCTCTCTCATCTCTACCGGTGCCATCCTATAGGGTGCCCTAGCAATAGGCGCAGTGCTTGGAGCTAAGTCTATCACAAAATCGATCTCGTGACTAGGTGACAACCCTGGAATCTCCTGAAATACATCCGGAAAATCCTGTACAATCGGTATGTTATCCAATGACACAGTAATCCCCTCCTCATTTTCTTCCTCCACATGGAACAAATAGGTGCTACCGCCCCTTTTAGAACGTGGCATAGCTACTACATACATATCCTGACCAGGTATGGTAAAAATAATAGATCTATCAAAACAAACAACTTGGGCATGGTAGTGAGACAATCAATCCATCCCAAGTATCACATCATAAGTGTGCATGTCCAGGAACAATAGATTGGCTAGAAATCTGAGTCTGCTAATATCTAGTGTCATAGGCCCATCACTCTCATGTATAATAGCTGTATCACCCAATGGTGTAGAAATACCCTGAGGTTTAGTGCATACCCTCGTTCTCATCCCAGACAAAGCAACAAAAGTCCTAGCTACAAATGAGTGTGTAGCACCCGTATCAAATAAAACACGTCCATGCAAACCATGAATAAGAAACTTACCCTCAATAGTCTGAGGTGCCTAAACATCCTGTGGCATGGGGTTATACACCCTACTATAGTGCAACTGCTGTGGTGCCTGTCCCTGAGTCTGCGGCGGTACCGGTAAAGCCAGATGTGTCTGTCCCTGAATCCGTGGAACCTGTGGAGCTGGTAGAGGCACTGGCGCCCTCTGTCCCTGCTGCACATACTGTCTCTGTCCCTGTCCTTGTCCTGTTTTAGGATACTGCCTAGTGGTATGACCATACTCTCCACAAGTGTAACAACTACCCTGGAAAGTACCAAATGGCCTCCTCTGTCGGTTAGCCTGTGGCTGACCCTGTCCTGCATGTGGTCCCCCATTCTGTTGCCTCTGAATAGGTGCCCCATTCCGGTGAGCATCTGAACCACCTTTGTGCTTCTTCCAAGGCTGTTGTCCTTGGAACTTGCCTTTGTCATTCTGCCGGTGACCATTGCCATTCCCCTTTTCAGCTGACTGATTAGTAGAGTCTTTATCTCCCCGCTTCTCACTACGAGCCTGTCTGATGTCCACAGTCAACTGATACTATTGTAGAGCGGCGTCTACCACCTGAGCATAGGTAGTATAGGCTGGACTACCTGTAATAGCTCTCTTGATAGACCACATCAGTCCCTTGACAAAACTGTTGCGCTTCTTCTCCTCTGTATCCACCTCCTCCGGTGCAAAGAGAGACAAGCGTGTGAACTGCTGCTCATACTCCGCCACTGTCATGTTTCCCTGCTGCAGACTTAGAAACTCGGTCTTCATAGCTGCCCTGACTGCATAGGGAAAATATTTCTCATCAAAGCGAGCACTGAACTCATCATAAGACAATGTCATCCTCTCCTCTGAGGTGGTAACTGACTCCCACCACTGTAGTGCATCCCCAACTAGCTTGAAAGTAGCAAGCATCTGCTTCTGAATCTCCGTGCACTGAACCAAACGAAGATGACGCTCAATGTCCTGTTTCCACTGGTGAGCTGCTTTCGCATCGGTTGAGCCTGAGAACACAGGTGGACTCCTCTTTGTGAAAGAGCTCCTAGCCTTTCCCCAAGAATCCGTCTGAACCATTGGTGCTGGTACAGGTGCCAGCTGTACCTGAGGCTGATTCTGAAGTGCAACTGTTACCCCAGCCTCTATAGCCCGAGCAACGAGGTCATTGAGGTGAGGAGGAATCTCTGGATCTCTGACCTGGTCCAGAGTCTGTTGAACATTCTCCTGTTCCTCCTGAAACTGATCCATGTCATCTTGAAACCCAAGCCTTTGCTGCTCTTCCTCCATTTGCTGACGCCGTAGGAGATATTGTTGCCTACGTGCCGTTCTTATTTCATTCCTAGTTCCTTGCATGTTCTGTCCATTTCTAGCGTTAACCATCTGTTAACACGAAAAGACAGACGTCAGTACCCTTTCTATACGAACCATAAGGAATACAATGAATCCTAACTTAAGCTCTATTCAAGAGAAAACGCTACGCGGAAGACTTAATACGAAAACATCCTAGAGACACTTGAACCTGGAGTGCTCTAATACCAACTGAGATACCCCTCGGATCCGAGACACGGGTTGATCAGGCCCAGGCCCAAACCCGAGGGAATATCAAACAATTAATATTTTATAATAAACACGGAATACAAAATAAATTAAGAAATGAAATTAAAGCTGGAAGGAACTAAAAATAGAATCCGCAAAATATTATAATTATTAAAATCCATCAAATCCAAACTCCAAAACTCCATCAGTTTACAACTTGGGAATCCATCTCTAGTGGACCCCTATTAAACATCCAAAAGGAAGATAGAACAAATGTAATAAACGTCCAGAAATAAAACTATAGAGAGAGCCCTATATCGTCGGAAGAGTGAATAGAGACCTCTGCTCAGCACGAACACGTCTAAGCCTGGAACTGTCGTGTACCTGAAAAATAGAAGTGGGTCAGGCCCACGCGCAAGTTCTATACTACTACAATCCAAACAGAGGCCCGATACGCATGTACATCCTAAACAATTCAACAATAGCTAATAGTCCGTAAATATATATATAGTCACACTAAAGGACTCTCACTGGACTACAGGCCGGTCTCAACCTGAATAGAGGTAACATGCTAAAACGCACACAAAGTGGGCATATGTACCTATACCTAAACAGGGTACACCTCCAACCATCGTAGCCAGCTACACATCCCGATGCATATACGCTCCCTAGCCATCGGTCCTGAGGTTCAAGCTCATACCGAGGCACCATAACAGTACATATATAAAATCCATCTAAAACCCCTGGTATTGCCGCTCAACAAGTAGTTGCCATGACAATACAAATCCACGGGACTTAACTTTTAGTTAATCCCATCCTTATTCCAAGTAGGTGGGTAATGGTATTGTTTTAAAAACCAAACCCATCCTTAGTATGCCACCGTCCCATACCGGTGCCTACTTTCCAATCCTCCAGTAATCAATAATACCAATAAATCAAGTATATATCAACTAAATTCCAACATCCAACATTCAATGTTAGCAGTGATAAAATAAGCATTGATAAACAGGGTCACAACAACAACATATACATGCCCAATTTAAGTTGTTCCCTTTAGTCTGATATAAAGACAGAATTAATTAAAACTTCCATTTAACACCTTACAAATGACATACAGATATGTAGGGTACGTATCACAAAATCCTAACCTCCACAGGTGATACTAACTGTGATAATGTAAGCATCAAAACAATATTCACAGTATGTATGTAGACATGCTCAAATTATAGTGTTCCATAAAACTGATCTAGTGTTAAACTCAAATCCTTCTAGTATTTAAGTTCCAACAGTTGCTATTACAGAAGTTAAGATAGCTATCATCTAGACCCATCTTCTAATAATTTATACTAGCAGTGGTAAGGAAAAATGTGAACCACAGAACCACAATGCATCCACAACCATGCTTAGTCTAGGTTGAACAAGCATACAACACTACTGTAACTACCAGTTTCATAGCAAAACAGATATCATTTTAGTTTGGTTTAATCTTCATTAATCCTGGAATCATTTAAGAGTGCAAAGAGTATGAATCCTAAGGGAAAGAGTAAGGATAGAATCTTGCCTCAGAAACTTTTGTTCAAAGTTTCAACGTCGTCTTCTTAAAAAATCCCGGCGAGTTCCAAAATCCGGTTACTGTTCACGGGTACGAAACACTATTCCCGAACTCAAAATCTGATCTCCACCGTTCAAATTGTGCGACACTGAGTCATGAACCTATCCTCCAAATTTCAGCTCGATCGGACCACGGACGAAGCGGGATCGAATGTTTGATGAAATCTGGGCAGAATGGAAAAAACCTGTGCGACCTAGTTACTGTTCACGAGTACGAATTACTGTTCCCGAGGTTAAACTCTGATCTCTACCATTCAGATTGTGCGTCACTGAGTCGTGAACCTCTCCTCCAAAATTCAGCTCGATCGGACCACGGACGAAGCGGGATCGGAGCTTTGATCAAACCTTGGCAGAATGTGAAAAACTGCGTTTTTCCTTCTCCACTTCCACAAAACGTGTGCTTTGTTTAAAAAAACCCTACACAGACGTCTACCTTATACTTATAGAGTTTTCCTAAACCCTAGGTTCATTTAAGTCCAACTCACAATCCTAACCGGCCCATCCAATTAACGTAGAAACCTACGACGACTATAATATAAAACCCTAATTTATACTGTAATTAAAACCCTAGTTAGATGTATTTACCTAATTACCCTATTCACCATTAAATACTTAACAAATAATCTAATTTAACAAAATAATAATTAGTAAACCCAATTAAACCAAATAAAACACACATAAAATAAGACACACATAGAATAATTAAACCAATTACACTTAAACCATTAACGTCAATTAAATAATTAAAACACTAACGCCAATTAAATAATTAAAACACTAACAAGTAATTCCAATCAAATAACTAAAAATAAATATCATTTAAATAAATTAAATCACCACAAAAGAAAACAATTAAGCACCTAATAAAAAAAATAATGACACATAATCAAATAAAATGCACTTAAATAATAAATTAAATACCATTAAATACCAGGAATATCCTTTTTTAAAATTAGGGGTATTACACAAAATGTCACAACTTTAATATGCAATTTGTATATAAAACAAGAATACGATATAACAACTAAATCAAGTTATCGTCCTTAGCCACAAGTATTAAATATGTTACAATTTAGTAACAAATTTTCAAGGTAAACAATTGTGATATTCTAAATAAACAATATACCTATACAAGATATATTTAAACAAGTTATACAAGATAATATCATATATCATGCTATGCCAAATTACCATCATAGGAAGCCACAAGTACTAATTTTACAACAAGTTAGTAACATGCTCACAAGGTAGTTAAAGGTATTATTCTCCAAGAGTATGTCATCTCAACATGAAATATCTTTAGAATCAAGCAACCTAGTAAATGAAACAATTTATTTACGACAAGATATCCATACTTCCAAGGCTTTGAATCATTTTACAAGATATATAATGTATATAAGTTACAATTCCACAAGCTACTAATTATCATGATATTTCAACACAATATATATATATATATGTGTGTGTGTGTGTGTGTGTGTGTGTTTTACAATTTAACAAGTTATACACATATATATACCGAACATGCTTTTATATCATTAAACCTTAATTCAATTCAAAGGTTTCCTATCTATATACAAGACTATAATTTAGCAAGTATGTAAACAATATATATTAAGCCCCAAAAACACTAAAACACTCATGATATAAACATACAACAATCCGTACCTCAATTTGAGATGAAATCTCAAAAGCCACCAAAACGGAACCTTTTCAAATGCGGCGCCACTTCGGGGTTATGACGGGGACAACGAGGGGAACGACAAACCCTTTTGCAGCAACACCAAAATCTAAACCCGAGCCAAATCCTGAACTCAAAAAATGGCCAAAACGGGATTCCAATTGGTTGGAATCGAAGGCCTTACCGAGGCCAACCTTAAAGCCTTTATCGGCTAAGGAAAAATCAAACGAAAAGGAGATCAAACAGAGCAAAGAAGGAAGAAGGGGGAAGAGGGGGAAGGGTGACAACCATGGGAAGGGGGAGAGAAAATATGATATTTCTCTCTCCTACCCCCTATTTATAAAAATCCCAAAAAGTGCCCCCGAACAGGTCTCACGTGGCCCCGAAAAGTGAAAAATGTCCAGACGCGCTCAAACGAAAAAATTCCGTGAATGAAAAAGCACCGTCATGACAAAAAAAATGAACAAAAGAAACGGCGTAGAAAATCGAGTTCTGTGCATAAAGATATGTCCCGAACAAGTTCGCCGGCAACTGAGGTCAAAAACCCTAAAACTGGGGAAAATGACCGGAAGAAAATTCTAAGAGTACGCGAATTGATGAAATGTGAAAATGAATCCCGTACGAGGATCCAAGGCCAAAAGAAACACCTTGCAATTAACTTTTGTTAATTACACAAAAGCCCTTACATAAAAGGATAACTGCACAAGTGACCCAAATAAAAATATCTTACAAAAGATACTTCCTTAAAACCCCCAAGACAAAATACTTTCAAAAGATATTTATGAAAAATGCCCCAAGAAACGAAAATGTTTCTGAAGAAACTTTACATCCACGCCCATGCGAAAAAAAAGAAGAAATAACCAGCAAGCTTTTCTACAAAAGTAAAGCTACGCATTTCAAGGAAACCAAATGGAATGAAAGCACATGAGGCCAAAAATCAATTCTGAACACGAAAAGTGAGGTTATGCGAAAGAAAATTTCAACGGAAAAAGAAAATCCGTAAAAATAGAAAAAATGAAGGGAAAGAAAATGACCGTGTTATTACATATCAGGAATACAAAAATTATAGAACTTATACATAGTGATGTGTGTGATTCCAATAGATCACCAACTAGGGGTGGCAATTTGTGACTTTTATTGATGATTTTTTTAACTATTGTTATATATATTTGATAAAGGCTAAGGCTGAGGTTTTAGATAGATTTAACAATTACAAGAGTGAAATAGAAAATCAATTGGAGAAAAATATTAAAAGATTGAGGTTCGATAGAGGAGGAAAATATTCTTTAAATAAACTTGGAGACTTTGTGAGGAACATGGAACTATACATAAAGTAACTCCTCCATATTCACCTTAATCAAATGGAGTAGCCGAAAGGAAAAATAGAACTCTCATAGACATAGTTAACTCAATGTTATTAAGTAGTGGTGTACCCGAGAATTTGTGGGGTAAGCTATACTCACCGCATGCTTCATACTCAATCGAGTAGCTGTCCAACTTAATGATAGAACTCCATATAAGTTATGGAAAGGTAGAGTACCTAATCTTCAAATCCTAAATGTGTTGGGGGTGTCTAGCTAAAGTAAACCTACCTGATCCTAAAAGAAAGAAGATAGGACCTAAAACCATATATGCCATCTTTATAGGATAAGCTCAAGGTAGTAGTGCCAATAGGTCCTTAGTATTTAAAACGAAGTCAGTGATATAGCAAAAAATTCAATAATAAAATCTAGAGTTACTACCTATTTTGAAGATATATTTCCATATAAGTCTAGAATACCAAGTCAAATAGTTGATAGATCTTTAACCTATTCTTGTCAATTAGCATCTTCTACTAGTACACCATTAGTGGAAGATTCTCAACCACATGAACTTAGAAGAAGTAAGTGACCTAGAGTAGAAAAGAATTTTGGAGATGATTTTTTCACATACTTAGTTGAGGGTGATCCAACTACATATAAAGAAGCGATGTCATCTTTAGATGGTCCTTTTTGGAAGGAAGCTATAAATAATGAGTTTCAATCTATAATATAAAATAACACTTAGGTCTTAACCAAGTTACCTCTCGAAAATAAGGCTATAGGTTGTAAGTGGGTTTTCAAAAGGAAGTTAAAGCTCGATAGAAGTATAGATACATATAAGGCTCGACTAGTAACTAAAGGTTTCACCCAAAAAAAAGGAATAGATTATTTTGACACATATTTTCTTGTGACTAATATCACCACCATTAGAATAGTAATAACTTTAACTTCTATCCATAACTTAGTTGTGCATCAAATAGATGTTAAAATTGCATTTTTAAATGGTGACTTAGATAAAGAAATATATATGAAACAACCTGAGGGATTTATAATAAAAGGACAAGAGAATGAGGTGTGTAGATTAGTTAAGTCTTTATATGTCTTAAGCAAGTTCCTAAACAATGGCATGAGAAGTTTGACAAAGTAATCTTAGATTATGGATTTAAAATTAATGATAATGATAAATGTGTATATTACAAGGAGAATAATAGAGAAAATGTTATATTATGTTTATATGTAGATGACAGATTGATTTTCGGAACAAACTTAGAAATTTTATGTGATATAAAGTCCTACATCTCAATGAATTTTGAAATAAAGGATTTAGGAGAGGTATCAATGATCTTAGGCATGAAATTGGAAAAATCTTCTTGGGGTATCACCCTTGATCAATCTAGTACATGAAATCTTGACACCATATGATTCAAAAGTACACTTGAAGAAGAATGAAGGTGAACCTATATCTCAATGAAAATATTCTTAAGATATAGACTCTCTTTTATACTTGGCAAATAAAACTAGGCTTGACTTTCCCAAAAAAAATAAAAATAAAACTATGCCTGATATTGCCGATGTTATTGGTAGACTTAGTAGATATACGCATAATTCAAGTAAGGCTCATTGGATGACGATAGGTAGAGTATTTAAATATCTCAAGACTACCATAGATTATTCCTTGTGCTATAAAGGTTTTCCAAATATGGTAGAAGGATATAGTGATGCAAATTGGATAACCGATAATATTTTTTTATATTTTTTTTACTCTTTCCTCAGTTTCTCTCTTTTATAATTTTTTACTCTCCCCTCAGTTTCTCTCTTCTCTAGTATTTTGTGTTTTCCTTTCCTCTCTAATAGAAAATTTTAATTATGCCGATTGTATTAGTAACGTGATATCACAAATTGATTAATTAAATACTGACACGTAGTGATATGATTTATTAAAATAAAGTATTTTTATTTATGTGACAGAATACGTTGATGGCACATATAACAAAGTATAAAACCACGTAGTGATATGATTCATTTAAATAAACCATTTTTACTTATGTGACATAATAGATTGATGACATAGATAACAAAGTATAAAAATAGGTTGATGACATAAATAACAAAGTATAAAAAAAGTTAAGAAAGTTTACCCAAGGGCGGATGTAAGCCCACCCAGAAAAGAAAATAATAATAATAAAATAAAAATAAAATAAAATTTACTACACTAATTTTATATCAGCCCCCCCCCCCCAAAAAAAAAAACAAAAATTATTAATAGTATTAGCCACCTCAAATTAGACCAATCAATCAAGCCCAAGTCAACTCAGTCACCGATTATGTGTATATATAGATATACAGGGCAAATATTTCAGCCTTCCCGATCACCTCCATTTTTATTCTGGTTCTCCGCTCTAAACTTAACCTACACTCTCCATCTCTATTCTGGTTCTCCACTCTGAACTTGCCCTACACTCGGAAAAAGAATGAGGCTCGTTCAGAGGGATGGGATGTTTCTAAGGGTGGTTGGAGGCGATTGGGGAGGCTGAAATGATTTTCCCTATATATATATATATATATATATATATATATATATATATATATATTTGGTGGCCCTGTACTCGGAAAAAGAATGAGGGTTGTTCAGAGGGATGGGATGTTTCTAAGGGTGGTTGCCCCTCTTTGTAAATGATGATCTCCTACAAAATAAGGGATGGGAGATCATCTAGAGCCAATGATTTCATTTCAAACAGTGTAATGACCTGGTCATTTTCCTTCCTTTCCTTTTTCCTGAAATTTTACGGATAAATTTTTTCCGTTTAATTTTCCGTTCTAAGTTTTGTTTCTCGTCGTTTAGTGTCATCTCGAGTGCTCGAAAATGGTTTCTGAGACTCTTTCATTTGGATTGAAAACTTCCTTTGAGGATCGAGTCATTTCCACATTTTCACTTTTCGGACGCTATTCACTTTTCGTCATTTTCCCTATTTCGTCTTCTTCCCTATTTTGTCTTTTCCCCGTTTGTCAGTTTTTGGCACAACCTCACTTTTCATGCTTGGAGTTAGTTTTTGACTTCACGTGTCTTCATCTTCAGTGGTTTCCTCGAAATACATATCTTTACTTTTGCAAGAAAGTACTCTGGTTACTCCCGTTGTCCATAGGGGCATGGATGCATAGTTCTTTAGAATTATTTACTTTTCTTGGGGTGTTTTTCATAAATATCTTTTGAAGATATTTTATTTCAGGGGTATCTAAGAAAATATTTTTGGAAGATATTTTCATTCTGGGACATTAGTGCAGTTTTCACTTTTTGGAGGGGTCATTGTGCAATTAACGAAAGTTATTGCAAAAATACCTCGTCTGGAGCCTGGAACCTCGTACGAGATTCATTTTCACATTTCGTTGAGTCGTGTACTCTTAGAATTTCGTTCTGGTCGTTTTTCTCCAGTTTCAGAGTTTTTGACCCCAGTTGCCACCGAACTTGTTCGGGCCATATCTCTCTGCTCGGGGCCATATCTCTCTGCTCGGGACTCAGTTTTTGACGTTATTTTTTCTGTTGTTCATATTTTCTCATTTCGAATCTTTTTTGTTCACAGAGTTTTGTCATTTGAGCGCATTTGCTCAAAATTCACTTTTCCAGCCCCGGCGGGACCCTTTCGGGGCACTTTTTAAGATTTTCTATAAATAGGGGTCCTAAAGTCAAAAAGTCAGATCTCTCTCTCTCTCCCCTCTCTTTTGGCTGGAATCCATGGCAACCATGGCTGCCACCTCCTCTCTCCTCCTTTGAACCACTTTTCCTTGACGAAAAGTCTTTGGTCTTAACGTTTATTGTTCCCCTCGACGTGCTCTATCTTTCACCCACCCCTATTAGAACCCATTTCTGACCAAATTTTGAGTTCAGGTTTGAAGTCAACTTGTGATTTTCATGGGGCTTCTTGTGGATTCTTGTTCATCGTGTTTTCCTCGACAAAACCCTTCGGTATCGTCGGATTCGAAGCATTTTTTTTCGGCGGGCCTTTGAGGTTTTCATCTCAAATTGAGGTAGGGGGTGTTATAATTTATTATTCTTGTTATATAGCATGCTTGTGATGCTTATAAAATTCATTTACATGTTTATGTATGAAATCTAGAAACTTTAATCAATTATTTCTTTGTGTAAGATTTAATTTTCCCGGTTGCTCATAGCCTTGTTTAAACATGTAGCATGATATTAAATTACCCCTTAACATGATCATTGACATATATTAAATCTAGATTATTTGGACAAGTAACGAAGATTTTATTTAATATTTATCTTGAATAAAATATTAATTCATGTGGCCTTAATTAGTTTGAAATCAATATGTGTTAGCATATTATATTAGGCCCTAACATGCTCTCCAACATAGATGAATTTGAGAGTAATCGGAAGTGTTTTGAAATTTAGTAATATTTAATTAATTTGATTAATTAATTTATTCCGAGTGTACTATTCACTCCATTGGATTTTTGGCTTCATTTTATTGATATGCATGCCATATAGTTTCACATATATTTAATCGAGAATATTTGATTAGGTTTTGAAACCTTTAATTTAATTATTTTTTTGTATTAAAGTTTAATACTCACGGCCATACCTTGCATGAAAAAATTCTTGTAATAGGCTTTTAAATCAAGTCTTGGCATGTTATATAACATACTTTAATTTGAGAGCATTTGGATGAGTTTCAAGATCTAGAGATTTTAATTAAAAGAATTAATTAAAACCTATTCAATGGTTTCATAAGCTTGATTAAGTTTCTAACTTTGTATTCATGATTTCCTTGATAAGTTCCTTCACGTGTATCAAATTAAGAATAATCGGATAAGTTTTGAAGCTTATATTTCATTATTTTCCTTATATGGAACTTAGCCCACATGGTCGTAACTTGCACTTCATGAAACTTCTAGCTTTTTATCATGTATCTTATACTTGTGGTATATTTACTTCAATGAATTTCTTGTGCTATATATCTTGGTTCTAGTCTATATAGATGCACATTTTGAATTCTTGACATTTCACATGCCATCATAGTTGAGAACTTAGGGCATGACTTGTGTGTTCCAAAATCTTGGTTGTGCATGAAACGTGGTTAATGCATTCTTGTATTTTGATACAATCTTGACTTGCATAACTTGTTGATTTTGGGACTTGGGATATCAATCAATAATTGACATGGCTAAGATTTGGTTCTAGTACGGGGGAATGTCCCTTTACAACTATAGTGCGCACTAGGCGAAAAGTACCCATGCGTTAGTAGCCTTAAAGTGATCTCAAGAGTACAGTTTTAATCCAGGCGATATCCGAGTTTTCACATTGGTTGATTTCACTCTTTAAATTTCAAGTTGCAATTCCTTGAAGATTTAAACTTATCGTGTATGTGAAATGCTCCAATCTTGTTTACTTGCATAGATATTATGCCTTGTTCTTGATTCATGTATGACTTTTTTCGTGCTAATTGGAATGCTCCAATCATATTAATTGCATTAATAATGTAATTCTAGTTAACTCATGTCCATGTATACTTCTTGTCTTGTTAAATTGGACTGCTCCAATCATGCTAAATTGCATAGATATTATGCATTATTCTTGATTTCATGTATTACTCTTGTCTTGCTAATTGGAATGTTCCAATCTTGTTTACTTGCATAGATATTATGCTATGATCTTGACTTCATGCATTTCTCTTGTCTTGTTAATTGAAATATCCCAATCATGTTAATTGCATCGATAATGTAATCCCTGTTAGCTCGTATTTAAGCATCATTCTTGTCGTGTTCCTTGGATTATTCCAAATCTTAATTTGTTTCATACATATATATGTATCATGATTCTTGTTATTAGTACTCTAGGGTAACTTAGGATGCTCCTTGAGTCTCACCTTGATATAGACGTTAGGTGGCACGACCCTTTTGAACTGTATCATGTTAGTCTAAAAATCTGAAAGAAATCGAGTCATGCATGCTCATTCTCTACGAGTAAACTTGTTTACTCACCCCGAAGTTACTAGGGGTTTTGATCAGGTATGAAGACTTGGTTTGTGATTCTTATCCTGCTTGGATGATTTTTAGACTTGAAGATTTCAATTCTTGTAAAGGTCGACTTAAAATGCCATTTGTAGCCATTTTGTCAAATGTGTATATTTGATTCCAAACTTGTATTATGTGCTTAAGCACACTTTTTGGTATTCATTCTATGTATATGATATGTGGCCAAGGGCCAAACTTCATTTGTAATCCATGTATATTGAAAAATATAGAATTTTGCCTTTAATGAGAAAAACATGAAAACTTGGGTTTCAATATGTCATTTTTGCACCGGTGTATGCATTGTGTATGTAATTCATCCTTTAGCATTCATTTGTCATATGTGCGGTGTGGCCAAGGGCCAAACACCATTTAGTTTTCATTTTTTGCATTGTAGTTCACATATTGCATTTTTTGGCTAAAATAGTAGAAACCGAGCCTTTAAGGGTTCATTTTCAAATCGGGTGGTGCAAAGTGTGTTCCGGCACCTCCACTAAGTCTCATTTATCTTGTATGAAGTGTGGCCAAGAGCCAAACGATCATTTGAAACCATTTCCTAATTTTGGTTTCCATATTTTCTATTTCAAGTTCATTTTCGCCTTTTTGGCCGTTGGGGGGTTGGATTTTGACTCGGCCATTTTCGGGAGCCGCGGACCATTCCCGCATGCTCAAAATCACCATTTACGTCTGCGTGCATGATCATCTCTAGGAAAAACCCTTTCTCTTGTGATTTGAGCCTCCTATGGAATCATTTTTCAATTTTCTTGCGTAATCTAATTTTAAGGCATTCTGGGGTTTTCTTTCGGGAAAAAAATTCCGGTCTTCACATGGTCACAAAGAAAACATGTTTTAGGGGGGGTTTCTTCTTCATGTTTTTCCAGAAAATGTCATATTGGTACCGGAAATCCCTCGTGAAGTTTCAGCTTCCAGTTTTCATTTTAGCAGCTTTTTGGCCTTCATGACCAGATTTCATAGAGGGGCATTTTGGGCATTTTACAGTGAGTTTTTTTTTTTAATTCTCCATGAGTCACGTAGAAAACTCAATTTTGAGGGGGTTTCTTCTTCGTATTTTTCCAGAAAATGTCATCTTGGTACCGGAAATCCCTCGTGAAGTTCTAGCTTTCAGTTTTCATTTTAGCAGCTTTTTGGCCTTCATGACCAGATTTCATAGAGGGGAATTTTGGGCATTTTACAGTGAGTTTTTTTTTTTAATTCTCTCTCGAATCACGTAGAAAACTCAATTTTGAGGGGGGTTTCTTCTTCGTGTTTTTCCAGAAAAATCCGTTTCGGACCTCGTTTCAGCTCTCAGTTCTAGCTGAAATTTTTTCTTTCCTAGTATGTCATGGTACATGCCATTAGACGCTGAATGGGGCGCCGGCATGGGTGCCGGGCTCGCATGGGGCATGCCATGGCCTTCGTCGGGCCACCGCGACGTCACAACTTTAAACACTCGTTTCTCCCTTATCCGGACTCCAAATCAAGTGAACTTTTTTTTTTTGTACTTGATTAATTTTTCTCTGTCTTTCCAACGGTGTGCTCGGTTGCACCCGGTTCTTCCTGAATAAGTACCAGTTTACCCTTTTAGCCTTAAGTGCTCGTTTTTCTTCGTCATGTCGTTTCTCCTTTGTTCGGATTCCGAATCATACAATTCTTGAGTCCAACTTGATTATTTTTTTGTTGTCTTTCCAGCAGTGTGCTTGGTGGCACTTGAATCCACAGTTTTTAGAAATGACTATTTTGCCCCTGGGGGCTTATTTGTCATATTTCAGATCTTTTACTTCCGCGTCAATTTTCTTTGAGTTCCGTGACTTCATGAAAGGTCATCTTAGGGTCTTAGAGGTGTGTTGTGCCTTGGGAGACCATTTTTTTGCTTCTTGTTTCCGCATCGGGATCCGTTACCGGGTCAACTTTCGGGTCACCATTGACGCAACGGGTCGAATAAAACTTGGGTCGTTACATACAGAATCAATAGCCCTTTGTGTATGTATACTTCTGATTCTTATAGATTTTGTAGTTTCCATCATCAATCATCATTATAAGAGGCTGTGATGATATATGTCTAAGTGGATCATACTGGCATTGAGAATCGGATCCGTTTGTTGGCGGGGCAAACCAGAGGGTCTGTGGGAGAGTCCTTCTCTCACAGGCAACTGTTGTTGCAGCCAGGGCGGTGGGATATACGTACTCTTGCCCACATAAAAACCAGATCTGAGCCTCAATTGTAGTCAACTGTTTATTTTTATATAATCTTTTTATTAATTACTCAAATAAGATTTTCTATGCCTTAATCAGTCATTTGTCTAAAGAAACATTGTTAATTAACTAAAATTGAATTAAACAACAGTTGATTTTGGTTGATATATTTTTATTTTGTCCACACCATTGAAAAATCTGAATCCGACTTTGTCAAAAAGCAACCTCCCAAAGAGGTCATCTGTCTAATTTCTGGGTCTTTAATGGCTGAACCAGTCATCGTCTCCCCTGGCCAAACACGTGTTTAGATTAAGGCCAATATGTGTTTAGATTAAGGCCAACAAAACGCTGTCGTTTTCCTTGTTAATTTTTTGGTTATTTTATAATTAATTAATTAATTAAAAAAGGGCAGTTCAATCTTTTTATCGCTCCAATAATGCTTGAGTGACATGAGGCCCTTACTCGCACCAAAAATGAATATGGGTTTGTCAAGAACAAACCCATAGAAGATGGTACAATTTCCAAACCTCAGTTCCTATTATATATATAAAATTGTCAACCAAGTTAATTTTATGTTCTTGTTTTTTTTTATATTCTCTTGAAACAAAGGAAGTACAAATTAAAACATATTATTCATTTAGGAGATAGGGAAAACTTCTCTCTCATCAAGGCAACCAACTTGTCATGGGGTGGAAGTGTCTCCTTCATCAGAGGGCAGTCTAACAGAGCACTCACCCAAGAGAAAAATGCAGGGTGCTTTTCCGGATCAACACTCGAACCGCCGGCCTCAGCAAAGGCTTTGTAGCAGCAAGCACTTGAGCCTACCACAATGTCAAGAAACCCGAGGGCGTCGCCGTTGAAGAAAGGAGGCTTTTGTTGAAAATCCCTCTCAATGCCATCTTCAAACACCTTATGCAACTCACAGTTGTCTTCTATGGCCTTTTCTTGCTCTTTGCCTTTCAACATAATGATTGGATATGTGCTTGGGATTAGTGATATCAAGAATATATTTCATTAGCATTGAGCATATTGAAGTCACTTGGTTGCTAAAACTACTGACATAACACAGTAACTAGGGATGGCAAAATACTCCATCCTCGGCCGCTCTATTCCATTATGTTTAGACAGTTATGGGGTAGTTAAATAGTTTTGGGTAGTAAGAATAAGTCAGAATTGAAAACTCATGCGGTTGCAAGAAGACGATAGGAAAGGTCGCCCAACCCCGTTTGTACTGATAAATTATAATTTTTTTCTTATAATTTATTTTATACTCGTATTAAAAATATTAGGTATATATTAAGCAAATATGAGATTATCTTATTTCAATTACTAAATATCTTTTTGTATTATTTTTATTTGAGAACTCTTATATATTATTATGATATTCCTACGATGACATTAAATCTCAAATTCTAGTTGAGAAATTAAATTTTGTTCTTATGTACATAACAGAAAAAATAATTATCATATTGATTACTTTTCTAAATTCGTCCCCGTCTCCTTTGAGTAATCAATTTAGAAATGCTAACTAGAAGTGGAGGACCGAGTAAGTGATACTACATACCTTCTGATCATAAAAATTGGCCCAGAAACGAACTTTGGCTCTATCGCAAGGATCCTCAGGTAACAGTTTGGGAGAGTTGTTCCAGTATTCGTCAATGTATTCGAGAATGACGAGCGATTCGGTGATGGATTTGCCCTTGTGCACCAGTACAGGTACTTTCCCAAGGACAGGGTTGTAATGGAGGAGCAGTTCACTCTTGTTTGTTAAATCTTCCTCTATGTACTTGTAGGGTATGCCATTAAGTTTAAGGGCCAGTTCAACTCTGGTGCTGTAGGGGCTAGCCCACACCCCAAATAACACTACTTCACTTTGCTTCTCCATTCTCTCTCTCAAATGGTGTAATAAATCAATGAAGTTGAAAGCTTATATAGACTTTATCTGGGTGTCTTTTGCATTTGTTTACAAGGGTGTTAGGTGAGTCATCTGATTATTCAATGATCTTTGGTATGAATAAAAAACAATTATCCAATACACGGCCGGCTTGACGCAGGTGGAGGCCAAAATAGTAAAATTAAGCCTTCTAACATTAACTATAAAATATAAAAACACTATTTACGCTATTAGCTCAAAAAGACACTCCTTTCATCCCATAAAAATGTCACTTTTAGAAAACCGTGACTCTCACAAATTGAACTGATACGGTTCCTGAAACATGACATTATTTTTGGGAGGGGGTAGTATAATTTAAATGTGTAGGTAATTGATGCATAGGAATCCATAAATTATAAAGTCGGAAAGAAATATATTATTAGAATATATACTTATATGCAAAAGAATATATATTAGTAAAAGATTTACTCTTCTCTGTCTTATCTTCAAACTCTAGTCCTCCGCCGATATACCAAACCTAAAACTAGAGCCAAACTTTAAAAAATAACAAAAAATAAAAATCAAATCATATCCAACGACGAACAGGGAAGATAGAAGGGCATTGAAAGAATTGAGTCAAGGGTCGCGCTTGAGTTATTGGGGACTTTACTCACCCATGCGACAACCACTTCAACCCAAAAGTTCACTTGTAGGTTTCGCTGCAATGTTGTCTTCTTCAACACGAGTCGAGTCACCGAACTCATTCTCGACCAGGTGGGTTACTCCGGCTAACTCACCTCCACCTCCTGAAACTTCCATACCTACAAACTCTAGGCCTCTCCAATAGAACTTACTCTCGATCTCATTTGATACGCACACACCCACACCCACACACACCCACCCACACACACACACACACACACACACACACATATAAATTGAAACAAATAGTATATATGGAGTAATGAAGTATTTACCATGTGAGTGGCACAAGAACAAAAGGACTAAAACAAGCCCAACACCGCGTTACAAAATATAGCCCAGTGCTCTGGCTGCCCACCATTATATTCTGCTAGTGTAGCCTTATCCTTTTTTTGTTAGGAACTATGTCTCAAATTCCCATTATTATTAGTTTCTATTTTAGAGTGTATTTTTTATGGTAATTTCTTATTGAGACGTGAATTGGGCTCTAAGAAATTGTAATCCTTGTACACAAGGGAATTGGGTATGTGACTCTATAAATAGACAGTTAGATTATTGTTGAGAGTTATGAGTTGAGAGAGACGTAGCCTCATGAGGGAGTACGATGCTGGTAAGGGTGAGTTACGGGTTTGGTAGAGTGAACACTGATGGCGAGAGGGAGTCTCATGGAGTATACGGAGAACTCGGGAAGAGTTTGTGTGTATGATCCGGTGTTGAAATTCTCTACAATTGTAATATCTCTATATATATAGTGAATCTCTTCTCATCCGTGGATGTAACCCTGATTTTGGGTGAACCACGTATATATCTTGTGTTGTGGTTTGAATTGTTATTTTTCTTTCTTTCTTTCTTTTGCTTCCGTTTTGCCCAACAACTGGTATCAGAGCCAAAGATGAAGGAGATCCAGAAAATACAAGAAGTCTCAACATGTGCTACAATGGGCTTCAGTTGTAGGTGGAGTCAATTGGCTTGATTACATGGCATAGAGCTTGAGTAGTCAAGGTGGAGCCTTGGGGTTTGACTGATTGAGCAACGTATAGTGAAGGGATAATCTGAGTTCTGCAATAAGATCGCAAAGATTGAAGTTGCAGAGAATTGTCCAGATACAATTGCCATAAGAAGCGATGATTGACGTAATAGAATTTGAGCCAAGGTGGAGATTGTTAGGAATTATGTCTCAAATTCCCATTATTATTAGTTTCTATTTTATAGTGTATTTTTTATGGTAATTTCTTATTGAGACGTGAATTGGGCTCTAAGAAATTGTAATCATTGTCCACAAAGGAATTGGGTATGTGACTCTATAAATTGATACTTAGGTTATTGTTAAGAGTTATGAGTTGAGAGAGATACAGCCTCATGAGGGAGTACAATGCTGGTAGGGGTGAGTTACAGGTTTGGTAGAGTGAACACTGATGGCAAGAGGGAGTCTCATGGAGTACACTGAGAACTCGGGAAGAGTTTGTGTGTATGATCCGGTGTTGAAATTCTCTACAATTGTAATATCTCTACATATATAGTGAATCTCTTCTCATCCGTGGATGTAACCCTGATTTTGGGTGAACCACGTATATATCTTGTGTTGTGGTTTGAATTGTTATTTTTCTTTCTTTCTTTTGCTTCTGCTGTGCCCAACAATTGGTACCACTTTGTTAGGAGAGATGACAATAAACAAACACAGCGGAATAATTCTTCTTCCTATATGCAAGCAAATATAGTATATCTCTACTTTTATATGTGCTGAAAATAATAGAAATAATTCGATCACACCAAGCCACAAAAACACAAGCAATTTTTTACGTGGAAAACTTCCCTAGTGTGAGGAAGAAAAACCATGGGACCTAGTCCAGTTAAAATCTCCACTATCAACCAAATAATGGGTACACAAAGTCTTCTCTAATCGCAATTAGAGACTATAAAACATCTTATCAAGATAGCAACAATCTTGGCAAAAAACAAAGAGAATTGGAGAGAAAAATACCAAAACCTGGTTACTGTTCACGGGCACGAATCACTGTTCCCAAGCTCAAAATCTAATCTTCACCGTTCAGATTGTGCATCACTGAGTCATAAACCTCTCCTCCAAATTTTAGCTTGATCGGACCACGGACGAAGAGGGATCGGACGTTTGATCAAACCTGGGCAGAATGGAAAAAACCTGCGTTTTTCTTCTCTTTGTTCTTTTACTTGCGGCTAACCTCTCTCTCTTTTTATACTAACTTTTTTAGGGTTTTATTTTCCCAAAAGGCTGGGCTTTGGGCTTTTAATAAAACCCACTTGGGCTTTCCTCCATATAGAAGGAAATAAACCCAACAAATCTCCCCCTTTCCGACTATGTGGAGGGAATCGCCATCTCGGCAATCGAACAACAAACTATTGTTAGGAATTATGTCTCAATAAACAAATACAGCGGAATAATTCTTCTCCATATATGCAAGCAAATATAGTATATCTCTACTTTTATATATGCTGAAAATAATATAAATAATTCGATCACACCAAGCCACAAGAATACAAACAATTTTTTACGTGGAAAACTTCCCAAGTATGAGGAAGAAAAACCACGGGACCTAGTCCAGTTAAAATCTCCACTATCAACCAAATAATGGGTACACAAAGTCTTCTCTAATCGCAATTAGAGGCTACAAAACATCTCATCAAGATAGCAACAATCTTGGCAAAAAACAAAGAGAATTGGAGAGAAAAATACCAAAACCCGGTTACTGTTCACAGGCACGAATCACTGTTCCCGAACTCCAAATCTGATCTTCACCGTTCAGATTGTGTGTCACTGAGTCATGAACCTCTCCTTTAAATTTCAGCTTAATCGGACCATGGACGAAGTGGGATCGGATGTTTGATCAAACCTGGGCAGAATGGAAAAAACCTGTGTTTTTCTTCTCTTTGTTCTTTCACTTGCGTCTAACCTCTCTCTCTTTTTATACTAACTTCCTTAGGGTTTTCTTTTCCCTAAAGGCTGGGCTTTGGGCTTTTAATAAAACCCACTTGGGCTTTCCTCCATATAAAAGGAAATAAACCCAACAAATCTCCCCCTTTCCGACTATGTGGAGGGAATTGCCATCTCAGCGATCAAACAACAAACTTCAAGTTTCTCTCTTGGTAGGATCTTTGTCAACATATCAGAACCATTATCATCAATGTGAACCTTCTTAAGTTCAAGTAACTTATTGTTCAACGCATCTCTGATCCAATAGTATCGTACATCAATGTGCTTAGATCTTGCATGGAAACTAAAATTCTTAGCAAGATGAATAGCACTCTGGCTATCACAAAACAACACATACCTCTACTGCTTGAAACCAAGTTCTCTCAAGAACTTCTTTGCCCATAGCAACTCTTTAGTCACTTCCGTTGCTGCAATAAACTCTACCTCTGTGATAGAAAGAGCAATACACTTCTGAAGTCTCGATTGCCAACCTACAGCCCCACCTGCAAAAATGATCAAATAACCCGAAGTAGACTTACGAGTATCCACATCCCCTGCCATATCTACATCTGTGTAGCCAACTAATAATTGTTATCCATTTCCCAAACCAAGTCTCAAACTGGAAGTGCCTCGAAGATACCTCATGATCTACTTCACTGCATTCCAATGTTCTCTTCTCGGATTTGACAAGAATCGGCTAACTACACCAACTGCATGGGTTATATCTGGTCTTATGCAAATCAATGCATACATCAAACTTCCTACTGCTGAGGCGTAAGGAACTCTTTTCATGTCTTTTTTTTCCTTATCTGTAGAAGGACATTGCTTTGTACTCAGTCTAAAGTGGGTAGCAAGAGGAGAGCTAACCACTTTAGTGTTGTCCATATTGAACCTCTGAAGCACTTTTTCAATGTACTCCTCCTGTGACAAATATAACTTCTTGGCACTCCTATCACGACTGATTCTTATGCCAAGAATTTCTTTACTGGCCCCAAATCCTTCATAGCAAATGACTTACTCAATTGCTTCTTTAACTGGTCAATCCTTGAAGCATTCCTGCCAATAATCAACATGTCATCCACATAAAGCAGTAGAATAATAAAATCATCATCAGAGAATTTTTTTAACAAATACACAGTGATCAGAAGTTGTCTTATTGTAGCCTTGCTCCCCTATAACAGACTTAAACTTCTTATAGCACTGTCTCGGTGCTTGTTTCAAACCATATAAGCTTTTCTTCAGCTTTCACACATAATCTTCTTTCCCTTTCACTTTGAAACCCTCTGGTTGCTTCATATAAATCTCTTCCTCCAAATCACCATGAAGAAATGCAGTTTTCACATCCATCTGCTCAACTTCCAAGTTAAGACTAGCTGCTGGGACAAGTGCTATACGGATCGATGACATCTTTACGACTGGAGAGAAGATCTCATCAAAGTTAATACCTTTTCTCTGACTGAACCATTTGACAACCAATCTAGCTTTGTACCGTGGCTGTGAAGAGAACCCATTTGGCTTCTTCCTGTAAATCCATTTGTTTTCCAAAGTTCTTTTTCCTTTAGGTAGCTTCACTAACTCAAAAGTGTGATTATCATGCAATGACTGCATCTCATCTTGCATGGCCTCAACCCACTCTATCTTGTGTTCATCTTCTATGGCTTCTGCAAAATACTGGGGCTCTCCCCCGTCAGTCAATAACACATACTGCTCTGCTGAATACTGAGTGGAAGGACGTCGGTCTCTGGCAGACTTTCTGGATGGAATCACTGGTGGAATCTTTGGCGCTATTAACTGTTCATCAGTCTCAACATCTCCCTGAACCTGTAAGGGAACATCCATATCACCTGTACACTGGTGGTCATCCTGACCATCATTCTCAACCTGAGATGGCAGATTCTTCAGAGGAGCTGGATCTACATTAGTCAAGATATCACCTTGTTGAGACATAGATTTCCCTGCTTTCTCAATATCCTGAATCGTCTAATCTTCTACAAACATGACATCTCTGCTTTTCACAATTTTCTTCTCAACTGGATCATAAAGATTGTACCCAAACTCATCTTGGCCATAGCCAAGGAATATACACTGTCGCGTTTTCACATCAAGTTTAGACCTTTCATCTTTTGGAATATGCACAAATGATTTGCACCCAAAAACCCGCAAATGATTATATGATACATCTTTACCTGTCCAAACTCGGTCTGGCACATCAAACTGTAGAGGAACATAAGGTGTAAGATTCAATACATGAACAACTGTGCTCAATGCCTCCTCCTAAAAAGATTTTGGCAATTAGGCTTGTGAAAGCAAACATCTCACTTTCTCAACCAATGTCCTGTTTATCCTTTTTGTTACGCCATTCAACTGAGGAGTTTTTGGAGTTGTCTTTTGATGCTGGATACCTTGTTGTCTACAATACTCATCAAAAGGACCAGAATACTCTCCGCCATTATCAGTACAAATGCATCTCAGTTTTTTCCCAGTCTATCTCTCAACTAGGGCTTGGAATTGCTTGAACACTACCAACACTTGGTCTTTTGAATTCAAGGTATATACCCATAACTTCCTTGAATAGTCATCTATGAAGGTCACAAAGTATTTAGACCCACCAAGTGTTCTCGTCTTCATAGGGCCACACACATCTGAATGTACCAAATCCAGTATCTGTGACTTTCTCGAATGAAGGGAATTCTTGAAGGAGACTCTGCTCTACTTCCCTGACAAACAATGAGTACACATTTTCAGAAGTGTACTTTTCAGTCCACATAGTAGACTTTTCTTCCCTAGTAGAGCTAATCCTTTCTCACTCATGTGAGCCAGTCTCTTGTGCCACAATTTTGTTGTATCATTATCTTCCATCGCATTAACAATGTCGTTGGAGATATTTGTTTGCAGAACATACAGTGCAGAGTGCTTCATACCTTAAGCCACAACCATAGCACCCCTAGTGAGCTTCCACTAGCCATCACTGAAAGTGCTGCAATACCCTTCATCATCAAGTTTACCTGCAGAAATTAAATTCAAGCAAATGTCAGGAATATGCTTCACATCTCTGAGAACTAACCTCGTGCCATTATTCATCTTCAGATACACATCCCCAATTCCAATGACTTTAACCAAGCCATCGTTGTCCATCTTTACTGTTCCAAAATCACCAGATTTATAAGATGTAAAGAAATTCTTCCGAGATGTAGCATGAATGGAGGCAGCACTGTCAATCACCTAACTAGTCTCATGGTATGCAACATTTATCATCTTATCATCATAAACAATGAGGAAGTCTGCAGGAGTGGTGGTAGCAACTCTGTCATCACCATCTTTATCATCTCCATTCTTCGTTCCCTTCCCTTTCTCATTCTTGTTTTCTTTCTTCAATTGCCTGCAATATTTCTTGATGTGTCCCTTTTTCCCGCAATGATGACACTCAACATTTGCAAACTTGTTGAACTTGCTTCTGCTGTTATCTCTGTTCTTTGGACCTCTGCTCTTACTTCTCCCCCTCATTTCTGTAACCAAGATCTCTGACTGTGAAGAGGATCCCTGTGTTTTTCTTCTCATCTCTTCATTTAGCAAACAACTTTTGGCCATATCCATTGTGATTACACCTTCTGGAGCGGAGTTAGACAATGAAGTTCTGAGCGTCTCTCACGAGTCCGGTAATGAACCAAGCAACCATAACCCTTGTATCTCATCATCAAACTTAATACCCATTCCAGCCAGCTGATTAATAATTCCTTTGAATGTATTCAGGTGATCAGATAAAGGAGTCCCGTCCTGGTATCTCAAAGCCATCATCTGCTTAATCAGAAAAAATTTATTATTTCCAGTTTGTCTAGCATATAGCTGTTCAAGCTTACTCCATAGAGAACGTGCATGTGTCTCTCCACTAATATGGTTCAAAACTTTATCATCTACCCATTGCCTAATATACCCACACACCTGTCGATGTAACAAAGTCCATTCCACATCAGATTTGTTTTCTTGTTTTTCAGCACTAAACACCGGTAGGTAATAATCTTTCACATAAAGAATATCCTCCATTTTTCCTTTCCATATGTGATAATTTAAACCATTTAAATTAATCATTCTACTCGTATTTGCTTCCATAACTCGAACTGCCAACCTGACAATCTGTCAACCTAGAGCTCTGATACCACTTTGTTGGGAGAGATGACAATAAACAAACACAGCGGAATAATTCTTCTCCCTATATGCAAGCAAATATAGTATATCTCTACTTTTATATGTGCTGAAAATAATAGAAATAATTCGATCACACCAAGCCACAAGAACATAAGCAATTTTTTACGCGGAAAACTTCCCCAGTGTGAGGAAGAAAAATCACGGGACCTAGTCTAGTTAAAATCTCCACTATCAACCAAATAATGGGTACACAAAGTCTTCTCTAATCGCAATTAGAGGCTACAAAACATCTTATCAAGATAGCAATAATCTTGGCAAAAAACAAAGAGAATTGGAGAGAAAAATACCAAAACCTGATTACTGTTCATGGGCATAAATCACTGTTCCCAAGCTCAAAATCTAATCTCCACCATTCAGATTGTGTGTCACTGAGTCGTGAACCTCTCCTCCAAATTTCAGCTTGATCGGACCATGGATGGAGCGGGATCAGACGTTTGATCAAACCTAGGCAGAATGGAAAAAACCTGCGTTTTTCTTCTCTTTGTTCTTTCACTTGCGGCTAACCTCTCTCTCTTTTTATACTAACTTTCTTAGGGTTTTCTTTTCCCTAAAGGCTGGGCTTTGGGCTTTTAATAAAACCCACTTGGGCTTTCCTCCATATAGAAGGAAATAAACCCAACAATAATCCGAGTTCTGCAATAAGATTGCGAAGATTGAAGTTGCAGAGAATTGTCCAGATTCAATTGCCATAAGAAGCGATGATTGACGTAATGGAATTTGAGCCAAGGTGGAGATTGTTAGGAATTATGTCTCAAATTCCCATTATTATTAGTTTCTATTTTAAAGTGTAATTTTATGGTAATTTCTTATAGAGACGTGAATTGGGCTCTAAGAAATTGTAATCCTTGTCCACAAAGGAATTGGGTATGTAACTCTGTAAATAAACACTTAGGCTATTGTTGAGAGTTATGAGTTGAGAGAGATGTAGCCTCATGAGGGAGTACAATGATGATAGGGGTGAGTTACGGGTTTGGTAGAGTGAACACTAATGGCGAGAGGGAGTCTCGTGGCGTAAACAGAGAACTCGGTCAAGAGTTTGTGTGCATGGTTCGGTGTTGAAATTCTCTACTATTGTAATATCTCTACATATATAATAAATCTCTTCTCATCCGTGGATGTAACCCTGATTTTGGGTGAACCACGTATATATCTTATGTTGTGGTTTGAATTATTGTTTTCTTTCTTTCTTTTGCTTCCATTGTGCCCCAACATTTTTATCTTCTCTCTCCTGGGACTCGGCATCTCTGATAAGAAAAAAAAAAAAAAAAGAAGTAAAAAACCTTATTTAATTTTGGTCAAAAAAGCCTTTAAGTAGAAGCACAAAAAATGT
Organism: Cornus florida; assembly: GCF_030987335.1. Lineage (NCBI taxonomy): Eukaryota > Viridiplantae > Streptophyta > Magnoliopsida > Cornales > Cornaceae > Cornus > Cornus florida. Next base: position 16,957,305 of record NW_026775574.1, read on the forward strand.
TACTGCTAAATTCACAACAATAATGAATATTAACCACTGCCACGACCATAATAGCAACCTAAGCATAATTTGTAGTCACATCTAAGCAGGGGTAAAAAAAAAAAAAAAAAAAAAACCCTTTAAAGATGCAACATAACATGACCAAAATATTTTTTATGTTAGCAATTCTATTAAAAAAAGCTAAACATAATGTAATAAAAAATGGTAATAACAAAGAAACAAACACAATTGCAAATAAAGAAATTTTTGGTAGAGATACATATTTAAAAAAATAATAATACAGGAAACAAATACTCTAAGAAAGAAACTCATGGAGTGATAAATGGATTAGGACAAACATGTTTTGAGAAAACACAACATACACAAAGGAAGCACAAAAAAAAAATAATAAATAAATAAATCTTTGAAAAAGATGTGGAACTCTGAGTTACAATTAAATGAAACCGGTGTAATATAGCACAAACTTTTAAAGAAAGGACGCAAACATACTTTCATCAACATAACATTAAATATTGTTGAAGCACTTCATAGGCCATGTGCCCGAGTGGTATGAGTTGCATCTTCTCGAGCACTATCAGCCTACTTAAAGGGATATACCTTCTGACAAATTAAGTAGAACACACCAAACCTCACATATGGATCAACTCCAAAAGCTAGTGCCCCACGGCCGCGTTTAGGCATAAGAATCAATTCTCAACTCAACTTATTAGAGCAGGAGGATAAAGGTTTTCAAGGACAAAAATGAGTTAATCATTGTTTATGGCTAAATCAAGTAATAATATCAATTTCACAACTCATAGCGTTCTACACTATGCTCCCTTGCTTTCAACTAAACCTCTCAAACAAATTTTAATGTGACAGTCAGCCCAATAAGGATCTGAGATGCAAATCCCTTCCGTCCTCAAACCACTCACCCAAACACAATCTTAATTCATTTTCCCAAACGCTTAGATACAACCGTGGAAAAATAAAAAATAAAAAAATATGGTCATAAGGTGGAATGAAAAATGGATTCAATATATCAAAATTTTCTTTAAAAAAATTTAACTGAGATTTTTGTTTTCATATGACTATATAGGCTTGGCCTTCATTAGAATTTATATGTTTATGAATATTCATCACATTTAAGGCAATTAAAAGAAATTGTATTATATATATATATATATATTGAACATTTACTGTCATTGGAGAAATTAATTGAGGAAAATTCTCCAATATTGATGTTGTTTCCTATAATCGAAGATTTATTGTTATTGGAGGAATCAGTGAAGAAAAATACCCAAGTATTGATATTGTTTCCTATATCTCTTTCCATTCTCATCATTTATTCTCCTATATAGAGAAGCCTCTACCATTGTATTATGCATGAAAAGAGAGATTATGAAAGATATGTAGCCCTTTAGACTGTGTGGGCAGTGGATGTAAGCCCTAATGGCCGACCCATATATATTCTTGCTTTCTGTTCTTCATACTTTATTTTATTTTTTAATAATCAATTTTAACATGGTATCAGAATAGGCAAAGTTCTGTGTTCATTTCTCTCTTTTCATCATAGCCATTCTTGGTTCTCATCTTCTGACCCAATTTTATTGAGGTCGTCTTCTTACACATCTTTAGCAATCAAGGCTGCTACCATTCATCTCAGATCTTTGGACCCATTTTGATCGAGGTCATCTTCTCACACATATTCTTTAATCAAGGTTGTTGCTACTTATCTCAGATCTTTGGATCATTTTTATTGAGGTCGTCTTCTTACACCTCTTCATCAATCGAGGGTACTGCTACTTGTCTCATATCTCTATATCCATTTTTATTAAGGCCATCTTGTTATACCCCTTCATCATTCGCACTTGCAGGTACTTGTCATCTCATTGGCAAGTTGGGTATTCATGCTCCAACTTGAGGGGGGAGTATTGAAGATTTACTGTCATTGGAGGAATCAGTGGAGGAAAATCCTCTAGTATTGATGTTATTTTTTATTATCGAAGATTTATTGTTAATAGAGGAATCAGTGGAGAAAATCCCCTAGTATTAATGTTGTTTCCTATTTTTATCTCTTTCCATTCTCATTATTTATTCTCCTATATAGAGAAGCCTCCACCATTGTATTGTGCATGAAAAGAGAGATTATAAAAGATATGTAGCCCTTTGGGTTGTGTGGTGGATGTAAGTCCTAATGGCCAACCCACGTATATTCTAGCTTTCTATTCTTCATACTTTATTTTTTTTCTATAAATTTAACAATATATATTCATATAAAAATAAGGATGACGATACATCTTGGATGTTTTTTTAATTAAATAGGTTAAATGCAAAGGACAACATCAAATCATCAATATATTCACTACTACTTCCCTAAAAGCATAATAGCATGCGAATTAGGAGTTTCTATAGGAACGAACTAGTAAAATTGAAGCTGAATGAAAAGAACATAAAAAGAAAATTAAAAACCCCAATGCATACTTTCCATAGGTTCATACGTTTACAAGATTTAGAAAGAATGAAAAAAGTATGATAAAAGATACTTAATAACTCCCGTCTTTCAGAAATACATGTGATCAAAGGTATATATTTTATAACATATGCCTTATCCATGGATCGAGATTATAAATTTTCTCATTTTCATCCATTAAATAATATTTAAGTACTTTAAAAGTCTGTTTTAAGTTGTGAGGTTGCAAATAGTTAGTTATCAAGAGCTAATTATGAGTTATTAAATGGCAAAATGTATATTATCTCAAGGATATATAATTCAAAAAAATTACTCATAAAGAGATCGGATCACTACTCTTTTTTTTTTCAGCCAGTGATCCAACTGTATTTGTGATGCAGCAGTGGGTAGGGTAGGGTCGATTCAAAATCAAAATTCAAGTAGAAAAAGAAAGAGAGAGAAATAGAATGAGAATAATAGGGGAAGAAATCAGAATGAGGGAGAAGAAAAAAATAATAGAGGGAGAATAAACCACAATAATCTCTGAATAATATTCAATAATCAATCATAAAACATCCCCTAACAATGTCGATAGCCACATATATATAGGCATCAAGAAAAAACAATATTACCATAAATAAAATCATAAATTAGTAAATTACTGAAAATTCGAATAATAATAACAAATAGACAAAAATTCCTAATTCCATCTTTCTTTCCCACGTCTTCAATAGTAGGAGTGGGCCATGTGGTCTTCAAGCTCTCGGGCCACGCCAGTTCTTCATCATTCTCTCCCAGTTGAGAAGAACTCTCCACTGGAGAGTAAATGCATATGTATGACTCCAAAAAGCAAGAGTCAACATAATAAACTTCTTCAGCTACAAATCCAAAACTGGAAGAAAATTATAGATATCCCAAATATGAGAAGCATAACATTGACTATCCAAAGTATCATTAATCCAATCCATATACTCCAGTTAAGAAGACGGAAGTGCCAATGCTGAGGAACATTAACTCTGCCTATATGAACACTGCTATCCAAAATATGGTTTAATTATACTATATACTATAGTATTATTTATTTAAATATTATCTATAAAAATAAAATAATAATTTATAAATATATAATTTCTTATAATATATAATTTAATATAATCAAATAAAACTATAAATAAACCTAATTAAAAGTCGAGGTTAGAATTTGATTCTATATCCTTAAGACAGATTCGCCCCGCTATGGTGCTAACGAACTCCGTGGCGTCTATCTCCCAAGATACAATGACTTGTCTTCCTTCGGAAGTAGCACTGCAAACCAAAGGAATAGGCGAACGGGGGTGTAGTACTCTCTGACTCGAACTCAGACTTGGAGTGACTGACTAAGGCTCGAACCCAAATACTAAGACTCGAACCCACAGACTAAAAAGAGAATGAGGAAGAAGAAAATTCAGAAGAAGAGAAGAATTCTCTGAATTTTGGTATGATTTGGAATGAACCCAAGGAGGGGTATTTATAGGCTATAGATCCGCAAAAAATTCTTAGCGGAATCTATTCAAATTCTCTTCCAAAGTTTATGTTTTTAATGCCCCTATTTTCAACAAACACATGCCAATAAAACAGGAGGCTCAAAGGTACATCGGTTAGGTAATAGATACTCCACATCAAAAATTGAATTAATACTCATATCTAAAGACCAGTCAAAGAAATATGCATTAGGTCCTAGTTTTTTAATGAGGTGGAAAATTCCAACGATTTTGGCATGTTTTATTTGGAAGGAGTTTTTAGGATGAGGTTGAAGGTAGTGCACAAATATAGCATAATCTCATTCACTTAATTCGTGATTCCTATGATGAGCATATGCAATAAGTTCATAATTTTTTTTACTTAAAACAATTTCTTGTTGCATATTGGCATGGAAATTATGAACAAGTTGAATAAAGGAAACAAGAAACTCAAGTGAATACCTATATGGAGGCAAAGGACTATAGACTAGCATAGTAAAGAACAACTACCAGTACTTTGATTAGTCAAACTTGTATAAACATACTCCATGATAGGTAAAAACAAGTTTAAAATGTCTAGGTGCATGCTAATAGTAAAACTAACCATCGTTCCTATTCCTTAATTTACAGTCACAATTTTTCTATCTGTCAGAGGGCAAAACGCATAAGGAAACTTCAAATTTGTTTCTAAGAATGTCCAAAGTGTCTTCCTGAAATTACTACTGTGTTTGTCCTAAGTAAAAAGGATTATGAACTTACTGCATATGCCCATAATATATAGAAATCATGAATTTAATGAAGGAGATTATACTATAATTTGTGCACCACCTCAACCTTATCATAAAAACTCTTTCCAGATGAAACATGCCAAAATTGGTAGACTTTTCCACATCATTCAAAAATCAGGACCTAATGCATATTTCTTTGACTGGTCTTTAGATATGAGTACTAATTCAATTTTTGATGTGGAGTATTTGTTACCTAATCAAGGTACCTCTGAGCCACCAATTTTGTGGGCATGTATTCCCACAAGCAGAGTTACATCTTCCTTAGCATCAGCATTGACACTTCCGTCTTCTCAGCTGCAGTATATAAATTGGATTGATCTGGATTGATCGTATTTGGGATGTCCACAATTACCTTCCAACTTTAGATTTTACATGATTGCAGATAAAAAAATTTATTATGTTGACTCTTACTTTTTGAAGATATATATCAGCATTTTATCTCCAAAGGAGAATTCTTTTCAACCGAGAGGGAATGATGAAGAACTGGGCCTAACTCGTGAGATTGAAGACCACATAACCCATACCTACTATTGGAGACGTGGAAAATAAAGAAAGAAAGATGAATTAGGGATTTTTGTCTATTTATTATTATTATTGGATATTTCAGTAATTTAGTATTTTAGGTTTTTATTTATGGTAATAGGATTTTTAGGGTCTTCTTTAATGCCTATTTATATGTTGGTTTAGACATTGTGAAAACATGTTTTGATGATTATTATTGAATTTTGATTCTGAGTGTAACGACCCACTCCACCACATGGTATGATATTATCTGCTTTGGGCCTGAGCCCGCACGGTTTTGCTCTTGGGCTTTACCCCAAAAGGCCTCATACCAATTAAAGTGACACACTTACATATAAGCACTTCACCTTTCCTCTACCCAGGCGATGTGGGACTTGTGCACCCATAGCTCGCCAGTGTGGTAGCCTGTCAGTGTCTCTCGCACCCGCCCACAGCACACCCGCCCACAAGGTCATCACAAACTGTCACACCCCAAATTTTAATACAAAAATTACTTGTTCTGCATATAAAATTAAAAGTATAACTTCCACACATTCTCAACATACATCCACCATAAATAGAATTTCGATGAATCTCATCATATAATTTAATAATATGAGAGTCTGACAAATTTATAATGAATAGAGGTGAAATTTCCTCTAAAATAAGAAAACATCCATAACCACTAAATCAACTAAAACACAGTCGCACAAAATGCCAACTTTATTGCACTGATCATAATTAAGGAAAACTAAGTAAAAACACATAAATATGCAACGAGCTAAAATCCATCCCTGTCATGTGTCTCCATCACGTTCCTACTCTACGAGCACCTGAAATGTGATAATGGGGTGAGCTCACAAGCTTAGCAAGAAATGCTAAACACAATCATCGTTCAGCAAGTTAACCTTACCTTGTATTCTCATATATATAAGCAACTCAATAAATGCATTAATTAAATATGCATATTCCAATTAATTATAAACTTAATAAATAACCATCATTTATTTTTTAATAAATCTGAATATCTCATATGAGCCCTGGGCTCTCATCCAATAAAGTGGTGTGAATCGCATAGTCCCTGATTACCGAAAACAAATGTGTGGCTGGATTTTACGTCTACTCCCCAGATGATCCCTAATCACGTCCACACAATAAGAGCTCATTAGACCCATGGCCATAATAAAAGGGTAGTACACTCCCAAATAGGCAGGTCCCTGACCATACCCAAAAGTCATCATAGGGTCGTCCCTGACTACCCCTCCGACTAATCCAAACTCATCCATTAATTATTAATTATGGTAAATTATGAAAGGTATCAATAATTAATAATTCAGATTAATAATTAATACACTCAAATACCATTTTAATTTAAAAACAGAACCTTAAAGACCCAACTAGTGAGAGTACAAAATTCCTGGACATAGCCTAACATTATATATAATATCCTGCAAAATTTCAGAATTTAACTCTTAATAGTTTTTCTGTACTCTCCCTTTTAGTGCTGAAAAATAATACTTTTTCATGTTTAAATTTTGTAAAACTAACAAACAGTCATTTAAAAATCTAGATTTCAGCACAAATAAATTCATTATACTTAAAACTAATATTCTAAAATTTAACACAATTTTTGAAATAACAATACTATTTTTCATAATTTCCTTTAACTTAAATCAATTTTAAAAGAATAATATTTAAATAAAAGAAATAAGATTTAAATTGCACAGTAGACTCCAAAATGGGTCTTCCTCATCCCATCAATCACGTTTTAGCTAAAGCTTTGATCCATTATATATATATATATAGATATATATAATCATAATTATTTAGTTTCCACATCAAACTAAACCACTGATCAAACTAATCATAAGTTTAATACAGTGCCATCAAACATATTCCAAACCCATTCTCTACTCCCACTGATATAAGCCATTACACCTAAGCTTTACAAATATATAAATAGAAAGCTTATATATATGTATGTATACTACACCTATAAGGTATCTAATCTAATCATTCAATTATTTCCCTATACCACTTATACCACTTGATACCAACTCATATATGATAACATCAATAATCATCCCAATATTTTCAACCAGATTAATATAACGCAACATGTAAATGTAAAATTAATTTATGAATTAATATAACAACAATATAACCAATCCGTACACTCTAACAGAAACGATAATAAAAAATTATGTAAAAAAATATTATCTAATCTTTAATAATAAATAATTCTCCTAATCACGCCCAATTAAATTCAAAATAACAACCTACACAACTTATACTATTCTAATCACAACAATCATTAAGAATAATTTCTTTTTCTACTATTTATTAAAACCATACAAATTAGATTTTCCAGATTATCAAAAGCAAGTTACAAATATATATAAGAGTACAATGTAAGATTAACTTGCCTGGAAATTTCTAAACCTTCCTTTTACGTGATTGCCTTATCACCGTCCCTTCTCCCGGTTACTGCAGAAGGTAGGAAGTATCAGTAACTTCTCTTTCTATCTTTCTCTCTCTCATTTTATTTCTTCCTTTTACGCAGTAGAAAGAAAAAAAATGAAACGTATATAAAAATAAAAAAAATATCGGTAGGTGAGCTAATTTAGGATCCCCTTTAAAAAAAAAAAATTCAACTTTTAAAAAGGTAACCTATTATCTCTATTATTCCTTAAAAAGTCAACTAGAAAAATATATATTCTTAATAAAAAAAATACGGGTATTACATTCGACCCTCCTAAAAAGAAATTTCGTCCTCGAAATTTGCGTACCTCATTCGAAGAGATGTGGGTACTTTAGCTTCATTTCAGACTCTAGCTCCCAAGTAGCCTCTCTCTCATCCTGATGATTCCACTGCACCTTCATTAGAGGTATCTCTGCCCGCCTCAACTGTTTCACCATACGATCAACAATGCGAATAGGCGTCTCAACATAGGTTGTATTAGAGCGCAACTGAACCTCTGTGCAGTCAATAGCCTGGTTTTCATCCCTTAAGCACCTCCTCAACATGGAAACATGGAAAACATTATGAACAGCAGAGAGTTTGGGTGGTAAAGCCAATCTATATGCCACTTCCCCAATCCTCTCTGTGATCTCAAAAGGTCCAATGAATCGAGGAGCTAGCTTCCCTTTCTTCCTACCAAATCTCGTAACCCCCTTCATTGTGATACTTTTAAGAACACTAAGTCTCCCACACTAAACTCCAAAGCTCGATTCTTCTGTCGACTCTGAGCTGTGCGAAGTCTATCTCGAATGATGGCAACCTTCTCCGTAGTCTCTTGCACTAACTCTGGCCCCAAAAAACTACTATTACCAACCTCGGCCCAACATACAGGTGAACGACAAGGTCTACCATAAAGTGCCTCATACGGTGCCATACCGATACTAGCCTAATAGCTGTTATTATAAGCGAACTCAACCAGTGGAATGTGATCCTCCCAACTGCCCCGAAAATCTAGCACACAAGCACGAAGCATATCCTCTAGCACCTGAATGACCCTTTCAGGTGCTAGACATATGAGTAATTCCCTATCTATTGTAACTCCACTCGGGAGCACGACGACACTTGATAGAATATGTCGTGCTTTTCCTATTACAATTGGGGAGTTAGAGTATCCTATTGATTTAATAGTATTATGTATGAGAGACTTTGATGCTATACTGGGTATGGATTGGTTAGCTCGATATCATGCTCAGTTGGACTGTCATGAAAGGACTATTGTATTCTTAATTCCGGGATAGTCACCTTCTCGATATAAGTGTGGAAAGTTCGAGGGCACCATGACTATGGGATTTCTCGCCCACATTGAGGTGGTTGAGCAACGCGTGACTATAGAACAGTTGCCTACAGTGTCAGAGTATGCAGATGTGTTTCAAGATATTCCAATTTTGCCTCCTAGGAAGGCAGTAGATTTTTGCATCGACCTTACTCCTGGTACTTCACCTATCTCTAGGGCACCTTACAGAATGGCGCCAGTTGAATTGAGTGAGTTAAAGAAGCAGACTCAAAAGTTGCAAGATCGGGGGTTTATTCAACCTAGCACATCACCTTGGGGAGCACCTGTTCTATTTGTCAAGAAGAAAGATGGGTCACTCCACTTATATGTTGACTATCGTGAACTGAATAAGGTCACTATTAAGAACAAGTACCCATTGCCACGCATTGATGATTTGTTTGATTAACTCAGAGGGGCGCATTTGTTCTCTAAGATTGACTTGAGGACTGGCTACCATTAGTTGAGGATTAGGGAGGAGGATATTCCTAAGACTGCCTTCAGGACTCGTTATGGCCTTTATGAGTTTTTAGTCATGCCTTTTGGGTTGACTAACACTCCAGTAGCTTTTATGGATTTGATGAATCGAGTGTTTCGACCTTACTTGGATCAGTTTGTTGTGGTATTTGTTGATAACATTCTGATATATTCCAAGACTAAGGAAGAGCATAAGAGACACTTGAGCATTACACTTCAGACTCTACGTGAGCATCAACTTTATGCTAAGTTTGAGAAGTGTGACTTTTGGCAGGAGCAGATTCAGTTTTTGGGGCATGTGATCTCTAAGGATGGAGTTTTAGTAGATTCTGCCAAGGTGGAGGCTGTGATGAGTTGGAAACAGCCTACTACTGTCACTGAGATTCGTAGCTTCTTAGGATTGGCAGGATACTACAAGCGCTTCATTGAAGGTTTCTCCAAGATTGCTGCACCTATGACTCATTTGACTAGGAAGGATGTGAAGTTTGTTTGGGATCACCATTGTGAGCAGGCATTTGAGGAGCTGAAGAAAATATTGACTTCGGCCCCAGTTCTTACCATTCCTGTTAGTGGTGAGAGATTTGTGATCTACACAGATGCATCATATTAGGGTCTTGGCTGTGTTTTAATGCAAGATGATAAGGTAGTAGCATATGCTTCTAAGCAGCTTAAGCCACATGAGTAGAATTACCCCACACATGACTTGGAGTTGGCAGTAGTAGTTCTTGCATTGAAGGTGTGGAGGCATTACTTGTATGGTGAGAACTTTGAGTTATTCTCTGATCACAAGAGCCTCAAGTACCTCTACACTCAGAAGGAGTTGAATATGAGGCCTTTTGGGATAAAGTCCAAGAACAAAACCATGCGGGCTCAGGCTCAAAGCGGACAATATCATACCATGTGGTAGAGTGGGTCGTTACAAATGGTATCAGAGTCTGACCCAACCGGAAGTGTGCCGACGGGGACGTCGGGCCTCCAAAGGGGGTGGATTGTGATGACCTTGCGGGCGGGTGTGTTGTGAGCGGGTACGAGAGACACTGACAGGCTACCACATTGGCGAGCTACAGGTGCACAAGTCCCACATCGCCTGGGTAGAGGAAAAGTGAAGTGCTTATATGTAAGTGTGTCACTCCAATTGGTATGAGGCCTTTTGGGGTAAAGTCCAAGAACAAAACCGTGCAGGCTCAGGCCCAAAGCGGACAATATCATACCATGTGGTGGAGTGGGTCGTTATATTGAGTGTTTTCAGATTTCTTTTCCCTCATTATTCTTCTCTTTTCCTTTTATTATTTTTCTATCCTCCTTCATTCTGATTTCTTCTCCTATTATTTTATTCTATTTCTCTCTCAATCTCTTTCTTATTCTACTTGAATTCTGATTTCGAATCTCCCCTACCCGCTGCTGTATCAATTTTTTATTTTATTTTTTTTGTGACAAGAAGCAGACTTTTCTAGTAAGCCGTCAATGGTAGTGGTGGCTATGAAATCATCTTTTCAATTAGGACTGTATCCATTTGATATTAATTATATTATAAAGTTTTAACGGTCTTGTTCTAGGGTTTTTCAGTTTAACAATAACCAAAACCCTAACTTTATAACCACAAAATGGTGTGAGATTTAGGCTTTGTTTGGATTGAGGGATTTGGAGTGATTTGGAGATAAAAGAAATGGAAGGATAGTGTATATTGTGTTTGGATGAAAGGAATTGGGTAGAAAAGAAAAGACTTAGAAGGATTTAGAGGGATAGCTATCCCTTCAAATTCTTAAATTGTATCCCTTCAAAATTGACAAGATTTGGAAGGGAAGGAAAGTAGGTTAAGTGGCATTTTCTTTATGACAAAGGTAGCCTTCAAAATTAGATACACAAAATTTTTATTCCATTTAAGTCCTAATAAACTGTTGCAACAACTGATTAGGGTTTTGCAGAGCAAAAGAGAGGTCTGGACACAATGACTGTGTTGAGCTCCAAGCAGATATTGCAGCAAAATGAGACTCGCGACCCCGACACCATTACAACTCTTGTACTCAACCATAAAGCTCTTTTTGATGTACACTCGTAATTTATTCTATATCTATCTCTAATACCCTACTATTTTATCTATTAAAACTTCAAATCTTCATCATTGTGTTCTCATGGATTCAATCAATTTAATCTTATTAGGTTTCATACTTGAACGAATTCAAAAACTTAGAGAGACTCGACCTGTACTTCAATAATCCATCTTCACTCGAGGTAGTCTAATGCTTTTGCAGTTGAATAGTGAAATGTCAGTTTATGAAATAGATTAATTTGAGGTTTAATTTTGGTTTCTTAATTGTTAACTCAGGGTTTGCGGTCATGTGTCAATTTGAAGTGGGTATCAGTTATGCAGAATGAACTTCAAAGCTTGAAAGGAAGCGAAGGACTTACTAAACTCACTGTAAGTTAATCACACAGTTTATACATTTCCCTTTCAGCTTGCCTAGGCTGTTGAAGATGAAGAGATAACTAGCCTTAATACACACCACAAATTTCTATATATATAAAAGGGTAAAATAGTAATTTGATTATTATTCTTTCCTTTATTTTTTCTGCTCTGTTTTATCCAAACAAGAATATTATTCATTCCTTTCTTTTCTCTCCTATCTATCTAAACATGAATATAAATTATAACTATCATTTCCTTTCCTTTCCATTATTTTCTCTCATAACTAATGTTATCCTTTCCTTTCTTTTATCTCATGTGTATCCAAACAAAGCCTTAAGGATTTAGGTTTCTCAAATTGTATGATTTGGATCTTACATCCTGCACTCTTGTCTACCATTATATGGGCAAGACTCACTCATGGAGTCACCAATAAGTGTAAACTCTTAGAGATGGAGGTACAACATATAAGATAGTGGAGATTCAAGACATTAGACCAGATTAAACACCAAGAAATCCTTATAAGAGAGAGTGGCAACAACCAAGAAAAAAAAGGAATCCAAGGAACCCCGAGACCATCTGTTACAATTTTAACACGGTTTTAACTTATATGTCTTGATTTAAGAACATATAGAAGTGTATTGAAAGATGGTAGACGCATTTGTTAGTGATACATTGCATAAGACAAGCCCACATGTCAATGGTGCGTTGAATATATATACTTTAAAAAAACATTACATCTTCTCTCTTTACGGTGCTTTGGGGTTTATACTAAAAGGGAGACCTCAAGGTATCCTGAGTCTCACTTAACAACAAACCCCTAGAAGTCCAAGTGAACCATGACCCAACCTAAAGATCAAGGCATGTGAAAAGTTCAATAAGTCCCTTGCGATACTAGAGACTTGTGCAAGCATAAAGATGCGTGAGTGAGAATGCATGATTAGATAATCTTTTAAGTACTTCAAGGCCCATGTGCCCAAGGGGTATCAGTTGCATCTCCTCGAGCACTATCGGCCTACTTAAGGGTGATACCTTCTGGCAAAATAAGTAGAACACACAAAACCTCACATATGGATCAATTCTGGAAGTTAGTGCTCTATGGCCAAGTTTAGCCAAAAATTCAATTTCTCATCTCAATTTGATAAAGGGGGAGGATAAAGCTTTTCAAGGAGAAAAAATGAGTTAATCACGGTTTATGACTAAGTCGGGGTATAATATCAATTTTACAAAAGTATTAGTAGAATACATCTCGCGGACTTCTACACCATGCTCTCTTGCTTTCCATCAAAACTCTCAAACTGATTCTAATGGACAGGCATCCCAATATGAATATATATATTATTTGAAAAAGTAAAGTTCACTCAAAGAGCACTTGTGCGGGAAGAGCATCCCATATACAAAAGCCAAAAATAAAACACAAAAGGAAAATCCCCAATAGAATTACAATAAAACCCATTCACCCAATATATATAATAAGTCAAGGTATAATTGCAATAAGGCCATGTGATGTGATTTAAAGTGGCATCACATTTTGGCTACCACCTAGGAATATGCAAACCACAGTGGAAGCAAGAAGTCTAATGGATATTATAATTCAAAATAGATTCAAAATATTATAATGATACACAGATCGCAAATGAGGGCACTAGCCAGAAGTATGAATATTAAATTAAGTAATTGTTTCATGTACAACTATCCACTTGATACAAGGTGAAATTTATAGAAAAAGGAAAAAAAAAAAAAAAAAAAAAAAAAAAAAAGAAATTTATTCAAGTTTTAAGGGAAGAAGACACACTGTTTAATAAACCATTCTATTCATCTATCTTTCCTATATTTAAAACAAATTAAGATGTCAGATACTTTATACCAAATATTACAATTGTACCAGCACAACTCTTAAATTAATACAAGTATTAATAGAAGCTGTCAACTATGCAGAAAAAAAATTAAGGACGAAAACCCAGAATTCCTAAAAATCTCTCAATAGAACAGGAAAAGTGATATAAATCAGTGTTGCAACAACATCATTGATTATTTAATATAATAAAAAAGTGCACACCAAAATAATTAGTGGAAAAAGAAACAGATAGAACAAGGGTGGATCCAGCCATTTGAATGGAGTGGGCTAATTTTTGAGCTGGGCCAACTTTGGACTAGGCTACAATTACTATTTTTTTTTTTTTTTTTTTTTTTTTTTTTTTTTTTGGGCTGGACTTAAAGTAGTATGGTAAAAACAAAAAAAAAAACAAAAATTCTAAGCCCAACTTCGCCCACCTTTGGATACGCCCACCTTTGGATACGCCCTTAAACTCTCCAGAACTCAGACCTAAAAGACTTTTTTTTTTTTTTCAAAAAAACAAATAAATAAACAATTGAGATCTGAGCAGCGAAGTGAGACATACAGCTCGCCAATTAGAAAGCCAGAACAAAAAGAAGAAATAGGAGACACCGGATGGGAAACTGATGGAATGTAGGAAAACAAAATGATTTGCATTAGTCAATTAATTGAAGGTAAAGTGGAGAGAGGATTACTTATATAGAAAACAACGCCATCTTGGTGGCAATCTAAAATAACAAACTTCCAATACTTCTGATTTGTTCCTCCTGAAAACCCTAGCATGGTTCTTATAAAAATTAAAATTAGAAGAAGAAGAAGGAGGTGTCACTGAAAACCTTAGCACGGTACTTATGAAAATCAAAATAGAAGAAGAAGAAGAAGAAGTAAAAGAAGAAGAAGGTGTCGTCCCAATCACGAATTCACTGCTGTTGGATCCTTTTTCACCATAATTGCTATTATATCCTTTTTCACCGTAATTGATAATAATTCTTAGGGCGCAAATCCTCTGTAGTGTGATTCTCATATGTCTCCTGCACGTTTTATTTCAATTAATAAACATGTGTTTGACAATTATACTACCATTTATAAGTAATATTTCACTACTATTTATAAGTATCTTCATTCTCAAAATAAGGTATGCACATAATACGTACTAAGTAATGTCATATACTCAATTCAACATATCATTTATATTATAAATTGAAATTAAAGTATTTTAAAAACACTTTAGCATGTTAATTTAAAAAATTTAAACCAAAATTAAAATCACTTGGATTAACCTTAGATAACAAACAAAAGACTTGTTGTTTCCAAAAATAATGAAAAGAGACATCTTTTTTTTTTTTCTTTTTTTTTTAAAATATTAAAAAAATATACACTTAGGTATAAATTATTTAACATATCTTTGAAAAAATTTTGGCAAAATTTAATATTAATTGCCACACTCATCACCTTCACCATAAAAAAAGGTATTTACATAGTGCTGAAAAACTAATAGTTACACATAAATCTAACTCAATTCAACATATTATTTATATATTTTTTAAATTAAATTTTATCATAAAAAATAGAACATCCAAAAAAATAGTCACATGTTAATTTAAAGAGGATTTTGAAAGGGATTATGAGGTATTTGGTTGTCAACAACCTTTACTTTTTAAGTGGTGATGTTACTACTCTTACAAATGGTGATGTTACTTTTTAAACTCATGTGATGTTACTTATAAATGGTGGTGAAATGTTACTTATAAATGGTGGTGTAGTTGCCAAACACAGTCTTAGTGTCTATTAATTGAAGTAGACGTGGCCAAACCAACGTCTCAAGTCAGTGGACAGTAGGGGATTACAGGGATAATCACTATAGAGGATTTGCGCCCTAATTCTTATGTCCGTGTCGACAGTCAAACCAAATAATTCTTATGCTCGTGTTCGGCGCGAATCCTCTAAAGTGAGCTTCCCATACTGTCCCATGCGGTGAGTTTTTAAGTGATCTATATTTGGTCACGTCCTTCTTCAATTCATTTAACAGCTCTTGAGACCGCGTTTGGCAATTACAAAAAAGTGAAATGTCACACGTATCTTTTAGTAAACTCTTTTTTACCACCATTTATAAGTAACATCATAGGAGTCTAAAAAGTAACATCATCATTTGTAGGAGGATAACATCACCACTTAAAAAGTGAAGGTTGTTGTTAGCCAAATACTTTATAATCCCCTTCAAAATCCTCTTTAAATTAACATGTTGATAAGTACTTAAATGTGACGCATTTTAGTACCTAAATTAGGGTATTTTAGTCCATTTATCTATCTTACTTTCATGTCTTAAGTACTTATTTATGTTTTTGCCTATTTCAAGTCAATAAAGTTCAAACAAGCTAATAAGAGCCATTTAGCTCATTTTTGGAGCTAAGGAGCAAAATTAGAAAGAAGTTAAGAAAAATTCACCAGAGGAACTTCGATCGATTGAAGGAAGTCCCGATCGATCGAAGTCAGCTGCAATCGATCGAAATGAGAAGATATTTTTGATGCCACGTTATCTTTGATCAATCGAAGCTAAGTGTTTGATCGATCAAAAATCTTCGATCAATCGAGATGCTTGCTCGCAGTGAGCGTGCCAGACTCTACCTAATTTGTGTAGCTATGAATTTCCTCCATCATAGGCTGTATTTTTGACTTGGTGCCTACTCAAAGAGGCTTGTAATTGATTCGTTGAACCATATTGTAAAAAATATCATAGAGTTTTATTTTACAAAAAAAATATAGAAATAGTTTTCTCTCTAGAATTAGGATTTTGGGAAGAAAAGTAAGGATGAAGATGATGATGCCAACCTCCAAGCTAGCCCTTGAGGGTTCCATGATCACTATAATGAGTGGCTAAATCCTTCAATTGGGGCTAGAGATAGTCCCTAGACTTGCTTCCTAAACCTAGCTTTTGTACATTTTTGGGAATTTTAGTTGTAATAAATGTTTCGACCTTGAATAAATATAGATCTTGTGATTTTAACTTGATTTGTATAGATTAATGCTTCGAATTGACCATTTATTTCTATCCATATGTCTATGTATGCTAGAATGAATATTCATGTATTTTTCTCTAGATTTAAAAAAAATTGATGCATGTCTATGTGTATTGATGTTGTTAATCTAGTGATGATCAAAACATAACGCTTAATTAAATATTCTTATAGTTTATTTGATAGTTCATACTTGTTTTTTGATGGATTGTGACACACCATTAGTTTAATTAGCTTAATTTTCATGTCACTAGCCTAGTTGTAGTGTAATTACTTTAATTTCTTAGATAGGTGGACAATCCATTCTTGTTGCTTGATGTTCCATATTCATGAGTGCAAAGAGTACGTTTCTCTAGATTTTTGTGTATGTTCTAATTGTGGTTTAATTAAATGGGTTATGGTCTCATTTGATAGGTTGTGCTATTCACTAGATTGACTAGACAATCTATACTTATTTGCCACCCATGTTTAGTTTTAAATTAGTAACACACACGCACATTTTATAACTTGAATTTCCCCATTAATTTACAATTGTTAATGTTTGGTGAAGTGAAGCTTAGTGGTGAACTCTAAGCCCCAATACCTCTCTCTCATATTACTTTCCCTAATTTCTAGATTGTCATTTACTTACATTATTTTAATTGAACCACTAGCTTAATCAAATCAAACCATCTTTTGATCATTCGACCTACTAATCCAACAATTGATTCCAAAAATACCGTTCATTTCCCTTGGGACGATCCCTACTCACTCTAACTACTTTAATAATTAGTAGTGGTAGTGGCATTCTATAAATTTAAACTTGGCCATAACCACACACCACTTTTGTGCTTTGGTACTCAGTCACACCACATGTGACTATTTTTTTTAGATGTTCTTTTTTTTATGATAAAATTTAACTTCAAAAATATATAAATAATATGTTGAATTGAGTTAGATTTATGTGTGACTATTAGTTTTTCAGCACTATGTGAATACTTTTGTTTGATGGTGAAGGTGGTGAGTGTGACAATTAATATTAAAGTTTGCCAAATTGTTTTCAAAGATATGTTAAATAATTTATATCTAAGTGTATGTCTTTTAAATATTTGGGAAAAAAAAAAAAAAAAAAAAAGATGTGGCTTTTGTCATTATTTTTGGAAATATCAAGTGTTTTGTTTGTTGTCTAAAGTTAATCCAAGTGACTTTAATTTTGGTTTAAATTCTTTAAATTAATATGTTAAAATGTTTTTAAAATACTTTAATTTCAAATAATAACATAAATGATATGTTGAATTTAGTTATATTTGACATTATTTAGTTTGCATTATATGCATACCTTATTTTAAGGGTGAAGATGATTTTCACTTTTTTGTAATTTTTGCATCCAAACGCTGTCTCAGTGTCTGTTAAATGAAGAAGGACGTAGCCAAATATAGACCACTTAAAACTCACCACATGGGACAATAAGGGAAGCTCACTTCAGAGGATTCGCGCCATCATCCAACAGCCCAAAACATTTTCCCTTCACAAAACCAGACCCAGATCAGCCCAAACTGTTTTTCATTTTAGGCTCCGTAAAATATTTTCTGTGTTTTCGATGTTTGGTTGTCATAAAGTATTTACGAAAAAGAAATATTAAAACTTAACAAAATTTATTTATTTATCAATTTTTTGAAAATTAGTTTACACGCCTAACCGATTAATTCGATTTTAATCTTGACCTACATTTGCCAAACACCGAAAAAACATTTGCCAAATACCGAAAAATAAAAATTTTACTTGAAAAGAAAAAAACATCAAAACAAACGGAGCCTAGTGTACTGACCTAACCCAATATTTTCTTCATTTTTTTTTCATTGGGGTTTAGCTTAACATCACTTAACTAATGGGGATCATGCCCATTTTACTTAATTAAACTGTGTTTGGTCTTGACTTGTAAGATGAAAAATCTAAAAGTAGATAAACTAGCAATAGATGATTGTTGGTGCAACTCATTACTATACCAAAATTTGGATGGATTAATTTGGCTTTATTATCCAATGACATGTTCTTTGAACTAAACTGAGTAGTGGTAGAACCTTGAGTGAGTATAGATCTGATGTGGTTTTTAGGTAATGGAGACAACCAAGAATGAACCTCAAGTGAGTATACATCAGATGTTCTCTTTGTGCAGTAGCGTTCATTGGTTATTTAACCTTTGTTTTTAAAGTTAGGGTTGGATTTCACTCTCCTTTTTATTGGGGTGATTTCTTTGAGATATATATTTTGTAATTGGCTAATTTCTTTGTCAAAACAAGTCCGATTGAGTTGTAATTTTTTGGTTTAAAAATTAAAAATGAAGGTCGGATGCGACTTTGAAGAAGTTCAATTGTTCAAGATTTAATACACTCCAGGATGATGAGAACAAGGCTTTAGGAAGTTTTGTGAGTGTGTGAGAACACTTTAAAAGTTTTGGAAGTTTTTAGGGAGAAATCACATTTTGCCCAACTTGAATTGGTTCAAGAATTCAGCGAACAGGTTTAACATCTGTGGATTTATGAACAATTCAAGACTGGACATCTTGAACTGGTTGAAGAATCAAAAGGGATTCTTCGAAAAATTCTCTGGCCATCTTACCCCGGTTCAACAAATCCTAAACCAGTTCAAAGCTTGCAAATTTGTTAGGTAACTTCAGTTTCCTTATCCGTTTTGATTCTTTTTTGGTCCAAACTTCCTTCCATAAACCTATGCACGATTTTCATTTGTTTTATAAGTATGCTTAGGTCTTCCAAACTTTTAATACCTCTTTCATTCATTACGGAGGTATGGCTTTGAGAAACATCATTTCATTATTTTGAGAAAGCCTTTAGAGAGATAATTTCCAGAAAATCAAATTTGATTTTTCTGAATTTATTTTTGAGAGCGCACACATATATGTATGAGTGATTTATTTGTATTGTTCTTTATCTCATCGGAATTGGAGCTTAATTGAAGATTCAGAGATT
Source organism: Cornus florida (assembly GCF_030987335.1). NCBI lineage: Eukaryota > Viridiplantae > Streptophyta > Magnoliopsida > Cornales > Cornaceae > Cornus > Cornus florida. Next base: position 16,977,013 of record NW_026775574.1, read on the forward strand.
CCGAAAGAGCAAGATTTATTTCTTCTACATCGAAGTTCAGATCTTGAAGAAAAGAGGTAAAAGTGATCATACTTTGAAATGGTCAAAGCATTAGAGGAGTGTTGTTTGATCTACCAGCTATCCTTCTACATAGATCAAAAGTAAGCCTGAGGTCAAGAGCTGTTGGACAGGACGTTACAAAGTCAGAGGATTGTCAGCGATTGGTGTTTGGTAAAATGATAAGGTGTGGTATGTGTCAAAATTCATTATACTTTGTTTCAAACATAGTGAATCGGTTTACTTCGAACTGCACAGTTCACAAGGTTTTTCCCGCGCAAACAATTGGTCAATTCTACCAATTGGGGTTTCCTCGCTAAAAATCCTGGTGTAATCTTTCTAACTCTACTTTATTTACTTTTCAGTATTTATCTTTGTGATTGTGGATGTTTAATTGATCATATTACTTAGGTAATTTAATCTATCACAAAAATTGGGCAAGTTAACCTATTAATCTCATCTAGGCCTTTAAAGGAGTTAATCACAATAAAATTAACTAGCAACTTCCGCACCTAGCGTAACTTTCACATTTGGTATTAGAGCGGGTTACTCAATATATTGAGTAGATCATATTTGTTAATTTGTTGTGATTTTTGCATCATGTCTGAAAATTCATCTTTTGTTGATGTGTTGCCTTTACCTCCTGTTTTTTATTCTGTCACAAGTATGCAAATTGAGTGGTCTAAGTTTAAAAAGGATTTTGAAAATTTGTTAAAGAAATTGAATCTTGCGGAACTTGATAGAGGTATTTATAAGCTAGAAGTTTCTATCTCTAATATGAATTTGGAAGAACTTGGCTATAAAAATTTGAATCTTCTTCATAAGGTTAATTTGTTGGAAAAAGAACTTGAAAAGGTAAGTATGTTTAATAAATCACTTGAATTTAAAATTGATAATTTAAGTAGTGAGTTTGTTAAATCAAAATAGTTTTTTCAGAAATTTTACACTTGCAAAATTAATAAGTTGAAAGGAGTGGTTGAGAACCCTAGTAGTAACAAAGAATTGGCTTCAACTTTAAAGGATTTGTTTTTTTAAAAACCTAAAGTTGTTTTTGTGAAAGTTAAAACCAAACCTTGTGTTATCACTAGTTCTCCCAGACTTATTTCAACATGTCATTTTTGTGATGAAAAATGTCATATCAAGTACAAGTGTCGAAGAGAAAAATTGAACTTGGGAAGAAATTGAAAAATCTAGAGAGTTCAAATAAAAAGAAGAGAATGAAAAAGACTTTTTAGCCTTGTGACACTTTGCCTAGAATAATAGGGAAATCATTGTATAATGAATTTAAAATTGTTTGGGTAAAGAAAGAGAATTTTAAATGTCTTGCCATGCACACTGTACTTAGAGTACTTGGTCCATGCGGTTGGTACTTTGATAGTGGTTGCTCTAGGCATATGACGGGGGATATAACATTCTCTACCACTTTTAAGGAATGCTCAGTTGGAACTGTTACTTTTGGTGATGGTAATGTTTCTAGTGTAAGTGGTAAAAGTAAGATCAAATTTCCAGGCATTGGGAAATTAAAAAATGTTCTATATGTTAAAGGTTTAGCTGCTAATTTGTTGAGTATTGTCAAATATGTGATGAGAAGTTTCAAGTCAATTTTACTCAACAAGGGTGTTTTGTAACTAATGAAAAAGGTGAATGTGTTTTGACAGGAATTAGAACTTCTGATAATTGTTATGTTATATTTTCAGATCATTCACTTATGTGTTTTTTTGTACTTACTGATGAGGCAATTTTATAGCATAAAAGACTTGGTCATGTGAATTTTAATGATTTGGTGAATTTGTCTAATAATAATCTTGTTTGACGTTTACCTAAATTAAAAATGCCTAAAAATGAAATATATGGTCTATGTCAATTAGGAAAACAATCTAAAGTGTCACATAAGAGACTTATTCATAAAATCACTTATTAACCTTTAGAATTGATACATATGGATTTGATGGATCGCATAACACCTTATAGCATTAGAGGAAAAAAATATTTGCTTCTTATGGTTGATGATTTTTCTATATTTACATTGATTGCGTTTTTGCGAGAAAAATCTGATACTTTTGTGAATTTTAAGTCTATTTGCCAACTAATTCAAAATAAGAAGGAGTATCGAATTACTCGAATTAGGAGCGATAATGGAGGTAAATTCGAACCAAAGGAGTTTAAAAGGTGTTGCACACTTGGCATTCTCTTTTCTAAAATTCAAAAGTTGTACACATTTTGTGTGCACACATACAGAAGCAACAAGATCCCTCATCTTAGAGTTTTTAAAACTTACAAAACACTAAGAGGACATGATAAGACAAAAGTCTAGAATAACTTGGCTAAAGCTTGAAGACAGCAATTCAACACATTTTCATAAGTCATTATCCTCTAGAAACAACAACAAGAAGACTTATGCATCACAACAGATTCTGGCCAAATCATTGACAGCAAAGATGGAATCATAACAGAAATTGTGGGACACTTCCAAAGGTTGTTAGGTACATCCCTTCCATTAACTCATACCCTTTCTGAACTACAACCATTTATCACTGCACAGGTCCCAACACATCTAAAGCCCCTCTTAGATGAAATTCCATACCAATAGGTCAGTGGCTTAGCGGTACCAAATCCCTATTTCTCAAAGAGCGGTTAGGGGTTCAAGTCTCAGTGGAGGCATATGTGTGTGAGTACCAACTAGGAAAAAAAAAATAGATGAAATTCCATCCCTTTTGGACATCCAAACATGAATGTTCAAACTCAACAGGGACAACGCTCAAGGTCCTGATGGCTACAATGCATTATTCTTTCAAAAAAGTTGGGGAACTGTGGGTAGATCAGTTACTAGAGCCATTACTGAGTTCTTCACCAATGGAAAACTACTTTCAGAAGCAAATAACACTTACATCTCACTTGTCCCTAAATGCCAAAACTCCTCATCTATATATGATTACATACCAATTTCTTGTTGTAAAATAGTGTATAAGTGCATTGCAAAGTTGCTTGCAACCAAGCTTCAGTCCACTCTCCCGCACAACATTGACAGCTCTCAATCAGCCTTCGTCCACAGAAGGAAGATCACTGATCCAGTCTTTTTGGCTTATAAACTATTAAGGGGTTACCACAGAGATAATGAACCTGCCAAGTGTGCAATTAAGATTGATCTAATTAAAGCCTTTGACTCTGTGAAGTGGGATTTCATCTCTCTCATTCATGCCTGCATATCTTCTCCTTCTTTTACCATTGCAATTAATGGTGAATTCAAGGGTTTCTTTAAGGGTAAAAGAGGGTTGAGACAGGGAGACCTTATTTCCCCCTTTCTCTTTGTAATAGTGATAAATGCACTATCCTCTATCATTAACAATTTTGTAAGCAGGGTTAGGGCATTCAAGTACCACTGGAGATGTGGAGAATTGAAGATTACTCACCTATAATATGCAGATGACCTCCTTCTATTTTTCCATGGAGATATTACCTCAGTGTCAGTGATCAAGTCAGCATTGGACTACTTCAACACAATGTCTGGTCTTGGCATTAACACCTCAAAGGCATAATTTTTCTTTCAGGAGTGGACTAACACACTCATCGTCTAATCACCTCTGTACTTGGAATTCAAGCAGGCTCACTCTTAGTTAAGTACCTAGGGGTACCACTGATTTCCACTAACCTCAAGTCCTCTCACTGCAGCCTCTTAATTGAGAAGATCACCAAGACAATTACACATTGGTCCTCTAGGTCACTCTCTTATGCTACAAGGTTACAACTCATCAAGGCTGTTTTAGTTTCAACACAAATCTATTGGTCTAGCATCTTCATCTTACATAAAGCAGTGATCAATGAGCTCAACAAGATTTTCAGATCATTCCTTTGGTCAGGACCTGAAATGAAATCCACTAAAGCTAAAGTGTCTTAGGGCAAGGTTTATAGATCAAATGAAGCTGGGGGGTTGGGGATTCCTAACTTGGAGTTGTCAAACAAGGCTGGGATTATAAGGTTCATTTGGGATTTGCAAACTGACAACAATGACAGACTTTGGATTAAATGGTGCAACACTCATCTAATCAAATCAAGGAATCTGTGGGAGATCAATATCCCTCATTCTTGTTCTTAGAGCTGGAGGAAGATGCTGTAACTTAGACATCCAGCAAGACTACTCTTAAAGCATTCCATTGGCAATGGCTTAGAGACTTCATTTTAGTTGGATAATTAGGCTCCAAGAGGACCACTATGCACTAGGTTCCCCCACATCAATCCTCTAACAGATTGGTATCAATCAAGCTACCACTCTGGATAATTTTGTTGTGGGTTCCTCTTGGTCATTCCCCCCTCTATCACATCCTCTATACCTGAACTGTTCCACATACAACCCCCAGTCCTATCTAGGAAAGACAAGAAGCGATGGATTGCATCCTTAACAGGCTTATTCAGCCTTAGTCACACAGTTTTTTTCCTTGCATGCTACCACCCCTTGGTCCAATGGCACAATGTGGTGTGGTGTTCACCAGTAATCCCCATAATGAAGCTAAACCTATGGCTAGCAGTGCAATCCAGATTGCCAACTCTTGACAGCAGATCAATGGGGAACCATACTAACATATGTTCCCTATACCTTTCTCATCCAGAGTCACATGATCATATCTTTCTCAATTGCTGTTTTACCTCCCTAATTTGGAGATTCATAAAAGATAGATGCCAATTTTATACATCAATCACGAATTGGGAGTAGCTCATACAGTGCATTAGTGTGAGATGGAAAGCAAAATCGGTTCCGAACCTTCTTAAGAAAGTATGCTTCTCAGCCATGGTATACCACACTTGGGAAAAAAGGAACGAAAGGGTCATCAAAAAGAAGAAATCATCACAGAGGGTAATCCCTACTCAAATCTGCTCCACCATCACTGCAATTCTATGGCTCGGCTTCTTTCAAGACTACACTACATCTAGGAAAATTCTCTTAGAGTGGAACCTATCCCCTTCTTGCTGTAGACCCCCTCCTCGCCCGCTGGATTGAAGTTTCTGCCGACTTAATGCCGATATCAATGCCCTAGAGCTCTCGCCGGATTGAACGGCTAATAACCACCATTAACAGCAATTAAAGGCCGGTAATTTTGGTTTTTAGTTATTGCTTAAGGTTGGGTTTCATTATATGGGCCTGGACCCTTCTATTTTGCCCTAAAGTGGGCTTGTACTCCCTTAGGGGTTGTTTGGCCAAAATGCCCACACTGTAATTACTTTTACATTTATAATACTTGCTTAAAATTCCAAAAAAAAAAAAAAAAAAAAAAAAAAAAAAAAAAAAAAAAAAAAAAAAATGATGATTGGGATATTTTTCTTGCCAATGTGGTGTCATTTTGCAATTAACATAACATTAATATACCTAATTTGAGTTCTCTTTATGTAAAGGATACGGGTCGTCATTGTCAGCAACAAGATCATATTACAGTTGAGCACCATTATCACTTTGACATTTTCAACTCTGCCATAGATTTACAGTTGATGGAGTTAAAACATAGATTCAATAATGAAGTAATGGAACTTCTTACTCTTAGCTCGGCTTTGGATCCTAGTGATTCTTTTAAATCTTTTAACGTGGAAAAGCTATGCAATCTTGCTCAGAAATTCTATCCTTGAGACTTCACTGGCCAAGATGTTAAAACATTGAAGTTTCAGTTGATGCATTATCAACTTAATGTACTTGGTGATCCTGAGTTTCAGAATATTTCTTCTCTTACTTATTTAAGTCGGGAACTAGTTGCAAGCAAGAAGATTGAGTACTACCCTTTGGTTGGCAGATTGATCCATCTTGTGTTGACTCTTCCTGTTTCTACAGCAACTATGGAGAGAGCATGAGAGCATTTTCAGGCATGAGACGTGTTAAAACAGCGATTGGAGATTAATTTCTTGTTGACTGCATGACCATCAACTTTGAACTGAAACTTGTTTGGAAAATTGACTTCGAGTCTTTAATCGACAAATTCGAATCTTTAAAGACTCGTCGAGTACAACTTAAATAGATATTTTGTAATCTTTGAATTCAAATATTTATCTATATTATGTTATAAAACAAATTTTTTTTTTTTTTTTATTTTTTGCGTAAGAAATTTTGTTATTAAATCTATGTTTAATATTAGCCCACCTAATTGACAAATCCTGGATCCGCCCTTGGGGTCAAGGATTTGGTCACTGAAGAAAAGAGGGAGAACAAAGTCATAATGCCGATGGTGGCTGGAATCATTCATTTTTTTCAAACTAAAGATCGGAGTTGGGAGCTGCATAAAGAGGTTTGCAAATTTGGAAAAGGACTTGCAGAAAGAAACTAAAGAGAGAAGTTATAGAGATACTGGGAAAGAGGTGTTGGAGAAAGAAAGGGAATTTCTCAAGAGAAAAGACACAGATTGGAAAAAGATGATATGCGGTGTAAAGTTTTTTAACAAATTTATCCATGTAAATTTTAGATTGGTCGGGACCACAAATGACGTGGTGGGTACAGACAAATGATGTGGTGGGTACCAAATCACCTAATAATTTCTCAAGAGGATAGTCATTTCTCAAGAGGATAGTCACTGAAGAATTATCAAAAGAGGTATGTCATTTATATGCTGATGAATAAAGTTTTTCGACAAAAATTTATCCATGAAACTTTTGATTGGTTTGGAGGACAAATTAGACCACGTAATAACTTATTACCCCTCCATAAGTTGTCTATATAATATATATATATATATATATATATATATATATATATATATAATTCAAGCCAACTAACTTTGGCCATTGGTTAGGGTACAACTTGTTAGAGATCGATGCTTTGAACAATGAGCATTCCACAGGTTTGCTCTAGTAATTGGAAGATCCTCCACCTGTGAGGCTTGGCTAGGTCTATGATCAGGAAGAATGTGGGGAATGGAAATACAATCTTTTTTTGGGAAGATAATTGGCCTCAGGGGGACCTCTCTCTTTGAGTGTCTCTAGGGAATACATTGCAAACTCACCAATTTTACCTATCAGATACTGTCTTCCTCTATTCATGGTGGACAATGGCACTTCCCTGAATTTCAAGGGGGACACCTCTCTTTGAGTGTCTCTAGGTAATACATTGCAAAGTCACCAATTTTACCTGATCGGATATTGTCTTCCTTTATTCATGATGGACAATGGCACTTTCCTGAATTTCTTACACATCAATTTCCGAATTTAGCCAATATTAATCCACTGAGCACGAATGTTGACACCACCGTGTGGACTCCGTTACCTACAAGCACCTTCTCACTCAGCCATACAATTGGATGGCTTGAAACACATAGACAACCAAAATTTTGGTCTCACCTGATTTGGAGCACACTCTCTGTCCCAAGATGCAAATTTTCCCTCTGGCTTGCAATGCAGAATAGGCTACCCACACTCAATCGAAGTTGTATGAGGTCTTTCCAGGGCTCCAGAGTCTGTCATCTTTGTAATTTGGTTGATGAGTCTCACAACCATTTGTTCTTCTCATAGATTTCTCTTCAACACGAGTGTAGATTTCACTTTTCCCCTTCATCTTGGAACGAGTTGGTTGGAACGGGCATCAACCCATTGGTCAAGAAGATATCTGAGATCTTCGGTGAACAAGCTCATGCACTCCACCACCATCAACAAAATTTGGCATAAACTTAACAACCGGATCTTCAACCATCAAAGATGTTCACAGAATGTGATCTTTAGGCAAATCACTGATGAGATGATTAGGCAAAAATTGCTTACTCTAACTGTCAAAGACTCACCTCCTGCAAAAAGACTGAAATTAGATTGGGACTTGCGTCGTTCATCCACCACCGCCAGAACCTCCTAATCGCGTCAATTAGGGTTGTGGGCAAGCCTGTATTTCACCAGATGTTATATACCTTAGACACGAATATTCTTGGGTTTCCTAGAATAACATCGTCTTTGGTCTATACTGATTGGCTTAGGCCTATGTTCCTCCTTTTGTTTATTTGGATTATTTTGTATTGGACTTGTCCATGGTTCGTGCGCTAAAAGCTTTGTAAATCTTGTATCTATTTTAATTAATGAAACTTACCTTCGGAAAAAGAAAAAGAAAAAAAAAAACAAGAGACAAACTAGTGGCCTCACATAAGAGATCAGCATTAAGCTGATTGCATTAATATATATAATTTAATAAATTTCCAAATATTAGTCTCTCTCACAAACTTTCAACCTAAAGCTGAATTAGCAAGCAATTTTAACAGAGACACCCATGCATTGTAGTACTGCTCAACATTATATTTTGTCATTAGATTATCCGGTAGATCCTTTGGGTGCGCATGCCATTCTAGCCTTTGTTATCTTCTCTCGCCCGGGAGGCATTAATTCTGATAAGAAAATACACACATATAAATATATTATTTTTTGGTCAAAGGAAGCCTTTCAGTAGATGCACAAAAAGTGGTACTGCCAAAAATTATCTCAATAATGAATATTAACTGCCACATATATTCAACACCAATTAGACCCTAAACATAATAAATAGTGACATCTTAGCAGGGGAAAAAAAGAACTCAAGGATATAACATAACACGAGCACAAATACTTTTTATATTAGCAATTCTATTAAAAAAGACAATAAAAAATGGTAACAACAAAGAAAAACACACTTCCTAAGAAATAAATTTTTGGTAGAGATATATTTAAAAAATATATTACAAGAAACAAATAACCTAATGAAAGAAATTCAATGCTAATATTCGGATTAGAAGAAACATGTTTGAGAAAACACGAACGAACACCAAGGAAGCAAGATATATATATTTTTTCGGAAAGAATGAAACACACTTACTAAAAATTGGGACCAGTGTAATATCGAAATCCTTGAGATGCACAAAAAAAGAAAAGAAAGGATGCCAACATACTTTCATCAATATAACATTAAATGCTGCTGAAGCACTTCCCAGGCCATGTGCCCAAGTGGTATCAGTTGCATTTTCTCAAGCACTATTGGCCTACTTAAAGGGTGACACCTTCTGGCAAAATAAGTAGAACACACCAAACCTCACATAAGAAACACACGTGCACACACTTTTTTTACTTTGGAAGGCAAGGAAGTACCACTAGGCTACAAGGACCTTTTCATGTTACTTAATTTTATTATAAAGTTTTAGTACAGTGATGTTCTAGGGTTTTTCAATTTACAATAACCTAAATCCTAACTCAATTATTGCAAAATGGTGCGAGATTTAAGGATTTAGATTGCTCAAATTGCATTATTTGGATCTTACATCCTGCACTCTTGTCTCCCATCATATCCACAAGACTCGCTCATGGAGTCACCAAAAAGTGTTACTCTTAGAGATTCAAGTATAAGATAATGGAGATTGAAGTAGATTAGACCAGATTGGACACCAAGACGCCCTTATAAGAGGGAAAGGCAACAACCATGAAAAACAAGGAATCCTAGGAAACCTGTTACAATTTTAACACGATTCTTTCTTATGTGTCTTGAGTTGAGAATAGATAGAAGCCAACCTCAACTTTTAAAGGGAAATAGAAGCGTAATGGAAGATGGTGGGCGCATTTGTTAGTGATGCATTTCATAAGACAATCCCACATTTCAATGGTGCATTGAATAGAGATGCTCAAAAAAAATTTACAGTCTCTCTGTCTTTAAGGTGAATGGGGTTTAACCTAAAAGGGTGACCTCAAGGTATCCAGAGTCCCACTACACAACAAACCAGTAGAAATCCAAGTGGACCACGACCCAACCAAAGGATTAAGGCACGTGAAGAGTTCAATAAGTCCCTTGCGATGCAAAAGACTTGTGCGAGCATAAAGATGTGCGAGTGAGAATGCATGATTAGACGATCTTTTAAGTATGCGGTGTGAGATGAAGATCCTCCGCAGAAATCTACTTGCAACAAACACTCAAACCCTAAATTGGATTAATACACTACATAGTACCAAAAAGATAATGCAGTGTAAGCCATGGCATTGGGATATATAGAACATTGCAAATAGCACACGTCAAAATTTAAGTGGACCGAATCTTTCTTGAATACATGTCCATATGGAAAACAGAATTGTAGTTTTGGAGGAAGTTGCACGAGATGAAAAATTGACACATGGATTTTGTGCCAAGGCCATGTGATGTGATGCAAAGTGCCATTACATATTGGCTGCCATCTAGTATATATATATAAACTACAGTGGAAGCAAAATGTCAAATCGTCAACCATAAAATAGATTCAAATATTACAATGACATAAAGTTCGCAAAATAGTACACCAGCCAGAAGCAAACATACTAAGTTAAGTAATTTCATCTACAGCTATCCACTTAATATAAAGTGCGACCAATAGACAAGGAAAAATAAAAATCTACAAGGTTTATTCAAGTTTCAAGGGAATAAGACAAACCGTTCTAAGACAAACCGTTCCATGTACCAATCCTCGAATCTACTTTTCCTGTAATCAAAAAACAAATTAGGATATAAGACACATTATACCAAAAACTACAATTGTTCCAACATAATTCTTAGATATAACCATATAAACACCCCCCCCCAAAAAAAAAAAAAAAACACCAAAAAAAAAAAAGAAAATAAACACTGGCAAAACCAAAAATATTTAGAAATCTCCAAGTAGAACCCAAAAATGCTATAAACCAACATTGCAACAATATTATTGATTTTTTGATTAATTTCACTAACACCCCCTCAGGTTTGGCCAAATATCACATTGAAACATCTTTTGAAAATAACTATCACTCACATTACAAACGTTTATTCCGTTTTTCACTTACACCCCCAAAAGTTACTTTTCAAGTGTGTCAGATACCTTTTTGTATGTAAAAATGATATTACTACCCTTCTAACTATCTTTTAACTTTAAAAAGTGTTAAAATAACTTGAATACCCTTTGACATTTATTATATAAATTTATAATTATTCTTTATATATATATATATCATCATGTAGACCCACCTCCAATTTAAAATTATTCTTTATATAAATATATATATTTCTCTTTATATATACTAGGGGTGGCAAAAGTTTACACGACCCGTCAACACGACTCGAACACGACACGAGTTAAACGAATTCGAATCATAAACGGATCAACACAATTAACTCGTCTAGTTAATCGTGTTGTGTTTGGGTTGAGGAGTTCAACCCTTGTAACCCATTTATACACGTTTAACTATATATGTTGTAAATAAATTCTATTTATGTTCTAAAATTACTATATAAACTTGTGTCTTATAATTTAATCTTTTATAGACTAGAAACTATTTAGTAATTTGGTTGACTAAAACTTATAATTTTTTTAGTATTTATTATGTTATTGAGTATTATTAATAATTTAAATAATATAATTTTTTTTTATATTTATAAATAGGTCATTAAACGGGTTACACGTGTAACCCGTTTAATAAACAGGTTGGATTAGTGTTGAAAGTTCCTGACACAATTATTAAATGGGTCGTGTTCGGGTTGAGCTATTTAGTATAATACCCTTCAATTGATACAACACGAATACGACCCGCAAACACGAATTGCCACCCCTAATATACACCAACTAAATTATAATTATTTTTTAAAACTATTCTATATAATTATTCTTTATATATATATTTCTAATCATGAACACCGCCAGTTTTCTTCACCTTTTCTATATCTTTTTCTTTTCTTTATTTATTTTTATTTTTATTTTCTAATTTCCTTTTCTTCTTCATTACCGCCGGTAAAGAATTTTTTTATTTTATTTTCTTCTTATTCATTACTGTTGGCAAAGAATAGAGACAGAGAGGCCATTAATGGTTCCTCATCACCGACGACCACTTTGGTCGCCTCTTCTCTCTCGATGCCGGAACCACCAGTGTGTGTGTATTGATGTGCATATATGCACATGTAGTTTCACTGCAATTTTTTGCACAATTTTGTTTTTCCTGGTCAAACCCAGGTATCAGATTTGAATAGGTCACATGCTGAAAAAGTTAAGTGCTTGCAGATTACCATAGATATTAGCCAGAAATAAAAAATAATAATTCCAACTAATTTCCAAGTCGTCGATTACAGCAACCACCATGGTCGCTGCACTGTTAAGAGTTTATGATAATCAGGGTTTGTAGTGAGAGAAAGGGGGAGTGTGAAATTTGCAGTGAGGGTAAGGGTATTTTAGTCCTTTCAATTTTTTGATACCTTACAATAAAAGTTATTTGGGGTCTGAGTGATAATAATTTTCGAAAAGCGTTTCTATGTGATATTTGGCCAAACCTAAAGGAGTGTCAATGGAATTAACCTTGATTTTTTATCATGCACTTTTAGATGAGAGAGTGGAAACCTAGAGAAATAAAAATTTATTGTAAAACATAATCTATATATATATATCGCTATAAAAGTGTGTAGAACTCTTAATATTTAAATACATTTATACGAACCACTTTTAATTAAATTAAACAATATTACCACGTAGGTTTGAATTTTGACCTGTTTCCACCTCTTCTAATAAACACACCGAATTACTTTGTTTTTTTTATTTTTTTTTTATTTTGACAGTTGAGAGTTATCCATTCAAAATAAATCATCCTCCTAATTAAATTAAAATAAATTTTTAAAGATAAGTGACCCGTTATAATTCTTTCCTTCATTAAACTACACAACGACTGAAACTACCGGTTCAAGCTTATAAAAACACGCATAATACACTACTGTATAGAAGTATTTCAGCCTCTCTCTTTTTTTTTCTGTGCAAAAAATAATTTGCTCTCTATCATCAAACTACACCTTGGAACCCTTTTGGAAGAGACTCATCCTTGGTCACTGCACATCAAATCACAATTCAAAACCCTAGAATTCAAAAGGTATGTTTCAATTTGAATTGGTTAATATATATATTGTTATCAAATTCTAATCTTGAAGGATAGAATTGCTGGACAAAATTCAGGCCACCTATTCCAAATAGTTGTGTTAAGCCTTTGTGGAGCAGGGTTTGAGTTAAAAATCTCAAGCGAGTGGTATTTTATGTGATAAAAAACATATGTTCCTGGTTACTATTTCAAGAGCTAGACATAGACTTAATGAGTATTGGAATATATTTGAATTACACAGTTAATTCATCCACTGTGCATATCCAATATCTATCTTTGTTCTTAAAAATTGCAATCTATTGCATTGAGCCTTCTTTAAGATGATCCCTAGAAGAATTATTATCTCAAAGATTATCTGCTCTTGAGCGCTCTTGAGCATCATGATACACATTTTTTGTGTTATTAGAATAATAGACTCTACCTGAACCCAAGGTTTTTTTTATAAGTACCTGATGCCAAGATTTTGTCTGTGGAACAACTCATTAAAAAAAGTTCTGAGGCATCAATTGTCATTGTTTTGGTCAATCTCATCACCTTGATGTGAAATAACGTTCATGCGCAACAAAAAAGTCTATAGTTGATTCTTTTCTAACATAATTTTGACGTTGTAGTTAGCCATCTAATTAACCCCTAATAAAGGGGCCTTAATCATGTCTACCAATGTAAAGTGGAGATCTTGTATTCTTTTCAACATACAGCATTCGAGTTTATTACTCTTCATGCATTAAAAAAATGTTGGTGTCTATGGGTACTTCTGAAGCCATTCTGCAAGGTCTATGTGGGACTTTACATTCCCCTTTTAGTTTTGATCCACGCCTTTAACAAATCATTCTAAACGACATGTTAAGTCTAGAAAGAAAATAAACTCGAGATATATGCAATTTCTCAATTGTTCAAGTATGCAAACAAATAGCAGTGACATTCCTCACTTTCATGGTATACATGGTGTTTCATTAGGGAAGTACTCCAATTGATGGATGAGTGCTCCTAAATTGCAAATGCTAACACGCTGAAGAGTGAGTGAGGGGTTACTGCAGATGATGATAATGGAACATGACACATAGAAAATGCAAATAAATTAAAGACAATGAATGTAACTTATTTGATATTTCTACTTTATACTATAATTAAATTAATTTTATAATTGCATTGGACAAAGTATTGGATATCCAAAGCAATTGTTCTGAAAAAAAAATAATAATGATAATAATAATTGGGGGTAGGGGGACTTTGATGTTGTGTAGAAGCAAGTGCCAATCACAAAACTAACTCATGAATCATTAAGAATGAAATAAAGATAACTCACTATTTAAGCAATTAATGGATTGCAATGACCAAAAAGGCATAAAATCTAATCAGCAGAGCAGATAAAAATATATAATTAGTTGAAAGAGAAACAGATAGAAACTCTCCAGAACTGATCAGACCTAAATCAACCGACTTTTTTTTTTCAGAAAAAAAAAAAAAAAATGACTTCAGTATAGATTGGAATCTAAACTAGTAAAGTAAGATATGAAGAAACATACCCCATACCAACTAGAACACCGGCACCCACACAAGCAGCAACACCCACCGGAAACAAAACTGATGTACGAAAACAATTATTTGCATCAGTGAAAATTGAAGCACAATTAAGACAGGGAAGGGAAGGGGAGAGAGAGGATTACTCATATTAGCAAGCAACGGCATCTTGGCAATCTGAAATAACAAACTTTTATAACCGCCTTTCAATCCTTCTGATTTGTTCCTCCTGAAAACCCTAGGATTGTACAAAATAGCTTATAAAAATATCCACTTTAAAAGTTCAATAAAAATCAAAATAATAGAAGAAGAAGAAGAAGAAGAAGAAGAAGAAGAAGAAGAAGAAGGTGTCGTACCAATCACGAAACCCTCTGGCTTTGCTTCTCTTTGTTCCCTTTTCACGATAATTCGAGTGGGCAAACCGAATTGGAAAAGGACTGGACTGATGGAGGCTTGGAGCTTAATATTGTTCTTAGGCCCTCACCCACGCCTTCCCGTCCACCTAGCCCAATAAACACTTTCCCTCGACATCTCTAGGCCCACATAAGACTTAACCGTCTGAACCAAAAAAACAAACCCCGGGGGCCGGTTTTGGGCTTTCCATACACAACATGAAATGTTTAATTTGTTCTGAAATAAAAATAATATATTTTAATTCAAAATATTAATTTATTTAAACGACGAAGCTACCCTTGCATTTTTGGCACCAAATTGGACACCTATCCCACCCAACCCTTTCATATCTCTCTCTCTCTCTCTCTCTAACCCTTTCAGCCCTTTGGTGATTTACTTTTGTTGTCGAACTACCAAATACACACACAAATGTCCATTGTAGGGTTCAAATTGGTCAATTCAAAAGTCAAAGGGTAATAAGAGTTAGAGGTGTTAAGATGTGATTGTTCAATTTTTCAAATCTGTGGGGGTGATTGGATCACACTCACCCCAAGTTATAAATGGGTGTCTTTAACCCAAACCTGGGGGGGTGTCAGTACAATTTACTTTAAATAAAAATTATAATTGGTTACATTATACCCTTTTTGAGAAGGAAAATGCTTAAAAATCACCAATATCCATTTAGTTAGCCGGAATTTGATGGTGGAAAGTAAAAAGAAAAGAAAATGAAGTGAAGAAAAAGAAAATGAAGTTCCTATTATGTATTTGGTTAGTATAATTTTTTTTTTTTTAAATTTGTGAGAAAAAATTGTTTCATTAGTTTGAATAACACGAGAGTGAAAAGAAAATAATTTTATATACCAAAACTACCCTTACTGATTCAATATAAAGTAATAAACATCATGCAATAGGCATAAAAAAAATACAATTGGGTTATGAATAAATAAATATATATTTGTGTGCATATATATATATATGTGTGTGTGTGTGTGTCCAAATACAAATTTGGTAATTGAACAGTTTTTTTTTTTTTTTTTAGGAATTATATATTAGGACTTACTACTATATTAGATTAGCTAACTTCTTTTGTGAGTGTGGAGAAGAGTTGTAATTTAAAGAGTCATAAACATAATAACAGAGTTCTAATGTAACGATGAAGAAAGAGAATAATGAAGATAAACAACTAACAAGGGCACTGTTGGTCCTAGCCTTTGTTCATGGTTTGCCTTTTAAATGTCAAATGTTAGCTCACAGGCCCATTCCTATGATATTCTACAAGTTATGGTGTGCTCAGTTTAATTCTTAGACATATAGGGATATCATTGTCATTTCTAGTATGCGAGTTGCCAATTAAAATCATTTTAAAAGGCTACATTGTGTCACATATTCAGTTCACATGCCTAAACATTGTTATTTTCTGGTTTATCATGAAGTCTGTCACTCTTAGGGGTATTTTAGTCTTTTCAAGCATCTGTGTTGTCACTATACATTTATATTGGATACTACATTGCTATCCTGAGCTCAAGAAATTACATTTACAATGTATTCACAGGCTGCTATACAGGTTTCTTATATGTGTGACATATGTCCTCTTGAAGGGCATTTTGGTTTTTCTGTACATATGGTGCATATGTTTGTCATATGCAGTGTGGTCATAGTAAGAGAAATTTGTTGGACAAAACTACATTACTTTGGCACTAAGTTTTTCATTTCTTCTTCATGCTACAGCTGGTACGAGTGTGAGTGTGTATGCAAAAGGTGTGTGCACTAGTGGATAAAATTGAGTTGTGCAAGGACAATGTGGTCCATTAGCACAAGTGAATGTCAAAATATTCCCTTTCTGATAAGTGCTAAAATATGCACATTTCAACCCTAATCTTGAGTATAATAGAACCTTATTCTATCTTTATTTCTCCACTTTAGTCTTATTTTGTTTTATTTCCATTTTCAGGTTCATAAGGTTCAAATGAGATAAATCTAGTGTCTTAAAGCCTTTGGATAGTTAACTAGAAGTCTTGGCAAGAAACTGAAGCAAAAAGGAAGCTGAGTTGAAAATTCATATCCCTGATTGATTGAACTCTGATCGATCGAGCCAGAAGCCTTGAATGATCAAGCACTTTGTCTTTATCCAAATAAATATCTCCAACAACCTCTAATCGATCGAGCACTTTGTTTTTATCCACATAAATATGTTCAACAACCTCTGATCGATCGAACAAGGCTTAATAGCTGTGAAAATAAGAATTTAAGCTTGATTCAAGGGGGCTCGGGGGTGCAATCAAGCAGGTGTCCTTGTGTACATTGTTTGACTAATTTGAGGTCACAAGAGCCATATAAATAGAAGATTAGCCTATTTTGAAAGGGTTGGCACTTGTGGAACATTAAAGATTAGATTTGTGATATTTTGGGACGCACTCTCTCTACATTCTTTCTCTAGGGTTTTAATCAAGGAAGAAGAAGAAGAAGATGAACCCAAACTTGGAGATGGATTGTGAGACCACCATGATGACATCTCCCTTTTCCATGAGTGGTTAGTTCTTCACTTAGGGCTTAGATGAGCCCTAAGCTTGTGTAATTAAACCTTTTTCCTTTCGATTTTAGGGATTATATATTGTAATTAGTGCTTGGTATTATGAATTCAAACTTGGTTGTACCAAGGTTTATATTGATAATTTTTTCAATTGATTCTCTATATTAGTTGCATGTTGTCTTATGTGCGATTAATTGAGGGTTAATCTCTACATTGAATATTTTTTGTAATTGTGCTTAGTGATGGCCATGCGTGGTTTCTATTGGATACAATTGCTAATTAGTTTGATGGATTATGCTTAGTCTTGATGGGTTGTACTACACCTTAAAGTAATTGTAGTAAGGTAGACAATTCATGCTTGATTTTGATAGTTCATACTTATTCATTAAAATTTGTATTATCTTCTTGATTATTGATGGGTACTTCTAGCCATAATTCTATTACAATGTGATATCCACATTAATTGAAGGCATTTGGTATAGTTGCATGACTTTAGTGGTGTAATCTATGCCCTAAGCCTCTCTCCTTATTACATGAATTCAAGTTACTTTATCTGAATTTCATTTGCATGCTCCACATAGTTTCTCATTAGTATAATCAACCAATCACCATCTTTTCAATCTCACGCTCATTGATGTTAAATTAAATTCCAAGCCAATAATCCCTGTGGACGATCCTTTTCACTATACTAACGTATGTGTGTTTAGTGGTTTTATAAATATAAAGTTGATGTCCCATTTGCCACATACAAAATATCTCATTTTTTAGTATACATAAGGTGTACAACAAGTTTTTGGCGCCGTTACCGGGGATTGACGGTTTTATTGGAATTAAATTTAATATTAGTGTTCATTTAATTGCTAGTATGATTCATTTTCTACTATTTTCTTATCATTATTCTATGTGCAATTAGGTTCTTAATTGAAAGAGAAGAAAGCTTTGGGATCACGGCATTGTGCTTTAGACCTTTATGAGCGTATCTTGAACCCTTGAACCATTTTTGCACATTTCTATATTTGTTTGAGAAAGAGTCCTTGTCGAGGTTATCAAATTATTTAAATTCTAGTTCAAGTATAGGTCCTTATTGAGGCCATTTATATATTTGCATTGTGATATTAAGGAGAAATGGATCATCTATGTAAATGTTTTAGTGGTGGAGTTGTTGAGATTGTGTTGTTGTGTGCTTGTTGTGTATGCGTACGTGGTAGAAGATCTCTTCATACTCCTCTCATTCTTCTAGACCAAGAAATCGAGTCTTCCCTTAAGAAATTAAGAGGTAGTGAAAGAAGCACTCTTCTTATTCTAAATCATTCAATTAATTCAATAGCACAACACAACCCTCCTTCAGTTTTTCCCGAGCCACCTCATGTACCTCAACTACCTCATGTAGTTCCTCCACCTCAAGTAGCTCATCCATTACCTAATCCTCAAATGGTCCTTCGTAATCGTTACACTCCCAATCTTTATAATGCTCCGATATGTTACCGTTTGCCAAATGCGAGGGCTAATCATTATGAAATCAAGCCCGGGATCATCCAAATGTGTCCCACATTTTGTGGGTTGAATTATAAATATCCATCTAAACATTTGGATGAATTTCTTGAAGTATGCACCACCGTTAAGATCACCAATTTTCCGGAAGAAGCCTTGAGAATGAAGCTTTTCCCTTTTTCTCTCCGAGATAAGGCAAAGTATTGGTTTAACAACTTAGGAGCTAATATCATCACTTCTTGGGCTCAAATGCAACAAGATTTCCTTAAGAAGTATTACCCCGTAAGTAAGACCAATAAAATGAGAACGGTTATTCGAGAATTTTCTCAAGGTGATGGAGAGCCATTCCATGAAGCTTGGGAAAGATTGAATGATTTGTTACGAAAGTGTCCACATCATGATGCTACTTTTTACTGTTGATGAATAGTAGATGTGACATATCTTCTTGTCGTGTGTTGGATTGTTGTGCAGTTGATCTTTTTGAGAACATGAGCGAAAACTCCATGCATTGTTCTTCATCTTCTCGATTGGGTTGTGTTTCTATGATTGGGGGAAAGAAAACTGAAAATCTATGTCATGTATATAATTCTATTAAGATTGCCGCCGAGGTTAAAAGTCTTACTCAAAGGTTTAATCAATTCCTTTCGAGTCAAACTTCGGCAAATCAGTCATCCTCTCCTCCTCGAGCTCAAAATGAAACATGCATGAATTGTTCAAACTCAAGTCATAATGCTTCAAATTGTCCTCATGGATAAGCAATTGTGAAAACAGTTTAATGCTGGATGCGGAAGCTTTTAGTTGATTGTAATTATAATTAACACCTTTAATGACCTAGATGATATTAATAGGTCAACTTGCCTAATTTATGATTGATTAAATTTTCTAATCAATTAACCATCCACAATCACAAATATTAATACTTGAAAAGTAAACAAGTAGGTTTAGAGAGATTGCACCAGGATTTTTAGCGAGGAAACCCTAATTGGTGAAATAAACCAATTGTTTACGTGGGAAAAATCTCGTGGACTGTGCAGTCTAAAGTAAACCAATCCACTATATATGAAACAAAGTACACTGAACTTTGACTTAGGCTAACACATAATCGTTCTACCAAACACCAATCGCTAACAATCATCTGGCTTTACGACGTCCCGTCCAACAGTACTTGACCTCAGGCTTATTCTTGATCTTTATAGAAGGGTTGCAGGTAGATCAAACAACACTCCTCGAATGATTTGACCCTTTCAAAGTGTGATCGCTTTTACTCCTTTTCTTCAAGATCTGAAATCGTTGTAGAAGAACAGATATGCTCTGTCAGAATCCCTAAATCTTCAATCAAGCTTCAATTCTGATGAGATAGAGAATAACATTATTAAATCACTCATGAATATGTGTATGTTCTCAAAAATAAATTCAAAATAATCACATTTGATTTTCTTAATAATATCTCTCTAAAGGCTTTATCAAAATATTTAATTGATGTTCCTCAAAGCCATACCTCAATAATGAATGAAAGATGTATTATATAGAAGTTTGGAAGACCTAAACATACTTATAAAACAAGTAAAATTCGTGCATCGGATTTAGAAGGAAGTCTAGACCAAAAAGGAATCAAAACGAAACAGGAAATCAAGTTACCAAAACTGACTCAGGCTTTTAAACCGGTACAAGATATGGCTACCGGTTCAAGAAGGATAGTATGATTTTCTGACGCACTTTGGCTGTCGGTTCAACCTTAGCAGTGAAGAAACCTACTCTGAACCATAGTTGGCTACCAGTACAAGTATTGTGCTACCGGTTCCCAATAGACAGAAGTGATACTACTGTATCCTTCAATCTTCTAAAACTTCTTAAGTGTTCTCATTCACTCACATACCTTCCTAAAGCATTGTTCTCATCGGACTTGTTTTAACAACGAAATTAGCCAATTACAAAATATATATCTCATAGCAATCCCAAATGAGCCTCAAGAGCAAGCTAATGCTACTTTCACTCATCTGGGACATAATCCTTACTCCAACACTTACAATCCTAGATGGAGAGATCATCTGAATTTCTCATGAAGAAATTAAGGAGCAAGTGCAAACCCTCGTTAAAGAAAGTATGTTCCACCCTATTTTCAAAATTCTCAGGCTCATGCATATCATCCTCAACCGTACTCTCAACATCAAAATGTGGGTCACTCTTCAAATCCTCAATCATACTCTCATGCCTCTCAAGCACCTCAAAGGAACTCCGCCTTTGAGGACAAGGTATTGGCTGCTTTGGGTAACCTCGAGGTGAATACACAATTATTTCACTCCCGTTCCTAATCCATTGAAAAACTTGAATCCTAAATCTGGCAAATTGTAAATTTTATGGATGCAATGAAAAAGGGAAAATTGCCTAGTTAACCCAAGCCAAACCCAAAGGCACATTACATGGTGAAATTAAATCCTACATTGGGATTTTCAACCATGAGCAAGTTCAAGCCATAACCACCTTGAGAAGTAGTAAAGTAATTGACAACAAGGTCAAATTGCCACCAAGTGAAGAGAGTGATCCAGTGCAACCAAATGGTTGTCCATTACCCATTCTAAAATCTATTTTTACTCCACTGAAAGAAAGTGGTCATAACAAGAAGGAAATTCCACATCATCCTCTCCCTTTACATTGGAGAAACCATGTGAGCCTAGGGCTCTATTTCCTCAAGCTTTAAAAGATTCTTCTACTTTTAGGAAACAACAAGGAAAAATTCATGATATGATGGGAGTCTTTAAGCAAGTTAAAATCAACCTTCCTTTTCTTGAAGCAATTCGTCAAATTCCACCCTATGCCAAGTTCTTGAAGGATTTGTGTACTCAGAAGAGGAAGCCAAAGAGTTAATCTCCAAAGAAGGTGCTTCTTATTGAGCAAGCAAGCTCTATCATCAAGTATAAGAATCCTCCAAAGTTTAAAGATCCCGGTGCTCCCACCATTTCTTGTGTCATTGGGAACCATGAAGTTTATACGGTTTTTTTGGACTTAGGAGTGAGTGTTAATCTTATCCCTTACTCAGTCTATTATTAAGTGGGTTTAGGCGGTCTCAAGCCTATATCGGTATTTCTTCGACTCATCGATAAGTCTACAAAACAACCTAGGGGAATTGTTGAGGATATCCGCATCAAAGTGGATAAATTTTACTTCCCGGTTAATTTTGTAGTTCTTAACATTGAACCGGTGCCTAATCCTACAAATTATATCCCAATCATCCTAGGTCGATCATTCATTGCCACCTCTAATGCCACAATTAATTGTTGGTTGGGTATTATGGATATCTCATTTGGCATCATGATGGTTAAGCTTAATATTTTCAATGCAAGCCAACATCCCATAGATGAAGGCGAGCGTTTCTTAATCGATGTTTTAGATAATCTTCTCTCCCCTCAATTCTCTCAAAGAACCCCGTAGAAATATGTTTTGCTCACTTTAACATGGATGCTTTTGACATTGATAGCTCCATTTGTGAAATGAATGCTATGATGGATACTGTCACTTTGATGGACTATCTTCCATGGAAAACTCCAAGGGAACCACTACTTCCACTCTCAAGTACTCCTCCGGTACTATCTTTAGTCTTTCCACCTACTCTAGAGCTTAAGCCACTCCCATTAAATCTCAAGTATGCTTTTTTTGGCCCAAATGAAACTCTTCCGGTCATTATTGCTTCTAATCTTGAAAATGACCAAGAGAAGAATCTTTTGGAGGTACTTAAGGAGAATAAGGAAGCCATTGGATGGAATGTTGCCAACTTGAAGGGCATAGATCCTTTCATTTGTATTTATCACATTCATACAGAGGAGGATAAAAAAAAACCTTTAGGGATGTTCAAAGAAGGTTAAATCCAAACATAAAAGAAGTGGTAATGAAAGAAGTAGTGAAACTGTTGGATGTTGGGATCATCTATCCTATCTCCAATAGTAAATAGGTGAGTCCTACCTAAGTTGTTCCTAAGAAGTCAAGAATTACTATTGTTGAGAGCTCAAAAAGGGAATTAATTACAAAATACACCAGCAATTCATAGCGTGTGTGCATCGATTATAGAAAGCTTAATTTTGCCACTAGGAAATACCACTTTCTATTACCCTTCATTGACCAAATTCTGGAGCGATTAGCTAGGCAAAGCTATTATTGCTTCCTAGATGGCTATTCCGAGTACAATCAAGTAGTCCTTGACCCTCTTGATCAAGAAAAAACTACCTTCACTTGTCCATTTGGTACATTTGCATATCGACGGATGCCTTTTGGACTATGCAATACCATAGTTGTTAAAGGCGCGCCTAGGCTCCAAAAAAGCCCCAGGCTCGCCAAGGCTCAGCTAGAGCACCTCAACCTACTATAGGCAAGGCCCTTTAATCAGGCTCACATAAATCCCTCAGGCTCACGCTTTTTAGTAGGCTCCAGGCTCAAAAAAGGGGCTCCTTGTATTTTTTAATCATTTATTCATATCATTTTCTTTTTAACTTATTGACTACTAAATTAAAAGGTCAATATCATATATCGTATTGTTTAACCTTATGAAATATTTGACAAAATTCATAAATTTAAGGTTCACTACTTACATTAACTGCAATTACAGTTTGATTATGAATATATATATAATAATATATGCATTATTATATACACACACCTTACTTTGATCAGGCTCGCGCCTTATACTGTGTCTTGCGCTTAGGCTCCAGAAGGCCTTTGGCGCCTTAGTGCACCTTGAGCCTTTAACAACTATGTGAAATGCTCCCGCTATTTTCCAAAGGTGTATGATGTCAATATTTTCAGACATGGTAGAGAAGTTTCTTGAGGTCTTCATGGATGACTTTTCAGTCTTTGGGTCTATCTTTGACTCATGCCTTCACCACCTATCTCTAGTTCTACAAATATGTCGAAAGACAAATCTTGTTCTTAGTTGGGAAAAGAGCCATTTTATGGTTTAAGAAGGGATTGTGCTAAGTCATGTCATATCAAAAAAAGGTATAGAAGTGGACAAGGCCAAAGTAGAACTCATTTCCAAACTTCCTTCACCTTCTACAGTGAGAGAGATTCGTTCCTTTCTAGGACATGCTGACTTCTATCCCTAATTCATTAAAGATTTTAGCAAAATTGCTAGACCTTTGTGCAATTTACTTGCCAAGGAAACACTATGTATCTTTGATAATGCATGCCTAAATGCCTTCCACAAGCTCCGTTGTCTTCTTTCCACCGCCCCAATCATGCAACCTCCCAATTGGTCTTAATCCTTTGAGATAATGTATGATGCATCGGATTATGCCATGGGGGCAATTTTAGGGCAAAAGGTAGGCAAACTTCCTTGTGCTATTTACTATGCTAGTAAAACCCTCTCAGGAGCATAATTGAATTACTCCACCACTGAGAACGAATTGTTAGCAGTTGTGTATGCCCTAGAAAAGTTCTATTCTTATCTCTTGGGATCTAAGGCAATTGTGTTTTCCGACCATGCCGCTCTAAGGTATCTTTTGTCAAAAAAGGAAACCAAACCTCATTTGATTCGATGGATCCTTCTACACCAAGAATTTGATTTTTAGATTAAGGATAAAAATGACTCTGAAAATGTGGTCGCCGATCATCTTTCTCGGTGGTTATTTGAATTTTTCAATGAACTTCCAATTCATAATTCATTCCCGGATGAATAATTATTCCATATTTTCAATGGGAATTTGCCTTGGTTCGCCGATATAGTGAACTATATTGCTATTGGCAAACTCCTTATCAATTGGTCAAAGTAAGAGAAGGATCGTTTCTTTGCTAACATCCAAAAATACTATTGGGAGGGTTCAATATTGTTTTGGTATTGTCCCGACCAAATCATTAGGCGTCGTGTCCCCGAAAGTGAAATCCCAATCGTCCTAGTCTTTTGCCACACTCTTGTTTGTGGTGGGCATTTTAGTGCTAAGAAAATTGTACTCAAAGTTCTTCAAAGTGGTCTCTTTTGGCCAACTATCCATAAGGATGCCTACAACTTTTGCAAGGTGTGTGCGATGCCAAAAGATGGGATCAATGTCAAAAAGAGATATGATACCCTTGACTTTGATCCTCATTGTTGAAATCTTTGATGTATGGGGAATTGATTTTATGGGACCATTCTCTATATCGTACGGATATGAATACATCCTCCTTGCCATTGAGTATGTGTCAAAGTGGGTTGAAGCTAGTGCAACCAAAACGAATGACCATTCAGTGGTTTTGATTTTATCAAATCAAACATCTTTAGTCATTTTGGGATGCCTAGGGTAATAATTAGTGATGGAGGAAAGAATTTTTGCACCCATTTCATGAGACAAGTGTTCTTAAAGTACTCCGTCACTCACAAGATTACCACCCCATATCATCCACAAACTAGCGGAGAAGTTGAGGTCTCCAATAAGGAAATCAAGCATATTATTGAGAAAATGATGAATTTGGATCGAAAAGATTGGCAAGAAAACTTAATGATGCTTTGTGGGCTTATCGGACAGCTTACAAGACTCTCATTTGCATGTTTCCTTATAGGTTTATCTATGAAAAATCTTGTCACCTTCCAATTGAATTGGAATATAAGGCATTGTAGGCGATCAAAAGGCTAAATTTCGATCTTAACAAGGCCGGAGAACACCGTAAGCTCCAATTGAATGAGCTAGATGAGCTTAGGAATGATGCCTATAAAAATTCAAAAATTTACAAGGCACTGTTAAAAGCATTTTATGATAGTCATATTGTGAAAAAGTCTTTTGAGCGGGGGCAAAAGGCATGACTCTTCAACTTTAAACTTAGACTATTTCCCAAAAAACTTCATTCTAGATGGGATGGACCATATGAAATCATTTTTGTCTCACCTCAGGGAGCAGTTGAGATTAAAAATTTGAAAGATTAAAGGATCATCAAAGGGATGTGGAATCCGCCATCTTAGTGGATCCCATTAGACTCTTGAGCTTTATTGGCATCGACTAGAGATGTTAAACCTAGTTATTCTAGGGTTTCCAAATCCTACTTTGGCGTGTGTTACTTTTTATGGGTCTTAGCATTTGGTTTGCTGCATTTCCAATCAAAGAGGGGCATTTCTTTCATGTTCAATCGATTAAGCCAGGCTTTCTGATTGATCGAAGGTTCAAATAATTTTTGGAACCCCAAAAATAAGCTTTCGACCCTACCATTCGAGTTTGGTTTGATCGATCTCATAATGGTCTGATTGATCAAGTTTCTCTCTTATCGATCAAAGGTTCCCATACTTACAAAAAAATTTGGAACCCCAAAAACAAACACTTAACCCCACCGTTCAAGTTATTCGATCGAGGTTTCCTCAGACCGATCAAAGCTTTGAATCTTTATTTACATTTTTCTTTATTAAAAAAAAAATTCAAAAAAGATAATTTTTAGGTCATCATTTCACCTTTCTCTAATCGATGGATCTGATGGTCAGATCAATCGAGCATGGCTGGAACAGTTTTATAAATACCTTTCAAAGGTTATTTTTTCATTTTTTTCTGGCCTCTCTCTTCTCCTTTGAAGCTCGCGGTTTCTTTCCTCTCATCTCTACTCAATCCGAGTCTCTCTCCCTCGGATTTAATGCACTCTCGCTCCAGATCTTCATTTTTCTCTCTCTCTTCTCCTTCTTTCATTTTTGGTAAGTGTAAGCTCTTGATTTTCTTTAGTTTTTCTTTATTTTTCCTTTAAAGCATGATTAGATTAGGATTGTTTATACCTCGTACTTGCCATTTATGGATTGAAGCATGTGTTGAATGTATTTGAATTTTTGAATTTGGAAAGGAGGTCACGTGCCTTCAAAGTGACCAAATTCTTGCTTATTTGCAGTGTAAAGGGGGCCACGTGCCTTCATATGACCACATATTCGAGCCTCGTGACATCCACGTCACAGATCCGGCTCTTTTTGGCATGATAGTCCCGTTCGATCGATCGAATGGTAGCTCTGATCAATCTCATTGGATTGATCGAGCAAACTCTCTGATCGATCGAGCTTATTATATTTGCTTTGCATGTTCTCCATACTTGTTCCATGATCCATGCTCATTTCTTTATGCCCAATGCTTGTGTTTTTCCACATTGGTGGCATACTTTAACTTGTTATCTCGTGGCATTCTTGACTTTTGTCTTAATCTTATATGCAATACATATTGAATTGTGGATAAATGTTTAAGTGAGTATTACTAGTCCTTTAGCAATACAGAACTAAAAAGCCACTTTCGTGGGAATCACAGTTGCATTTAGCTTATGTAACAAGCCTTTAAACCCTTAGGTTACCCCTAGTGGACGAGTTGTAGTCTCGTGAGGGTTATGGTACCCACAAACATCTCAAATCTATGTCTTAGTTACACAATAAGCTCATTCAAACCCGTTTTCACATCATAATGTCCCAACAATGCATCAATCAGTCAAATACAACAAGTATAAAAAACTATATCAATCAGGAAAAGTTTTCAACTCTCAGTATCATATCAATAGCTATAGTCCCCACATATCAGTTTAATCACATATTCAACAATCTTAATCCCCAAAATTCTTTTTAGAAGTGAACCTATAGTTTTAAACATGTGGTTTACTATCCATAATCACATATATTTCATGATATCCCTTAACTCGCAAATAAACTTTTCAAATTCTGATTTCCAAGGTATTTTTTCTTATTTTCACTGGTATACTCACTTTTCATTCATCACTCATTTTTTTTTTAAACAGGGTACTTGTGCAATGCTCAGATCTCTTAAGCTTTCTAAATCACTCGTATAATGAGTTTTCAGCCAATGACTCCCAAACCAGTATATTTTTGGGCATTAGATGTCCAAACACCCCTAAGGACTTAATTGCTCAAGAAATCTAGGCTATAGACCCAAACTTGACCCTTTTTTTTTTATTTTTCTTTCTTTCATATTCTTTCACTTTATTTTGTCTCTTTCAATTTTTGGTGAAAAAGCTCTTTTCATTTTTATTACAACATACCAATTTTTTTTTATTTTTTTTTATACATTGGTTCTCAAAATCATCAAATTCACCTGCTCATCTCAATTTAACATAAAACAGAACAAGATTTAAATTTTATACCCCACAGAACGCATGTAAGTGTGAAGATATGCAAAGTGAAGCATTTC
This sequence comes from Cornus florida, assembly GCF_030987335.1. NCBI lineage: Eukaryota > Viridiplantae > Streptophyta > Magnoliopsida > Cornales > Cornaceae > Cornus > Cornus florida. The sequence continues at coordinate 17,004,919 of NW_026775574.1, forward strand.
AGAGATCAAAATCATCAAACTGTAACTATCCTGACCAAGTAGACCATAGGCCACTAACTGATTTCAAAAATTCCCATTTAATATGATTTCGGTACACAAGTCATCTTTAACCAACATCAGACTGCATATGGACATCATAACACAACAACAGACTCAAACCCATGCTTAAACAGTTAAAATGCATCTTCTTATGCATATTATATCACATTTTCAGCAAAATTTTAAAGGTCACTACCTTACCCCTAAACTTAGTAAACATATGAGATTCTTAATAGTAAACAAAGCACAATAAAAGATACTATAATCGAATTGAAATATAAAAAGAAACTTACAATGATAATCTAAGCTCGTTGTTCAAGCTCTGATACCAATTACATTACAACTGCAGAAATATAAAAAAGTTTATCTCCTGTTTGAGGAAAATAAACTTTAGGAATGTTCACGAGATCTCTTTTTATCTATTGAACGATTTTCTTATCGTCATTAGTCCATTCAAAGACTTTATCTTTTTGGAGTTTCTTTATTAAAGGAATTTCTTTTTGCGACAAACCTTTAATAAAAGTACAACCATAATTCAAGATACCGAGAAAACTTTGAAGTTGTTTTTTATCTTGAATTTCATCAGGAAAATCACGAATTTTTATAATAATGTGATCCTGTAGTTTTATCCCTTTTTGGGTTAAAACTAGACCTAAGAAATCAATAGATTCTTTTTCAACTTCTATTTTGTTTGGTGATAAAATAATTCCATGTTTTTGCAATTTATCCAATAGAAGTTGCAAATGTTTCTTATGATCTTCTCTTGTTTTAAAAAAGACCAAGATATCATTGATGTATATGACAACAGAATCTTTAAGGTCATTAAAGATCTTATCCATCCATCTTTGATATATTTGAGGCGCAGTATTAAGACCAAATGGCATTACAATCCACTGATAATGACCTCGTGGTATGCTGAAAGCAGTTAGTGGCTTTGATTTTTTTTGTAATTTTATTTGCCAAAAACTTGCTTTGCAATCAAACTTGCTGAAGATTTTTGCTCCGCGAGTTTGATTAATGAGAACATCTTTTCGAGGAATAAAATATCCATCGAAAATTAAATGTTCATTAAGCCTCTTATAGTTGATTACCATACGGGCTTTTCCTCTTTTGACCTCACTATGGTTTCTTACCATAAAAGCAGGGCTACTATGAGGACTTTTAGTACGTTTAATGAGAATCTTTTCTAGAAGATCTTGAAGTTGATCATCAAACTCATCTATATCTTTTTTGAGATATATCATGGGTTTTACTCCAATGATGACATTGGAATCCTTGAGCTTTATCCTGCAAAAACGAAGGCTTCGTTTCCAGAGATTTAAAGGATTATCCGAGAAATTTTGTCTTAAAATAGTGTATAACCAATTTTTTCGGTTAGAACTAAAAATCATTTTCTCTTTTGGGTGGAGAAAAGTTACTGTCGCATACAGAGGCTAAATTTTCCTGACTAAGGATTTCTACAACTGTATTATCTTTTGCAGTTAAAGAAATTGATTTGTCTTTTAGTTGTAGAGGCAGATAGGAGTAAATGAAATTACATTCTAGAATAAAATCACCATGCATAAATGGAAATCAGAGTAATTTTGGAATAATGATTTTTTTTATCATTACGCCAAATAACAATGTCTTTTGCTTTAAATTGAATAACAGTATACGGTGCTTCTGCATCTATACCTTGAACACCAATGGGGTGTTTCATTGTTCTCCATTTATTAACTGGTATTGCATTGTATCGGCAACAGCTGGTGGTAGCTCCAGTGTCGATAAGAACATAAAGACTATATGGTTTCTAACTTTTGAAATTGAGAATACCATTTACGTAGGCATACTTCCTTTTCTTCCCTTGTGAAGGGGGAAAGAGGATTTCATCTCTTCCGTGTTGGAAATGAAAAATTCTTATGGATCTTATGGAATGATTGGATCCTGGAAAGATAAGAGCACATTTTTCTAAAAGGGGACGTTTTCCTTTTTCTGCTTCAGTAAACCTTCTTCTGAGAGGTAGATCTAAAAGCTGGATATTTGACAGTCGAGGGGGGAGGAGTTTATCCCATCTGGTTGGTTCACGAGGATGTCGTGCCGAGACTAATCGTTGAAGTTGCGGTTTCTCTGTATTTGTGATATAGAGATTAGAACAGGAAGCTTGAATAGTGGTAACTATTGGTGATTTGTGAACACAGTTTCATTCCACTAGTCTTTTGGAATAGCTTTTAAAACACATCACCAACATAAATCTAAGGCATCGGTTTCGAGAATAAGTTTATCTCCGGTTTGAGGAAAATAAACTTCAGGGATGTTCACGAGATCTCTTTTTGTTTGTTTAACAAATTTCTTGTCGTCATTAGTCTATTCAAAGACTTTATCTTTTTGGAATTTCTTTATTAAAGGAATTTCTTTTTGCGACAAACCTTTAATAAAAGTACGACCATAATTTAAGATACCGAGAAAACTTTGAAGTTGCTTTTTATCTTGAATTTCATCAGGAAAATCACGAATTTTTATAATAATGAGATCCTATAGTTTTATCCCTTTTGTGTTAAAACTATACCTAAGAAATCAATAGATTCTTTTTTAACTTCTATTTTGTTTGGTGATAAAATAATTCCATGTTTTTGCAATTTATCAAATAGAAGTTGCAAATGTTTCTTATGATCTTCTCTTGTTTTAGAAAAGACCAAGATATCATCGATGTATATGACAATAAAATCTTTAAGGTCATTAAAGATCTTATCCATCCATCTTTGATATATTTGAGGTGCAGTATTAAGACCGAATGGCATTACAGTCCACTGATAATGACCTCGTGGTGTGCTAAAAGCAGTTAGTGGCTTTGATTTTTTTCGTAATTTTATTTGCTAAAAACCTGCTTTGCAATCAAACTTGCTGAAGATTTTTGCTCCGCGAGTTTGATTCATGAGAACATCTTTTCGAGGAATAAAATATCCATCAAAAATTAAATGTTCATTAAGCCTCTTATAGTTGATTACCATACGGGTTTTTCCTCTTTTGACCTCACTATGGTTGGTTACCTCTAACCGGTTAGATATATTGATCATTGTTTTCCAGCAATGATCAAAACTATCTATGGTCATGCTCTTTCTGATTCAGATAATATTCTTTACGAAATATCTAGTGAATCAGAATCCAGCGACTGTGATAAAGAAGTTTACATGCTTAATTTTACTTCTCATCCTGAAGAAGATTCCTCCAACATTAAACTAAGTAATGTTATTGGAGAAGAAGTCCAGTTTACGAACAAACAACTCATTCAATTCGCTAAACTACAAAAGCTGAAAAAAGAGGATCTATTTAAGACTTCTAAGTTCTCACAGATCTTTTCAAAAAGGATCTTTGAGCAATTCAACGAAAATATCTCGATTGATTACATATCGTCCAATGGTATGCCCGATTTCAATATCTTTAGCCTAAAAAAGGTTGCTAGATGGAGAATTTAATATCCTCAAGCTAGATATATTCATATAGGAATGATCCAGTTCAAGATTATGTCTTTATTTCAAAAAGGGACTGATAAACCTATTCTAATTCTTGTTATGGACAATAGACTACATGACCCAATTGACGCCTTAATCAGAGGCGTTCAATCTAATTTAGTTAACAATGTTATTTGGTTCAAATTAACAAAAAATTACTTTGTTTCCATCAATGATCCAGGTTCTTTGGTTAGTTCATAGAGAACTTTCCATTGAATTCCTAAACTTGGAGAGTCATGATCCATCTGAAGATTTGAGAGTTTAATTTTAACTTTCAAAACCTTTTCTATGTTTGGATCATTGATGGAAACAAAGTAATTTAGTGTTAATTTGAACCAAATAACATTATTAACTAAATTAGATTGAACGCCTCCAATTAAGGCGTCAATTGGGTCATGGAGTCTATTGTCCATAACAAGAACCAGAATAGGTTGATCAGTTCCTTTTCGAAATAAAGACGTAATCTTGAACTGGATCATTCCTATATGAATTTATCTAGCTTGAGGATATTGAGTTCTCCATCTAGCAACCTTTTCTTGGCTAAAGATGTTAAAATCGGGCATACCATTGGACGATGTGTAATCAATCGAGATATTTCCGCTGAATTGCTCAAAGATCCTTTTTAAAAAGATATATGAGAACTTAGAAGTCTTGTATAGATCTTCTTTTTTCAGCTTTTTTAGTTTAGCGAACTGAATGAGTTATTCGTTCGTAAACTGGACTTCTTTTCCAAAAACATTACTTAGTTGGAGGATTCTTCTTCAGGATGAGAAGTAAAATTGAGCATGTAAACTTCTTCATCACAATCACTGGATTCTGATTCACTAAATATTTTGGAAAGAATATTATTTGAATCAGAAAGATCACGACCATAGATGACACAAAAATCTTCTGTTTCGATCCTTTTAATCATTTTGGAAGTACCTTTACCCTTTTTTGGGCAATTGGGGGCAATGTGGCCTTCTTCATCACAGACATAACACTTGCATCCTTTCTTCTTCTTTCCAGATGCCACTGCTTTGGATTTTGAAATATTGTGTTTGATATACTTCTTTTTCTTCTGAACAGACTTGTTGCCTTTCTTCCATTTGCGCCATTTGAATCGGTTTTTGTGAGAAGAGCGTTGAGGATAGGATTTGCTTGGTGAGTAGCCTATTTTCCTGATTTCGTGGAGAATCTTATCACAACAGCGTTGTTCAACTAGTGTGTTACTAATTTGATTCTTGACCTATTTTGTGGCTTGGACCTCTAAACATTTTTCGTTTATAAGCCGGTAAATGAAATTTGTTCGAAAACCAAGGTTATCAGTTCGTTTAATACGCTCGAGGAAGTCTGGGTAACCTTTTGTGGCTAATTTATCCCAAGACTTAGAAGTTTTACCAAAAACTGGGGTAACCTATGTTCTGTCTAGTAATGTGTAGACATCGAAATTATTTAGCAAATAATTTGACGTACTCAGGAAAACGACAAATATCACATAATTCAATTTTTGAAAGAGCAAAATTTGTGTTGTCGGAGAGGAGGATTTCTCCTGTATGGACAACGAGTTCTTCTTTAAGGATTTTAACAAATCCTCATAGAATGCCATCAACCTCAAGGAAATTATTGAGGAGCTTGCCTTTTTGTATTTTCCCTTGATCTGTTTGATTCCACTGCCGTAGCCAATTGGCATCGCCTTATAGGGTTGCTGTAATATAATCGAGGAAACGATTTTTTCCCTAATGTGCTTTCTAATTGTTAACCAGAATGGCTAGTGATTGTGCCTATTCATCAATTGTTTTTAAGTAATCTTTATATAGGACATGTGTAAGATCAAGATAAGTACCATTTTGTGAAATGGGGTACTTGTAATGATCATCTTTTCTAATGAAGGTGGGATAGGTGGGAAAGAATGTACTGTGATCATAAGTGGTAGAGTATTGTTTACCCTTAGCTGGTGTCGCTGAAGTACTTGCCAGAGTGGTACCAGGTGGTACTGTGGTTTCTTCTGCAGGGAGTATCTCCTCTGTTTTAGAAGAAAAATTACCATAAAATGATTCATCTAAAACAGTGTCGGAGCCTCTTTTTCGTCTGTTTGTAGAGGAGGATTCTGGATATGGTTCAGCTTGAATCACTTCGTCAACAAATTCTGAGTCGTCGGAATCGTTAAATTCTTCATAGTCAGATTGATCAGAGAGAACGTTTATTTGTTCTTCTTAATCACTATCACTTTCAGATATAGTTGTTTGATATCCGAAGTGTGTAAGGAGATCTTCATTTTGTAAAGAATTATCTCTAATCTGATTGATGATGTGGTTACTTTCATCAATAGATAGATTTGGATTAACATACATCTGTCTTAGACAATCTAAAAAGTCGACGATTTTGTTAAATTCATCACGATTGTAATTCTTTGACTTTTTAGCATGAATTACAAGTATATCCTTAATCCCATAGTAAAGGTTTTTTTACCTTTATTGTGGAGGTAGAAGTAGATTGTTTATCTACCTTTGGAGGAGGAGGATCTGGATCAGGAGGATAAAGATCAAATAACTTAGATTTCTTCAATTTTTCTAAATCGAGAATCAGTTGGTTAATCAGAACTTTTAGATCCTAATTATTAGTTTATTGGATAAGTAGTGTTAACATATCCAACTTTTCATTTAAGGATACCATTCCTTGTTGTAAATCATCGATAGATGTTTTTATTTGAGAGTTCAAAGATTCGAGGCTATTTTGAATTTGTTATTCCAATCATTAACCATATCAATTAAAAAATTCATTCCTGCACCAATATGGTTTAGATTGAGCAGATTTGAAGTTTCAAAGTGTGGAATATGAGGACATTTATTTAGGTATTTTCTCACTATAGTACATATACAGCTTACAGACTTCTGTTGTGCTATGAAAAACAGTTAATGGTTCTTAAGACCTTTTGATTCTATTCATTCCAGAATTACTTTGCTTTCCATTTATGCATGGTGGTTTTATTCTAGGATGTAATTTTATTTACTCCTATCTGCCTCTGCAACTAAAAGAAAAAATAATTTCTTTAACTGCAAAAGATAATACAGTTGTAGAAATCCTTATTCGGGAAAATCTAGCCTCTGTATGCGACAGTAACTTTTCTCCACCCAAAGAGAAAATGATTTTTTAGTTTTAACTGAAAAACATTTGTTATACGCTATTTTAAGACAAAATTTCTCAGGCATTCCTTTAAATCTCTAGAAACGAAGCCCTCATTTTTACAGTTAAAGCTTAAGGATTCTAATGTCATCATCAGAGTAAAATCCATGATATATCTCAAAAAAGATATAGATGAGTTTGATGATTAACTTCAAGATCTTCTGGAAAAGAAGCTCATTGAACGTACTAAAAGTCCTCATAGTAACCCCGCTTTTATAGTAAGAAACTATAGTGATGTTAAAAGAGGAAAAACCCGTATGGTAATTAACTATAAGAGGCTTGATGAACATTTAATTTTTGATGGATATTTTATTCCTCGAAAAGAGGTTCTCATGAATCAAACTCGCGGAGCAAAAATCTTCAGCAAGTTTAATTGCAAAGAAGGTTTTTGGCAAATAAAATTATGAAAAAAATCGAAGCCACTAATTGCTTTCAGCACACTATGAGGTCATTATCAGTGGACTGTAATGCCATTCGGTCTCAATACTACACCTCAAATATATCAAAGATGGATGGATAAGATCTTTAATGACCTTAAAGATTTTGTTATCATATACATCGATGATATCTTGGTCTTTTCTAAAACAACAGAAGGTCATAAGAAACATTTGCAACTTCTATCTGATAAATTGCACAAACATAGAATTATTTTATCACCAAACAAAATAGAAGTTGAAAGAGAATCTATTGATTTTTTAGGTCTAGTTTTAACTCAAAAAGGGATAAAACTACAAGATCACATTATTATAAAAATTCGTGATTTTCCTGATGAAATTCAAGATAAAAAGCAACTTCAAAGTTTTCTCGGTATCTTAAATTATGGTCGTACTTTTATTAAAGGGTTGTCTCAAAAAGAAATTCCTTTAATAAAAAAACTCCAAAAAGATAAAGTCTTTGAATGGACTGATGACGACAAGAAAATCATTCAACAGATAAAAAGAGATCTCGTGAACATCTCTGAAGTTTATTTTCCTCAAACAGGAGATAAACTTATTCTCGAAACCGATGCCTCAGATTTATGCTAGGGATGTGTTTTAAAAGCTATTCCACAAGACAAGTGGAATGAAACTGTGTTCACAAATCACCAAATACGAGCCCGAAATGCTCCTATTCCAAAGAAGCTTCAAAAAGAAGAATTGATTTGTGGTTATAATTGTGGAATGTTTAAACCAAATGAACAGAATTATATTATTTGTGAAAAAGAATGGAAAATGCATCAATTAGACTGTAATAAGAAATTCAGGCAACACCTAAGTGCTCTTACTTCTCTTATCACTAAACAAACAGCCATGACTGAAGAGCATAAAAAACTTTGCGTCCAGATATGTTTAACAATTCATTGGGAAAAAGAATTTTCTCTTACTCATATTAATTGTTTTCTAAAACTTGCCCAGTTAGTTGGTGAAAATGATTTTCCAAAAAATACTTTTGCAAAAATCAACAAAACATGTCTTCTTGAAAAAGCAAGAAACATGTTCCCTCTCGAATTGTTTAAAATCATCCTCTGCAAAACAGAAGATCATTTTACAACAATAAATTTTTTCTATCTGGCCATGATCTATACCAGAAATTTTCCTAAATTAACTCTTTTCATTGTCCCTGCTTTTGAATGGAACCTGTTGATTGGGGAGTAATTAACAAAATTACTTTCTCCTCACATGATTGCACTTCATGGAACGCTTTTCTAGCAATGATCAAAACCATGATATACAAAATAATAGCTCATTGGAAATTTAGTTGCAACATGACGTTCTGGATTTCCAGTTCTCTTGGTTGGCGAGAAAAAACAAAATTTTTCCAGCCTTATCAGAACTAGTTTCTCAAAACCACCGAAGATAGTGAATTCAATCATCATCTAATATTAAATTCTTATCAAATTGTAGACAAAGTCAAGCCCTTTGAACTTGCAAACAAAAGTCTACTACATCTCAGGCACAAAGTAATTACAATTAACATCTCTCAAATAGAAGATATAAAGCTGCATACCATTTGCGATAGCAGAAGACTTTTTGTCACCCAACTGTACATGGACTATCCAGAATATGGTCAAGATCAGTGTCTCGAATCTATTAAATTCTTAACAAAAATTAAAAATCACAATAGATGTCCACCCTGATATCATCATAGGTGCAGAACAAACAGAAGTTGATTGGCATAAACAATACGCTCAAAGTCCAGTCAGCAGTCCTCCTTTAAATGAGTATGAACTCCATAATCTCATCAATGCCATAGAAGATTGACAGTATCTCCTTATTGATTATGACAAGAAGATATGTCACATCTATTATTCATCAACAGTGAAAAGTGGCCGACAAAGCACTATTCATGAACAGTGAAAACAGATTCCATCTTATTTGACATTATTCATGAACAATACTTTTACTATTCATCAAATAGTAAAAAGTGCTTTTTAGTTTCTATTTAAACTGAAGCTTAGTTTAGCATTCGGCATCTAAAGTTTTCATAGTTTTTTTCTCTCACTCTTGTAAACATTCTTAGTTCTTATATTTCCACAGTTGTAGTGTAATTGGTATCAGAGCTTGAACTACAAGCTTGGATTATCATTGTAAGTTTGTTTTTATATTTCAGTTCGATTACAGTATCTTTTATTGTGCTTGGTTTTTTGTTAAGAATCTCATATGTTTGATTTCTGTTTAAAGCCCATACTTTCTTATTCCAAGCTATTATCTGTGTGATTTTTGAAGCTTGTCTTGAGGAAATCGGTTTTAGGCACCTAAACATAATCAAAAGGTCTTAAAAACCATTAACTATTTTTCATGGCACAACAGAAGTCTGTAAGCTATAAATGTACTATAGTAGGAAAAGACCCAAATAAATGTACTCATATTCCACACTTTGAAACTTCAGAATTGCTCAATCTAAACTAGATTGGTGCATGATTGAATTTTTTTAATTGATATGGTTAATGATTGGAATAACAAATTCTAAAATAGCCTCGAATCATCTAACTCTCAAATAGAAACATCTATCGATGATTTACAACAAGGGATGGTATCCTTCAATGAAAAGTTGGATATGTTAACACTGCTTATCCAGCAAATTGATAATCAGGATCTAAAAGTTCAGATTAACTAAATGATTCTCGATTTAGAAAAATTGAAGAAAGATTCAGATAATATTCTTTACGAAATATCTAGTGAATCAGAATCTAGCGACTATGATGAAGAAGTTTACATGCTCAATTTTACTTCTCATCCTGAAGAAAAATCCTCCAACATTAAACTAAGTAATGTTATTGGAGAAGAAGTTCAGTTTACGAATAAACAACTCATTCAATTCGCTAAACTACAAAAGCTGAAAAAAGAAGATCTATACAAGACTTCTAAGTTCTCACAGATCTTTTAAAAAAGGATCTTTGAGCAATTTAGCGGAGATATCTCGGTTGATTACACAACGTCCAATGGTATGCCCAATTTCAACATCTTTAGCCAAGAAAAGGTTGCTAGATAGAGAACTCAATATCCTCAAGTTAGATATATTCATATAGGAATGATCCAGTTCAAGATTACGTCTTTATTTCGAAAAGGAACTAATCAACCTATTCTGGTTCTTGTTATGGACAATAGACTCCATGACCCAATTGACGCCTTGATCGGAGGCGTTCAATCTAATTTAGTTAACAATGTTATTTGGTTTAAATTAACACCAAATTACTTTGTTTCCATCAATGATCCAAACAAAGAAAAGGATCCGGTTCAAGATTACGTCTTTATTTCAAAAAGGAACTGATCAACCTATTCTGGTTCTTGTTATGGACAACAGACTCCATGACCCAATTGACGCCTTAGTCGGAGGCGTTCAATCTAATTTAGTTAACAATGTTATTTGGTTCAAATTAACACCAAATTACCTTGTTTCCATCAATGATCCAAAAATAGAAAAGGTTTTGAAAGTTAAAATCAAACTCTTAAATCTTCAGATGGATCATGACTCTCTAAGTTTAGGAATTCAATGGAAAGTTGTCTACGAACTAACCAAAGAACCTGGAACTTCTACCCTTCCAATTGACCCCAAACTGGTCACTCTTTTTGAACCTCGACCTTTCGATTCAATAATTGAACCAAAATTATTGAAATAGACAGATCTAGAGATACCAAGAAATTGGTTTTTCGAAGATACCAATACAGAAAAGAAGGTACTAATAGAGGAACCAACAATTACCACTATTCAAGCTTCCGAACTGCATGTGATGTTTTCAATTTTCAGCATTTTTCATTTTTCTGGAATTTTGTTGGTGTAAGGGCATTTTCGTCTTTTCACGTTTTGCGTACGGGACTTTAGTTGGGTCCATGTAATACCCCTAGTTTTCAAAAGGATAAGATTGGAATTTAAATTTTGTTCTATGTACAATTTTAATTTGATTATGTGGCTAGGTGCTTATGTGTCAAATTGGTTATGTGTTTAATTATTTTATTTTTACTTGATTTAATTGTTCATAGTGTATTTGAATTTTCCGTATCTGATTAATTAGTCTATTTGATTTAATTGTGGTTAGTTGCTTTATTTTTATTTTTAGCCAATTGGATGGGTTGGATTACATGGGTACGGTTAATACTCATGATTTTCTATTCATGTATTTATGGGGATATATGTATTTTTGGGTTAATTTAATTATAAGGAATTATTAATAATTAAATTAGAAAATTATTATTAAATGAATATTATAATTTTAGGGTTTAGTTTAATCTCACGAGTTAGCCAACTTAGTATAAATTTATTTTTTTTCCCGTCTCCTCTCAGAATTGGAATTAGGTTTTCTTTAAGCCTATATAAATACAACAATAGGTCGTCTTAGGGTTGGAAAATAAACACAGACCCTATTCACGTATATAAGGGTTTATTTTATAGAGAGCTTTTAGAGTGAAAACAGAGAGAGGGTCTGAGGAAAACAGAGTAACCTAGGTAAGGGTTTCGGCTGCTGATTAGGGTTTGGACTTAGGAGAAAGGAAGGCTGAGCAGTAGAAGGTGGAGTTAACAGTACTCGGACGTTGTCGGAAAGTTTAGGAAGACGGCGATATGGTTTTGAATCCAAAACTGTAAAGGCAAGTTCTATTCTATCTCTCTCCCCTTGGCCTGTGTTCTGTGCACTCTTAGATGGTCTCTAGGGTTTTAATTAAATATTAATTGAGTTTTTGCATACCTATCATATGCCAATATAATCATCTGTATATGTTTACAATATGTCTGAAATTTTCCTCGCATCTCTGTTCTTCGTGGTTAGTTTTAAAGCATGAAACTGTTGTGGTTTTAATTATTGTTGTTGTACTTACTGTTGTAAACCAAGTACTGGGATGGCAATGTATAAATATTAGGCTGTTAAAGTTAGTCTTAAGGTAGAACAGAAGGGTAGGAAGAGGCCGAAGATGAACAGATGATGCAAAACGAAGCAGGAATGAGCAGCTCTTAGAGAGGGGAAGAGAGAGACGGCTCCAGAAGTGGGGAGCCGGCTCCCCCTTTGCAGAGCCGGCTACAAGGGCTAGCGAGCCGGCTCTAGGATGCTTGGAGCCTGCTCCACTTTTTTTTAGAGTAGGCTCTATGATGGTTTTCATGTACAGGGTTGTTTGGATGGGTTCTGGAGTAGTTTTTAGGCTCTGTTTGGAACTATGTGGACGATTCTTGAATCTGGAACTGTGTGGGAAGTAAACTAAAATGATTAACATGTGACCTAGGTATTGCTATAAGCTCTCAGTGCATAAGAGATGCAATTATGCAAGAGGAATAGGAAGCAAAGGAGAAGGCTCAAAGGAAGAAAGAGAAGGCTCTAAAATGTGGAGCCTGCTCTAGGTGGTTTAGAGCCTTCTCCAGTTTTTTAGAGAAGGCTCTATGTGGTTTAGAGCCTTCTCCAATTTTTTGGAGAAGGCTCTTTTCAATAGTGTTTTCAGAATTTTATTTTTTACGAACTGTATTGTTACTGTTGGAGCATGGTAACTGTTTTGTTGACTCTGGGGTTTTACAGAGGGATTATAAGGTTGGTTTAGGGTGTTATTAAATCTTTAAATTGAGTAAGGTTGACCTTTAAGTGAATGGAATTAACTGTGCGCTAATTAACAACTTTGCATGCGGTTAACGGCTGGAAGGAAGTTTATTGTCTAGTTTTAATTTGACAATTTAGGGTGCTATATAATGATTCTAAATTTAATTTAAAAGCACAGTGAAGTCTTTTAAATTAATAAATTGGACTTGGGGCATAGTGCATGGCTCTGTGCTAAAAGATAAGATAGAATACAAGTATACAACTTAGTACGTTGTTACCGGATGGAAGGAATTAAATTGCTTAAATTAATGTACCGATTTATTGGACTATAATATGATTATAGAATTTATTTTAAATGCATGATAGAGTCATTGATGTATTAGATTTGATCTATGCATGCTCTGGATGGTAGTTGCTGAATTATTAATTGTTTCCTGCAACTATATGGTTTAACTCTTGGATTTAAATTGCTGAAACTTTAAATATGTTTCTGCAATTATTTGGATATTTGGTTTTGGACTGTAAATTACTTGCTTATTATTTATATGTTGTAATTTACATGGATATGGAGGATTGTATGCACTAGTATGGGACGGTGACATACTAGATATGGTTTAGCTGAAAACACTAATTCCTACCTTATAAATTTTAATTGGTGAACAGTTTTACCTGTTCAATCAATTATATGGATTTTGTGGATTGTATGCACCGGTTTAGATTTTGAAATTCTTGACCCATTTCAAGGGTTTTGCTCATTTTAGAGGTAGAGGCCTTTAATTCATGAGATCTTGTACCTTAGTGAGTTAATTATCTTTACTTGTTATTTAACATGATTAGATTATGTAGACTCTAGCAAATCGTTGGTTATGTTTATACGTTAATTGTGATCATGTGTGTTAATTGTGATGCCGGTTATGTTTGAGGGCGGTGCAGATCCAATGGTAGCAGACGACTACATGGATCAAGTTGAAACTCAGTTGAACTTAATGGATGTGACAGAGGATCACTTGAAGATCATCCTAGCAGCTTACAAGTTTGCTAAGGATGCCAAGCTTTGGTGGAAAACGGTTACGAATCGGCATAATGTGGAAGAGATGAGTTGGGACAAGTTCAAGGAGCTATTTTACGAGAAGTATTTTTTGATTTCTAAAAGATAGGAGTTAAAAGACCAGTTTCTTGGCCTTATCCAAGGCAATATGTTAGTGGCGGAGTATGAGAACAAATTCACTTCATTTTCTCGCTTTGCTCCGAAAATGGTGAGAGATGAAGTTGACAAGACTCGAAAATTTGTCTCTGGACTCAATGATCGAATGAGGCTGTTGATAACAACATAGTTCATCAAGGTTTATTCTGAAGCAGTAGAAAGGGCTTTGATGCTTGAGGCTGATATCAAAGATAAGGATGCAAGGAGGGAACAGTGAAAACAAAAGAGAGGTGTAGGGCCATCTTCAGAAAGATCTTCTTGGAAAAAAACCAAGGGTGGTTTGTTTCAGTTTTAGGGGTAGCAGTCCGCACGATCTGCTCCTATCACTCCTATACCAGCTGAGTTTGACAGGAGTGGAATTGTTTGTTTTCAGTGTCAGCAGCCTGGGCATTACAAGTCTAGTTATCCCATGAGATCGTCTTCAGTTTCTTTAGCTCCAAAGGCCTACTATGGGTGTGGCCACCATGGTCACTTGATTCGAGACTGTTCGAGTCATGGAGCAGGCACCGGTAGTGGCAGAGGATCATAACAGAGGCTGTCACAGTCGATTATAGTTCAGTCAGGTTTTAGACCACCGCCATCACCACAGCCTACTATGTCTTCTCAGGGTTCATGATCCATTAGGAGGGATACTCCTACTATGCCAGCGCAGTAGTTCGGTATTCAGGTTGGCAGTTCTCAGGAACAAGCACCACATGGCCGTGTCTTTGCACTTGCACCGACTGATGCATCTTTTGGACCATTAGTTCTCCGAGGTATCTTTCCAGTGTTTGGTTCTTGGGCTCATGTTTTGTTTGACTCTGGTGCATCCTATTCCTTCATTTCATCATCATTTGCACTTACATCGGGGTTAGAGGTTAGTTTCATGGATCAGGCGTTGTGTGTTGATACGCCAGTTAGGATTTCAGTGTCTTTGAGCCGAGTTATACGAGATTGTTCCATTGTGATAGTTGTACGGGCTTTTATGTCTGACCTTATCCTCCTGGAGATGACTACCTTTGATGTCATTCTCGGGATGGATTGGTTGGTTTTCTTTCGTGCCACAATTGATTGTTTCAGAGGTAAAGTTACAGTTTGCACTCCTGAGGGAGATTGTTTCTTTTTCACGGGAGATCGGAGTGATTCCCAGCCTTCATCATTGTATGGAATTCGTGAACGAAGTTGTAGAGATTATTTCTTGGCTAGTCTTCTAGCCGAAGAAGATGATGTTGTGGGAGAAGACTATCCGGAGGTAGTTCGTGATTTTCTGGACGTGTTTCTAGAGGATTTGACAAAGTTGCCTCCACACCGAGAAGTGGAGTTTACTATTGACTTGATGCCCGGTACCACGCCGATTTCTATGGCACTGTATCATATGGCACCAGTTGAGTTGGAAGAGTTAAAGAAACAGCTTGATGATTTGAGGATGAAAGGTTTCATCCGATCGAGTGTGTCGTTGTGGGGCACACCGGTCTTATTTGCTAAAAAGAAAAATGGTTCTTTAAGGTTGTGATTACCAGAAGTTGAATCATGCCACCATCAAGAACAAGTATCCTTTACCAAGGATAGATGATTATTTGACCAGTTGAAGGGAGCTAGTTCTTTCTCAAAGATTGATTTGAGGTCTGGTTATTATCAGTTGCGGGTTAGGGATGAGGATATCCCGAAGACAGCGTTCCGTACACGGTATGGACACCATGAGTTCTTTGTTATGCCTTTTGGCTTGACTAATGCGCCAGCGGCATTCATAGACTTGATGAACCGCGTCTTTCACGATTACTTCGACCAATTTGTGGTAGTTTTTGTGAACGACATTCTTATGTACTCACGGACTCGGGAGGAGCACGAGATCCAATTGAGTGTTGTTTTACAGATTTTGCGGGAACACCAATTATATGCCAAATATGAGAAGTATGAGTTTTAGCTACAAGAGGTAAAGTTTTTGGGGCATGTTGTTTCGAAAGGAGGAGTGCCAGTAGATCCATCAAAGATAGAAGCTGTTTTGAATTGGGAGCAACCCAAGAATGTGTTTGAAATCCGGAATTTCCTTGGCCTAGCGGGTTACTATCGGAGATTTGTGAAAGATTTCTCCCGTTTGGCAGCTTCTATGACCCGATTGACCCAAAAGGATCAAGTTTGTGTGGAATGAAGCCTGTGAGTCATCTTTTCAAGAGCTGAAGACAAGATTGACTACAGCTCCAATGTTAGTGATACCTAAGCGTGGCTTGGGTTATGTGATCTATTGTGATGCTTCACGTGATGGGTCGGGATGTGTGTTGACGAAAAATGGTAGAGTAGTGGCTTGTGATATTTCTGATTTTCAGCATTTTCGTTTTCTGGAATTTCATCGCTGTGAGGGCATTTTTGTCTTTTCACATTTTTCGTACGGGATTTTAGTTGGGTCCATTTGCATTTTTGTGCATATTAATTTATGTGGATTTAGTGGTATTTATATGTAGTGCATTTATGTTTATATGGTGTATAATGAAGGAATAAAGAAAAAGAGAAAAGAAAAGATATTGGAGGGACCCACCACTAAGCACTAAGTGGTCTAGAGACCACATCTTAACCTCATTTTTCACTCTCTCTCCCGAAAGTCTCTCTCTACCCTCTTTCTTTGCATTTTTCTTGCTTTCTCTCAAGCAAACTTTGAATCAAGATTACTCTTTCAATCCTTCGAATTTTTAAGTGCCGTTTGAGGCAAAACGAAGAGCACGACAAGCTCTACACGTGAGTACCAACAATTTCAGCTTTGGGCCTCCATAGGGTTTTCAAAATTTGGAAACTATTTTAAGAGTTTTGCACAAACTTGAGGTAGGGGCTTCCTAATCCGCATATTATTGCACTTTTGTGAGTTAAATTACTTGAATTGTGACTTAACATGCTTATTTGTGCTAATTGTAGTTTAAAATGATTTAATTGTGTATATGTGGTTAGGTGAGGACATGTATTAAATGTATTACGTGGAAAGCATGCTTACATGATGAATTTCTATGCTTATTATGTTGTTTATATGCTATGAATGATGGATGAAGGCATGCTTCGTTGTGTTATGTGAAAATCCCTTATTGTTAAAGCATTAGTATGAGACATGCATGTAAGTCATTGGGTGTCATGATGGGTAATGTTTTGGATAAAGTAAAAAGGGGATTTTTGGGAGAAAATTATTTTGAATCGGTTTTAAGAAAACCCGGTCGCTGCGGGGGTACCAAAGGGCTGGAGTGTTAATATAGCTTAGAGGGAACTAGGGAGTCGCCCTAGCGTGATTGAGCTAGCTGGGCCCCATAATGACGCCGCGAGGGTACCAAGGGTCAGGGACACTAGCCAATCCTTCTCTCGTGTCGCTACGGGGTCACCAAAGGGCGGGTTATATTAACAGTTTGAAAGTGATATTTTAAATGTGAAAAATGGGGAGCGACATCAGCATGCATTGTATCCCCATTGCATCATATTATTTATGTTGAGATTGGAAACCATGTTGTAATTTTTCGACATTGTATGACCCCGATTTCCATGGTTCTATTCTTTGTTTTGGATTCAAGGGGACTCAAGAGGTGCGTCTTAAGCGCCACTTACTGAGCAAATTGCTCACCCCACCATATTTAAATTTTTTCAGGTACCTCATGCTTGAGAGCACTTAGGAAGCATTTTGGATGTATTTTTGTAAAGCTTGAACTTACTTTGTAAAGATATTGACTTAGGATGTATTACTTTTGCAGCATGTAAAATATTTGGACTTCAACATGTACATGGCTAGTGGGGTAATGTAATTAAGTTTTACCATCATTTAATCCTTTAGTGTATTTTAGTAACGTGTGGTAAATTATGTTAACGTTGTAGTTGTTGTTATTGTGGATGTTGAAATGTATTTACGTATGTACATGAGTGTAGTGGTGTGGGTGATTGGCTTTTAAAGTTGGTGTATCTCGGTGACAGTGAGTGAGGATGACCCAAACCAGTCGACGTAAAATTCCATACGTTGACCGAGTTGCATGAACCAGTCGATGTGTAGCTTCCCACACGTCGATCGGTATTCTGACAGTAAGCTTTTCACTGTACACGTTCCAAACCAGTCGACCGGTATCTCGGCAGTGGGTTTTTCCACTGTTCATAACCTAAACCAGCTGACGTGTAATGCATATACGTCGATCAGTTCTTGTCCCATAAACATTCTTCTTTTAATTTTCCTAATTACACTTTGGCACCTAATTGTATTTACCTTATAGCCCAATCAAAGTACAATAAATATATTTTGACCACCGAAAAAACTTTATTGTCCCGGACCTTATTTTATTTATTACGTGATGCAAGTAAATGACTATTATGCCCTTGAGTCTCAAATTATTGAATTATAGCAAATTACCATCTTGCCCCTTTTGGACCTTGATAATTGATTTTAATGTGAATGGACCGTATTACCCTTGGATGATTCTGGGTCGGGTAGGGACCCGTTTAATGATCCGGATCTATGAGGATTTAGGTCGTTACAGAATGGTATCAGAGCCATGGTTCGAAAACCTTAGAATGACGGGTAGAGGCCTTTGTAGGATTGCATGGGAAGTTGTTTGCATTGCGTAAGAGATTAATCATTACGTGTTTAGATATTTGAAGAAGCATGCTAAAACGTTTACTTGCCTATGTGCTACATGTTAAAGTGTTTAAATGTTTGAGCAGCATGCCTACTTGTTTACTTACTTACCTGTTTAATTGCCTACATGTAAATTTGTTTATGAGATCACATGCTTATATGTTATATGTGTGTAGCACTAACTTAAGTGATCCCCGGGTATGTGTTATGTCTTCAGTGCGTAATTGTTTAGCATGCACGTTTTTATATTGTATTAGTCTACGAGTTGTCACCTTCGACTGGGAAAGGCATTAGTGTTGTGAGCATGGGTGATATGAATAGCACGATCTTTTGAATCTGGTTTAATCTGGACGCGTTGTTTCATTAGGAGTCTTTCCCTAGAGACTAGTAACGGTGGAAGGGTTTGATCTTAGGCATCTTCTGGGATGGAGGTTTTCATTTTCTTTTACGGGCAAGAGTTTGTATTGTGTTTCCTCAGTGTGGTGAGTGGACTCTTGGGATGAGGATTTGTAGGGTATGATGTGTGAGTCATGGGATCCTTCCATGTAAGCAAAGTTGATCGGATGTCATAGGACTTGAGGTGGTATGTAGAGGGTGACTTGTGAGGTTCTAGCGTTGTACAGGTTGAGCAAGGCTGGTTTTTAGATTTTTATTTAGAAGTTCATTAATATTTAAGATTGCGAATTTTCTCTTAGATTGTCGTTTTGGGAGTAAATGTTGAGGTTGATCTTGAGTTGGCGACGGGATGAGTAAGTTGCACCTTTTGTTATGATTTCCAGTGAGGAAGATAGAAACTAAGTGTGATGTTGTTTGGTGACCATAGAGTATTGGTCACAGATTGTGTTGAGCCAGGATGAGGAGTGACCTCTTGGGCTTGGTGGCCTGTTCTATTTGATTTCTTTGTTTTGTGGCCCTATGGGAGGGTGTGCGTGAGCGTGTGCAGGTGGCACCAGAAGGCTACCATACTGAGCGAGCTGCGTACACATAACTCTGATGAAATCAATGTGAACATTCCATTGTGTTGGATGGTAGCCTTAGCGACTGTTTGGGAAATGAAAGTGTTAGGGGCATAGGAATTGTATATCCTGTTGTTTGGTCAGAAAGGTCAATGTGATTGACCATTTAGCGTAGTGTTCGTTTTCCTCTTAGGGACTGTTTCTGTAGTGTGCCACGTATGATTCTTTTTCTTGTAACGGGTTGTTGACTATGGTGTTGGGTATTATGAATGACGTGTGTTTTCATGTCAAGTTAGCTTCACTTCTAAAGGATCGGTTGATAGTGGAAGCTTGTTGTTTCCAAGGATTTGGAGGAGTTGTGCAGTTATTTTGGAAAAGAATGATCATGGGGGTGTTGGAAATTGAGGTTCTTAAGTTGAAGAGTGGGTCAGATTAGGGGTGACCCCATTATTCGGGAGGAAAGTGGTGATTGATTGCATTGTTGATGGTTTTAAAGAATAAACGGGTGTGAAGCATTCTGGAACTTTAAGCTCATTTTTGTTTTGAAGATTTGTCAGCATGGCATTGCCGTATGGATGATCTTTTCTAGTGGTATGTGGTGGTTGTTACGGGGGAGTATCGAGAATAATGGTTATTTTCTTGTTAGCATGGTAATGTCTCAAGAATACTTGGGGAGGAATCGCTTAGTAATGGTTTGATAGTCCGGTGGGATGATAGGTTTGGATTGTGGTTTGGAAAGAATGGTGGTTAAGGTGTTATGAAGTGATGTTCTGCATTAATGAGTATAATGGACTGAGGTATGGTCCGAATGTAGGCTGAAAATTATGAGTGTTGTTGTGTGTTGATAGGTATATGATGGGATTATGCATCAGTCGAGGTAATGGTGGACAATTTAATCTTTAGAACCAGACAAATAGGTGTTGCCATGTAGGCATCTTTTTCCTTAAGGAGTCAATGGGTTATTGTGACTGAGGTCACGGGTCTTGCACGTACAGTGATTGAGGCAGTGTAAACTTCAAAGGGTAAAGATGGAGCAGGTGATCAGGTGTCATTGTATTTCAAGTTTCGCATTGGGAGATTATCGGGTAAGATGGGACGCAGTGTCCAACGTACAGTGATGGTTCTTAGTATCAGTATGTTAAGAGCATTGGTGTTTTTATCTGATTAGTTTTGGTTAGCATAGTGTTGCGGAGAAGTGTGTGCGAGGTTTTTGTGTTAATTGTATAGGACGGTCCGGTAATGGGAGTTCGCTTAGATTGGTGCTCGTGGTTCCGTATACGTTCCAAGTTGGTTCTTCTCCTTGGGTAGAAGGAGTTCATTTCATCTCAGGTGAGATTGGGTGTCCATGGTTGGACCACTGGTGAGTAGTGTGTCATAGGGTGTCTGGTTCATAAGGTACGAGTTGTTGGTCTCTTGTGAGAGCGGGGTCTATTACCCTTCCGTTTATTCTAGTCTTGGCAAGGATGTCGTTTATTGTGGGTCTTGTCTATGTCTAGGAGTTGTGCGCGTCCGTGGACGGACGGATGGATTTGTGAGTTGGTGTTACGCTGTTAGAGTTCTGCGATTGAGGTTCTGATTAAAGGGGTCGACTTACTTCCACGGAAGGAGGTATAGCCTTTAGTTTTGTGGTATTTGTTTTAAGAATGGTTTTGACTGGTAGGATATGAGGCACGGGTTACCGAATGGGGATTGTGTTTCTAATGTTTGTTAATTGCGGTGGCTGCAAGGATACTGTCATGAATAAAAGGTTGAGGATGAATAGGTGATGTGATGTGATTCATGTGTTCAAATATTTTTTATAGGTGATTGATTCTAGCGATGTCTTGAGGACAGGTGTTGGTATTGTTGGATGTTTTGCAGTTAGGGAATGATTATGGGATTCCATTAAGGGTAATAAGAATGATTGATTTTGGTTTTGAGATCTTGGGTATGGGATGGTTGTGTTGAATGTTTTGACGAGGTCAGAATTAAATCGAATGATGTTATGAAATTATTTACCTGGTAGTGGTATTATGAGAAGATTTGAGAGCTTTGATGTTAGTCGGTGATTAAGACAGTTAGTGCCGTGTTGTTCTTGTTTATTATGGTTATGTGATTGGGATATGATTGGGATTCTGAGGATATGTTTGTGATTGTATGGTTGTTGGGGTTATATAGAGCAACGGATTGATGAGAGAGTAGATCTCGTGATTGCTTTGAGAACTTTATTGGGATGTGTTTGAGGTTTAGACAAGAGGATAGGAACGACGTCTGTGTTGAGATTGGATCGATGATGAGAATGGCCTGGCCAACCATTTCTCCTAAATTAATCCTTCTTTAGCATGATGTCGGTTCAAAGGTCAATAATTGTTTCGAGTTGTCATAAATAGTGAGAGTACGGTATCGCAGGTTGAGTTGGTGTGATAGTGTGGATTCAAGTGCTTGTCTCAGGAAATGAGGTGTATTAGATGGCACCAAGTGTCCGATAAAAGGTTTGTGATACGATCATTGATTATTGAAGATCTTGTTTTGAAAATTTATGTCCTGGGCACTGGATAATACGTTTATTATTTTGGTGACTCATGATTATGTAGTCGTAAGGAGATTCATTGTTTAATTATCTTAAGGTTGTTGAGTGTAATGATTGCCAAATGGTGCGGTTAGTGGTCGGTTGTACTATTAGGTGATGATGTAGTTAAGTATTTGATTTGTCAGGGATGTGTAAATTAGAGTTGAAATTGATTGAGAGATGGGTGGGACTCCTTGTTTGTGGTTTAGTATGTGTGTTCTTTAGAGGATGAGTTGTGGCTGGAAATAGTCTTAATTGGTGATTTGGTGACTGTTTTTCTTTTGGGTTGGGAGCCTTTCGTGGCAGTGTTGAGTGGATCGATGTCCATTATGAGTCAGGCGTTTGGTTTGGTCTGTCTTATGTTATGATGAGGTAAGAAATGAGTATCGTTTTGGGTTTTGGTGACAGTGGTGTGTACTTGTCTGACGACATCCGATGTCAAAGGCAACAATATCGTTGGGTTCATAGTCTCAGAGTTATAAGGTGTTCTTGGAGAATGTGTGGCTATTGACCTTCTTCTTAAATAGGGTAGATTTTGAGGACGAAATCTCTTTAAGGAGGGTAGATTTTGATGTTTCTGATTTTCAGCATTTTCGTTTTCTGGAATTTGATCGCTGTGAGGGCATTTTTGTCTTTTCACATTTTTCGTACGGGATTTTAGTTGGGTCCATTTGCATTTTTGTGCATATTAATTTATGTGGATTTAGTGGTATTTGTATGTAGTGCATCTATGTTTATATGGTGTATAATGGAGGAATAAAGAAAAAGAGAAAAGAAAAGATATTAGAGGGACCCACCACTAAGCATTAAGTGGTCTAGAGACCACATCTTGACCTCATTTTT
Source organism: Cornus florida (assembly GCF_030987335.1). Lineage (NCBI taxonomy): Eukaryota > Viridiplantae > Streptophyta > Magnoliopsida > Cornales > Cornaceae > Cornus > Cornus florida. The sequence continues at coordinate 17,027,724 of NW_026775574.1, forward strand.
CACTCTCTCTCCCGTAAGTCTCTCTCTACCCTCTTTCTTTTGCATTTTTCTTTCTTTCTCTCAAGCAAATTTTGAATCAAGATTACTCTTTCAATCCTTGGAATTTTTAAGTGCTGCTTGAGGCAAAACGGAGAGCACGACGAGCTCTACGCGTGAGTACCAACAATTTCAGCTTTGGGCCTCCATAGGGTTTTCGAAATTTGGAAACCATTTTGAGAGTTTTGCACAAACTTGAGGTAGGGGCTTCCTAATCCGTATATTATTGCACTTTTGCGAGTTAAATTACTTGAATTGTGACTTAACATGCTTATTTGTGCTAATTGTAGTTTAAAATGATTTAATTGTGTATATGTGGTTAGGTGAGGACATGTATTAAATGTATTACGTGGGAAGCATACTTACATGATGAATTTCTATGCTTATTATGTTGTTTATATGCTATGAATGATGGATGAAGGCATGCTTCGTTGTTATGTGAAAATCCCTTATTGTTAAAGCATTAGTACGAGACATGCATGTAAGTCATTGGGTTTCATGATGGGTAATGTTTTGGATAAAGTAAAAAGGGGATTTTCAGGAGAAAATTGTTTTGAATCGGTTTTGAGAAAACCCGGTCGCCGCGGGGGTACCAAAGGGCCGAAGTGTTAATATAGCCTAGAGGGAACTAGGGAGTCGCCCTAGCTTGATTGATCTAACTGGGCCCCATAATGACGCCGCGGGGTACCAAGGGTTAGGGATACTAGCCAATCCTTCTCTCGTGTCGCTGCGGGGTCACCAAAGGGCTGGTTATATTAACAGTTTGAAAGTAATGATTTTAAATGTGAAAAATGGGGAGCGACATCGGCATGCATTGCATCCCCATTGCATCATATTATTTATGTTGAGATTGGAAACCATATTGTAATTTTCCGACATTGTATGACCCCGATTTCCATGGTTCTATTCTTTGTTTTGGATTCACGGGGACTCAAAAGGTGCGTCTTAGGCGCCACTTACTGAGCAAATTGCTTACCCCACCATATTTAAATTTTTTCAGGTCATGACAAGGAGTTGGCGGATGATAATCCACCTCATGCTTGAGAGCACTTAGGAAGCATTTTGGATTTATTTTTGTAGAGCTTGAACTTACTTTGTAAAGATGTTGACTTAGGATGTATTACTTTTGCAACATGTAAAATTTTTGGACTTCAGCATATACATGGCCAGTCGGGTAATGTAATTAAGTTTTACCATCATTTAATCCTTTAGTGTATTTTGGTAACGTGTGGCAAATTATGTTAACGTTGTAGTTGTTGTTATTGTGGATGTTGAAATGTATTTACGTATGTACGTAAGTGTAGTGGTATGGGTGATTTGTTTTCAAAGTTGGTATATCTCGGTGATAATGAGTGAGGATGACCCAAACCAGTCGACGTAAAATTCCATATGTCGATTGAGTTGCGTGAACTAGTCGAAGTGTAGCTTCCCACACGTCGACCGGTATCCTGACAGTAAAGTTTTCACTGTACACGTTCCAAACCAACACGTCGATTGGTATCTCGGCAGTGGGTTTTTCCACTGTTCATAACCTAAACCAACTGACGTATAATGCATATACGTCGACCGGTTCTTGTCCCATAAACATTCTTCTTTTAATTTTCCTAATTACATTTTGGCACCCAATTGTATTTACCTTATGGTCCAATCAAAGTAAAATAAATATATTTTGACCACCGAAAAGACTTTATTGTCTCGGACCTTATTTTATTTATTGCGTGATGTAAGTAAATGACTATTATGCCCTTGAGTCTCAAATTATTGAATTGTAGCAAATTACCATCTTGCCCCTTTGGACCTTGATAATTGATTTTAACGTGAATGGACCGTATTATCCTTGGACGATTCTGGGTCGGGTAGGGACTCGTTTAATGATCCGGATCCGTAAGGATTTGGGTCGTTACATGGCTTATAGGTCTCGATAGTTAAAGACTCATGAGTACAACTACCCAACTCATGATCTGGAGTTGGCGGCAGTCGTTTTTGCACTGAAATGTTGGAGACACTATTTGTATGGTGAGAGATTCGAGGTATTCTCGGATCACAAAAGTCTCAAGTACCTTTTCTCCCAAAAGGACTTGAATAACAGACAGAGACGATGGGGTTGAATTTTTGGAAGATTACAATTTTAATTTGCAGTATCATCCGGGCAAGGCAAATGTGGTAGCGGATGCCTTAAGTCGAAAATCTCGTGAAACTTTTGCCGGATTAGCTATTCGAAAATGTAAGATGCTTAATGATCTGGCGGAAATAGGATTGTATTGTGTTGACGATGATGGTTGCGGTGAATCGACATTCTTGTTTAATCTTGTAGCTCAGCCTACTCTTGTTGTAAGAATGATTGAGTCATAGAGACAGTATTCGGATTTAAATACCATCCACACTTTAATCTCCAACGGTGAGACAATGAAAGATTGGGCCTTGCATACAGATAGGGGCCTACGGTTCAGGGATTTATTGGTGGTTTCCACAGTTTGTCTGGAGGACGTCTTATGGGAGTTTCACACTTCCCGCTTTGCAGTTCATCTAGGTGGTACTAAGATGTATCACAATTTGAGGCGTCAGTATTGGTGAAACGGGATAAAGAAGGATGTTGCACAGTTTGTGGCTAGATGCCTTACCTGTCAATAGGTGAAGGCCGAGCATCAGAATCCAGTTGGGTTGTTGCAACCATTGCCTGTAGCGCAATGGAAATGGGAGCAGATTGCTATGGATTTTGTGACAGGTCTTCCAAGGTCACGGAGAGGCAACGAGGCCGTATGGGTCATCATTGATAGATTGACCAAAACAGCTCACTTTTTACCTATTAAGGCAACAGATGATGCAGAGGCACTTGGTAATCTTTACGTGAAGGAGATTGTAAGGTTACATGGAGTCCCAGTAACCATTGTCTCAGATAGGGATTGCAAGTTCACTTCGAAGTTCTGGGAAGGACTTCAAGTAGCTTTGCATCTTAGTACGACATTCTATCCATAAACAGACGGCCAGTCGGAGCGTACTATCCATATCTTGGAGGATATGCTTCGGGCATGTGTGCTTGACTTGGGTGGCAGTTGGGAGGACTATCTTCCACTCATTGAGTTTTCATACAACAACAGTTATTAGGCGAGCATTGAGATGGCTCCTTTTAAGGCGTTGTATGGAAAACCCTATAGATCTTCAGTTTGTTGGACTGAGGTAGGCGAAACAGCTGCCTTAGGACCCAACATGGTACTCGAGACTACCGAGAAGATTAAATTGATCCGACAAAGATTGCTCACAGCTAAGAGCCAACAAAAGAGCTATGTAGATAAGCGGAGACGACCGCTATCTTTTGAGGTGGGAGATCATGTTTTTCTACGGGTTTCTCTACGGAAGGGTTTGATGAGGTTTGGGAAGAGTGGCAAGTTGTCACCATGATTCATTGGACCGTTTGAGATTTTGGACTGTGTAGGAGAAGTTGCCTACAGACTTGCTTTGCCACCACAGATGGACAGGGTTCATAATGTTTTTCATGTGTCGATGCTACGGAAGTATAAACCAGATCCATCTCATGTTTTGGATTGGGTTGACATAGACATAGATGAAGATGTCTCTTATGAAGAGGGACCGGTGCAAATCCTTGACACACGGCAGAGGGTGTTGAGGGGTAAAACAGTCCAGTTAGTAAAAGTTCTTTGGAGACACCACGGAGTCGAAGAGGGTACTTGGGAGCTTGAACAACAGGTTCACTCCGGGTACCTATAGTTGTTTCCATCCCCAGGTATGGCTTGATTTCGAGGACAAAATTCTTTTAAGTTGGGGAGATTATGATGTTCTAATTTTCAGCATTTTTCATTTTTCTGGAATTTTGTTGGTGCAAGGGTATTTTCGTCTTTTCACATTTTACGTACGGGACTTTAGTTGGTTCCATTTGTATTTCATACATTTTGAATTATGTGAGCTATGTAGTATTTGTGTGGTGGTGTATTATATGTTCACATGTGGTGTAAAATAAAAATAAAAGAAAAAGGGAAAAGAAATGTTAGTGGTGGGACCCACCACTACCTCATAAGTGGTCTAGAGACCACATTTTCATTCCCACACTCTCTCTCCCCTTAAGTTTCTCCCTCTCCTTCATTTCTTCTTCATTTTTCCTTTCTTTTGGTTTCAAGACTTCAAATCTTGATTCCAACTTCACTTTTTGGAATTTTAGTGTGCCGTTTGAGGCAAAACGGAGAGCACGACGAGCTCTACGCGTGTGTACCAACAATTTCAGCTTTGGGCCTTTCTTTGGATTTCAAAATTCTTAACCCATTTCAAGGGTTTTGCTCATTTTAGAGGTAGGGGCCCTTAATTCATGAGATCTTGTACCTTAGTGAGTTAATTATCTTTAATTGTTGTTTAACATGATTAGATTATGTAGACTCTCGAAAATCGTTGGTTATGTTTATATGTTAATTGTGATCATGTGTGTTAAATGACCTATGTGAAGAACATGCTTAATTATTGAGTTTTAAATGTTTATCATGCTAGATCTTTGTTGTATAAAAGCATGTTATGACCTTTATGATGATCCTTGCGAATTATGTCTTGTTAATCAAAATTTGTACTAGTTGTGGAATGATAATTAAATTCATAGCATTGACGTATCTATGCATTGACATTGGGCAAGAAATGGGTTTTGAAATGAAAATGGGGAATTTGGGAAAGTGTTTTGATGAATTGGTTTTATGAAAACCCAGTCACCACGGGGGTACCAAAGGGCCGGAGTGTTAATATAGCCTAGAGGGAACTAGGGAGATTGCCCTAGTGTGGTTAAGCTAGCTGGACCCAAAATGACGCCACGAGGGTACCAAGGGTCAGGGACACTAGCCAATCCTTCTCTCGCGTCGCTGCGGGGTCACCAAAAGACGGGTTATATTAACAGTTTGAATGTGATGGTTTTGAATGTTGAAAAATGGGGAGCAACATTGGCATGCATTGCATTCCATAGCATCATCCTGCTTATACTTGAGAATGGTTAGTATGTTATATTATCCCGACATAGTATGATCCCCACTCCCATTGCTCTATTCTTTGGTTGGATTCCCGGGGACACAAGAGGCGTTTCTTAAGTGTCACTTACTGAACAATTCGCTCACCCCATTATACTTATCATTTTTCAGGTCATAGAAAGGAATTGGCGGATGATAATCCACCACAGGCTTGAAAGTTGTTAGAAGATCATTTTGTTGTTTTGTATTTTGGCTATTCGGTGTATAACCATAGTTTTGAGAATGTAACAAATGTTAATATTCAAGGCTTTGTAACTTAAGAATGAAACTTAGTTTTCATTGAATCTAAATGGGATTAATGTAATATTGTGTATAACTTCATGTAATGACTTAAAAAGATGTTGTAAGTTGATTATGCGATAGTATTCATGTTCATGATCATGGAATGTCTCATTTTTTATGGTTTAGCCCACGTTTGATCATTTTAAAGTCCCCATCTTAGTTTTCCTTTCATTTCCAAAGTGTAGCATGTCAGTTCCAGCTTCAGGGCTCGAAGAAGCCACTTCGGTAGATCGAAATGGTGCACCGGTCGACCGAACCTACTGTTGGCTCTCGGGATCTTCTGTTTCAGTTGACCGAAATGGGGTTCGGTCGACCGAACCATCTTCACACTCTCGAGATCTCTTGTATCGGTCGACCGTTTCTTGAAGGTCTGCTTCGGCCGACCGAAGCTCCACTTTGGTCGATCGAAGTGCACCTGTTTGGGTTGATTTGATCTTCCTCACTTGTTTCTCCACTCTCGACCCTTGGAGAATTGTTTTAAGCCAATGTGAAAGCCTAGTTATGATCCTAAAAGTGTCGTCACACCTCTAGAAATGATGGATTTGACGTAGATGACCTTGGGTTCGAGTAAGGACCCGGCTAAAGGTTCGGACCTCCGGGTTCGGGTCATTACACTGTAACTTCAACGATCAGTCTCGACACAACATCCTCGTGAATCAACCGGATGGGATAAACTCCTCCCCCCTCGACTGTCAAATATCCAGCTTTCAGATCTACCACCCAGAAAAAGGTTTATTGAAGCAGAAAAAGGAAAACGTCCCCTTTTAGAAAAAGGTGCTCCTATCCTTCTAGGATCCAATCATTCCGTAAGATCCGCAAGATTTTTTCATTTCCAACACGGAAGAGATGAAATCCTCCTTGCTCTTTCACAAGGGAAAAAAATGAAGTATACCTACGTAAATGCTATTCTCAATTTCAAAGGTTATAAACCATATAATCTTTGTGTTCGTATAGACACTGGAGCTACCACCAGCCGCTGCCGACGCAAAGCAATACCAGCTAATAAATGGAGAACAATAAAACACCTCATTGGTGTTCAAGGTATAAATGCAGAAACACCGCATACTGTTAATCAATTTAAAGCAAAAGACATTGCTTTTTGGCTTAATGATAAAAAATTCTTTATTCCAAAATTACTTTGCGACAACTACGAGAAAAAACAATTTCTTTAACTGTAAAAGATAATACAGTTGTAGAAATCCTTATTCAGGAAAATCTAGCCTCTATATGCGACAGTAACTTTTCTCCACCCAAAAGAGAAAATGATTTTTTAGTTATAACTGAAAAACATTGGTTGTACGCTATATTAAGACAAATTTCTCAGACAATCCTTTAAATCTCTGGAAACGAAGCCCTCGTTTTTGCAGGTTAAAGCTCAAGGATTCCAATGTCATCATCAGAGTAAAACCCTTGATATATCTTAAAAAAGATGTAGATGAGTTTGATGATCAACTTTAAGATCTTTTAGAAAAGAAGCTCATTGAACATACTAAAAGTACTCATAGTAGCCCCGCTTTTATGGTAAGAAACCATAGTGAGGTCAAAAGAGGAAAAACCCGTATAGTAATCAACTATAAAAGGCTTAATGAACATTTAATTTTCGCTGGATATTTTATTCCTCGAAAAGATGTTCTCATTAATCAAACTCGCGAAGCAATATTCAGCAAGTTTGATTGCAAAGCAGGTTTTTGGCAAATAAAATTACGAAAAAAATCAAAGCCACTAACTGCTTTCAGCACACCACGAGGTCATTATCAGTGGACTGTAATGCCATTCGGTCTCAATACTACGCCTTAAATATATCAAAGATGGATGGGTAAGATCTTTAATGATCTTAAAGATTTTGTTATCATATGCATCGATGATATCTTGGTCTTTTCTAAAACAAGAGAAGATCATAAGAAACATTTGCAACTTCTATCTGATAAATTGCAAAAATATGGAATTATTTTATCACCAAACAAAATAGAAGTTGAAAAAGAATCTATTGATTTCTTAGGTCTAGTTTTGACCCAAAAAGGGATAAAACTACAGGATCACATTATTATAAAAATTGTGATTTTCTTGATGAAATTTAAGATAAAAAGCAACTTCAAAGTTTTCTCGGTATCTTGAATTATGGTTGTTCTTTTATTAAAGGTTTGTCTTAACAAGAAATTCCTTTAATAAAGAAACTCCAAAAAGATAAAGTCTTTGAATGGACTGATGACGACAAGAAAATCATTCAACAGATAAAAAGAGATCTCGTGAACATCCCTGAAGTTTATTTTCCTCAAATAGGAGATAAACTTATTCTCGAAACCGATGCCTCAGATTTATGATGGGGATGTATTTTAAAAGCTATTCCACAAGACAAGTGGAATGAAACTGTGTTCACAAATCACCAAATATGAGCCCAAAAAGCTCCTATTCCAAATAAGCTTCAAAAAGAAGAATTGATTTGTGGTTATAATTCTAGAAAGTTTAAGCCAAATGAATAGAATTATATTATTTATGAAAAAGAACTTCTGGCCATTAAATTAGCCATAAAGCAATTTCATATTTATCTTGCACCAGAAGATTTTATTATCCGTACTGATAACCAAGCAGTAAAGGACTTCTTCATAAATAAAAGAATTGTTTAGAAGGAAGAAGGTTAAAATGGTATAATGTTATTATCCAATATTCTTTTGCTATAGAACATTATTAAAGGCACTAAAAATTTTCTTTTAGATTTTTTAAGTAGAAATTATACAGAAATATCTAACAATATTTCTTTGTCCATAGATGAGCGATCGACGTAAACAACCTCAAAAAGACGGTTGGATCATAATCGCTAAAAAGGCGAGTAAATAACCCGTTCAACCAACACCATCACAACCACAAAAATGTTTTATAGTCTTTGCTGGATTTAAACCAGGAATCTATGCAACTTGGAAAGATTGTCATGACTAATTAAAAAATTTCAATGGGTCATGTTTCAAAGCCTATGAACAATACGCTCAAAGTCCAGTCAGCAGTCATCCTTTAAATGAGTATGAACTCCATAATCTCATCAATGCCATGAAAGATTGACAGTATCTCCTTATTGATCGACTGCACAATAATCCAGCATACAACAAGAAGATATGTCACATCTACTATTCATCAACAGTGAAAAGTAGCATTTACTATTCATCAACAGTGAAAAGTAGTGTCTACTATTCATCAATAGTGAAAAATGGCCGACAAAACACTATTCATGAATAGTAAAAGCAGATTCCGTCTTATCTGACACTATTCATGAACAGTACTTTTACTATTCATCAAATAGTAAAAAGTGCTTTTTAGTTTCTATTTAAACCGAAGCTTAGTTTAGCATTCGGCATCTAAAGTTTTCATAGTTTTTTTCTCTCTCTATTGTAAACATTCTCAGTTTTTATATTTCCGCAGTTGTAGTGTAATTGGTATCAGAGCTTGAACTACGAGCTTAGACTATCATTGTAAGTTTGTTTTTATATTTCAGTTCAATTATAGTATCTTTTATTGTGCTTTGTTTATTGTTAAGAATCTCATGTGTTTGATTTCTGTTTGAAGCCCATACTTTCGTATTCCAAGCTATTATCTGTGTGATTTTTAAAGCTTGTCTTAAGGAAATCGGTTTTAGGCACCTAAACAGAATCAAAAGGTCTTAAGAACCATTAACTATTTTTCATGGCACAACAAAAGTTTGTAAGCTGTCTATGTACTATAGTAGGAAAAGACCCAAATAAATGTACTAATATTCCACACTTAGAAACTTCAGATCTGCTCATTTTAAACCAGATTGGTACAGGAATGAATTTTTTAATTGATATGGATAATGTTTGGAATAACAAATTCCAAAATAGCCTCGAATTATCGAACTCTCAACTAGAAACATTTGTCGATGATTTACAACAAGGAATAGTATCCTTAAATGAAAAGTTGGATATGTTAACTCTGCTTATCAAGCAAACTGAAAATCAGGATCTAAAAGTTCAGATTAACTAAATGATTCACGATTTAAAAAAATTGAAGAAATCTAAGTTATCTGATCTTTATCCTCCTGATCCAGATCCTCCTCCTCCAAAGGTAGATAAACAATCTACTTCTATGTCCATAATAAAGGAAAAAAACCTTTTCTATGGGACTGAGGATATACTTGTAATTTATGATAAAAAGTCAAAGAATTACAATCGTGATGAATTTAACGTCGTCGACTTTTTAGATTGTCTACGACAGATGTATGTTAATCCAAATCTATCTATTGATGAAAGTAACCACATCATCAATCAAATTAGAGAGACTTCTCTACAAAATGAAGATCTCCTTACACACTTCGGATATCAAACAACTATATCTGAAAGTGACAGTGATTCAAAAGAACAAATAAACGTTCTCTCTGATCAATCTGACTCTGATCCAAACATAGAAAAGGTTTTGAAAGTTAAAATCAAACTCTCAAATCTTCAGATGGATCATGATTCTCTAAGTTTAGGAATTCAATGGAAAGTTGATCATCAAACTCATCTATATCTTTTTTGAGATATATCATGGGTTTTACTCTGATGATGACATTGAAATCCTTAAGCTTTAACCTGCAAAAATGAGGGCTTCATTTTCTAGAGATTTAAAGGATTGTCTGAGAATTTTTGTCTTAAAATAGTGTATAACCAATGTTTTTTGGTTAGAACTAAAAAATCATTTTCTCTTTTGGGTGGAAAAAAGTTACTGTCGCATACAGAGGCTAGATTTCCTGAATAAGGATTTTTACAATTGTATTATCTTTTGCAGTTAAAGAAATTGTTTTTTCTTTTAGCTGTAGAGACAGATAGGAGTAAATGAAATTACATCCTAGAATAAAATCACCATGCATAAATGAAAGTAAAGTAATTTTGGAATAATGAATTTTTTATCATTAAGCCAAATAGCAATGTCTTTTGCTTTAAATTGAATAACCGTATACGGTGCTTCCGCATCTATACCTTGAACACCAATGGGGTGTTTCATTGTTCTCCATTTATCAGATGGTATTGCATTGTATCGTCAGCAGCTGGTGGTAGCTCTAGTGTCGATAAGAACATAAAGACTATATGGTTTATAACCTTTGAAATTGAGAATACCATTTATGTCGGTATACTTTCTTTTCTTCCCTTGTGAAGGAGCAAGGAGGATTTCATCTTTTCCGTGTTAGAAATGAAAAAATCTTGCAAATCTTATGGAATGATTGGATCCTGGAAAGATAGGAGCACATTTTTCTAAAAGGGGACGTTTTCCTTTTTCTGCTTCAATAAACCTTCTTCTAGGAGGTAGATCTAAAAACTAGATATTTGACAGTCGAGGAGGGATGAGTTTATCCCATCTGGTTGGTTCACGAGGATGTCATGCCGAGACTGATCATTGAAGTAACGGTTTCTCTATATTTGTGATATAGATATTAGAACCGGAAGCTTAAATAGTGGTAACAGTTGGTTCCTCTATTAGTACTTTCTTTTCTGTATTGATATCTTCAAAAAGCTAATTTCTTGGTATCTCTAGATCTGTCTATTTCAATAATTTTGGTTCAATTATTAAATCGAAAGGTCAAGGTTCAAAAAGAGTGACCAGTTTGAGGTCAATCGGAAGGGTAGAAGTTTCAGGTTCTTTGGTTAGTTCGTAGAGAACTTTCCATTGAATTCTTAAACTTGGAGAGTCCTGATCCATCTGAAGATTTAAGAGTTTGATTTTAACTTTCAAAACCTTTTCTATGTTTTGATCATTGATAGAAATAAAGTAATTTAGTGTTAATTTGAACCAAATAACATTGTTAACTAAATTAGATTGAACACCTCCGATTAAAGCGTCAATTGGGTCATGAAGTCTATTGTCCATAACAAGAACCAAAGTAGGTTGATCAGTTCCTTTTCAAAATAAAGACGTAATCTTGAACTGGATCATTCCTATATGAATATATCTAGGTTGAGGATATTGAGTTCTTAATCTAGCAACCTTTTCTTGGCTAAAGATGTTGAAATCGGGCATACCATTGGATGATGTGTAATCAACTGAGATATTTCCACTGAATTGCTCAAAGATCTTTTTTGAAAAGATTTGTAAGAACTTAGAAGTCTTGTATAGATCTTCTTTTTTCAGCTATTGTAGTTTAGCGAACTGAATGAGTTGTTCATTCGTAAACTGGACTACTTCTCCAATAATATATCTTAGTTAAATGTTGGAGGATTCTTCTTTAGGATGAGAAGTAAAATTGAGAATGAAAATTTCTTCATCACAGTCATTGGATTCTGATTCACTGGATATTTCTTAAAGAGTATTATCTGAATAAAAAAGATCACGACCATAGATGACACAAAGATTTTCTGTTTCAATCCTTTTAATCATCTTGGAAGTACCTTTACCCTTTTTTGGGCAATTGGGGGCGATGTGGCCTTCTTCATCGTAGATATAGCACTTGCATCCTTTCTTCTTCTTTCCAGATGCCGCTACTTTGGATTTTGAAGTATTGCGTTTGATATACTTCTTCTTCTTCTGAACAGGCTGTTTGTCTTTCTTCCATTTGCGCCATTTGAATCGTTTTTTGCGAGAAAAGTGTTGAGGATAGGATTTGCTTGGTGAGCAGCCTATTTTCCAGGTTTCGTGGAAAATCTTATCACAACAGCGTTGTCAAGCTGGTGTGTTACTAATTTGATTCTTGACCTATTTTTTGGCTTTAACCTCTAAACATTTTCATTTATAAGGCGGTAAACGAAATTTGTTTGAAAACCAAGGTTATCGATTCGTTTAATACGCTCGAGGATGTCTGGGTAGCCTTTTGTGGCTAATTCATCCCAAGGACTTGAGAGTTGGTTGTGAAGGTTTGGGACACCTTTTGAAGGAGTTTTTGAAGGATTGGATGAAGGTTTTGAAGTGCTTTGTTTCGGGTTGAGACAACTTGATTTCTGGGCTATTTTAGTGGATTATTTGTAGCGATGGCTAGAGGATCAAGGAGAAGAGTACTGAGGACTCCGGTCGAGGCTTTAGTGGTTGCATGGCGGTCTAGTCCTATCTAGACATAGACTGGCTTTGTAGTCAAGGATTTTGAGCGCCACTGGCATACTTTTTGGTCGGTAGAGGCTCTCCGAGCTCACCAGCTCACAGGGTTCCTTAAGCACCTTGCTACCTTGGCATATCCACAGCTCATGAGGGATTTCTACCAGAGCCTAGTTCTTCATGTCGGCAATGATGCCGATGATGTCGAGGAGTTCTTTATAGCCACTATTGAGGGCACAGAGCTAACAGTTGATTGCGCTACAGTAGTAGTAGCCATGGGATGCCATCACGTGCTGCTAGAGTCTTTTCAGGATAGGTTTACACCAGTACCCCCTGGGCTGACCAGAATAGTCATGTCTTGGATTTTTCCTTCTTGCCTCCCAAAAGACGAAGTTTCTCTCAAAGCATATGAAAATGGAACTTTTGGCTCATAAGATTTTGTAACTTGAGGAGATGATGAAAAAGATTGAGAATTCTTATTAGGGCCATTTTCATCAAAGGAAGTAGGAATAGGATTGGAAACGGGATGGGTGCCAACTTTGGGTTGCACAGGTTCACTATCTTCACTTGGTTTTTCCCTATTATCAATTTGCCTACCACTTGTTAAAGCGGTAATGGCTTACATTTGCTCTTGGGAAGGGCACCCCGAAGTAGGGTTTGCTTCCACAAAGTATTGGGCTTTTGGGTTCCTTTCGGGTTGGCTAGGTAGTTTATCAATTTCTTTCGCATTCAATGAATTAGCTATCATCCTAATTTGGGATTCAAGCTTCGATATCGATTGAGAATGAGAATGCAACAATTTAGTGTTCACTTCCAAACTACCTAAAGCCACCAAAACCTTATATTCAAATGTGGAATTACTAGAAAGTGCATAAGGATGATGAGAGCAAATTTGAGAATTATAAGCTTGAGGATGAGAGTAATGATTCATTCTTTGATGATAAGAAGAAGATAAAACAAATCCTTGAGAACCTTTATTTCTTTGATGAGGAAGAACATAACGATTTTAAAAAAAATTTAGCTTGAAAAGGACTTGAATGTTCACTCCACATCGGAACATAAGTATTTGAATGAGGGTGAGCAAATATGGCATTGACTTGTTCATAGTATTCATCAAGCACATGTCCTTGGGGACAATTGAAAGTAGTATGTAACACACTTGAACATGTCATGCAAGGCTCACAAGAATGATAAAGATGATGATTATGAAGAGGAGATGATTAAGTTACCGGTTTTTTACTCAATAAAATTTGATCAAGTTTTTTAGTGAGAGTTTTGACCTCAGCAACAATATCCATCGGACTTTCAATTTGACACACTTTCAAAATTTTCCTTTTTTCAATAGAATCATGACTCAACCGAGAAATGTAAGATTTATATAATGAGTTTTCACTCATTTTTTCAAAAAGGTACCAAACATCATCGTCATGTTTCCCAAAATATGAACCTCCACATAAAGTATCAACTATGTCCTTGTGAATGTTGGATAGGCTTTCATAGAAATATTGAACCACTTGCCATTTTGGAATGCCATGGTGTAGACATTTCCTTAGCAAGTCATTCAATCTTTCCCAGGTCTCATGCAAAAGTTTTCCCTCCCCGTGAGAAAATTCTCTAATGGCAGTTCTCATTGAATTGGTCAAGTTCACGGGGTAAATTTTTTTAAAAAATTCATTTTGCATTTGTATCCAAGAAGTTATTGAATTTGCCCCCAAATTGTTGAACCAATGTTTCACCTTATTTTTAAGAGTGAAAGGGAAAAAAAGTAACCTAAGAACTTCTTCCGAGACATTCATATATTTCACGGTGGAGCATATTTCAAGAAATTCATCAAGATATTTATATGGTTCCTCATCATTTAAGCCATAGAAAAGTGGACACATTTGAATAGTCTCGGGCTTAATTTCATATTGATCGGCCCCAAAATTAGGAAGCATGATACAAGTCGGTGCATAGTATTCATGGAAATTATAATGATCACGAAAGATCATTGGAGGAATTGGAGCTTGAACTCTGGGAGGAAATTGGTCGAAGGGACGATATTCTATGAAATTCAGGTCTAAGTAACCAAGATTACCCTTTAAATTTTCCATTGGAGTGGCTAAGATGAAAGATGGAAAAAATGACCACACAAAACCCAAGCAACACATTAACAAAAACAATAAAATCAAGCACTTCTCCTTCGCAACACAAAACAATCAACAACAATCTTTTACATACATTGATCCCATACTCCCATGCTTTCAACAATATGCAAGAAAAATAAAATTGCCACCACGCAGGCTTACGATCTATCTAAGAAATTAAAAACTTACTTTCATGCGGGCTCATGATTTAACTAGAGAGAGTTAGAAAAGATCACAAAGGGTCCTAAAGCAACTTCAAATTGTTTTTCAATTTTTTTTTTCCTTGCCTTGCTTTGCTTTGCAATTTTTTATTTTTAGCTTTTTATGCTTTTGCTTAGCTTAGCTTAGCTTGTTTTTTCTTTGTTTAGAATCATTTTGCTTCACTTCTCTTGGCTCAATGCATCTAGCCAATCAAGAACAAACACAATAAGTAACCAAAATAAAATAAAATAAAGACACGATCAAAAGAGTACTAATTCTTAATTGTTTCAAAATACGGCGTTGCTTATCCCCGAAAACGACGCTAAAACTTGGTGTGAGAAGTCGTGTGCACCCAAAAGTGTGATAAAGTGTGGCTAAGTTTAAATCTATATAATGCCACTACCACTTCTAACTAAAACATAACAAGAGTGAGTATAGATCATCCAAAGGGAAAGGAAGCGTGTTTTGGAATAAATTGTTGTATTAGTAAGTCGAATGATTAACAAATGGTTTGATTTAATTAAGCTATTTGTTCAATTAAAACAATGTAATTAACAATCTAGAAATTAGAGGGAGAATAAATTAGAAAAGGTCTTGGGGCTTAGAGTTTACCACTAAGCTTCACTTTTCCAAACACTAGCAATTGTAATTAATGAGGAAATTTAAGTTGAAAAATGTGTTTGTGTTTGTATGTGTGTGTGTGTTACTAATTTAAAACTAAGTATGGATGGGAAATAAGCATAGATTGTCTAGTCAATCTAGTGAATATCACAACCTATCAAATGAGACCATAACCCATTCAATTAAACCACAATTAGCACACGCACAATAATATAGAGAAATGTACTATTTGTACTCATGAGTGTGGAACATCAAGCAACAAGAATGGATTGTCCACCTATCTAAAAAATTAAAGCAATTACACTACATCTAGGCTAGTGACATGTAAATTAAACTAATTAAACTAAGGGTGTGACACAATCCATCAAGAGACAAGTGTGAACCATCAAATAAATTACAAGAGTATTCAATTAAGTACTATGCTTTAACCATCACTAGATTAACAACATTAATACACATAGACATGCATTAATTTCATTAAATCTAGAGAAAAACACTTGAACATTCATTCTAGCATACATAGACATATGGATATAACTAAATGGTCAAGTGAAAGCATTAATCCATACAAATCAAATAGAAATCACAAGATCTATATTAATTCAAGGTCAAAACATTTATTACAACTAAAATCCCCAAAAATGTACAAAAGACTAGGTCTAGGAAGTAAACTTAGGGGTTATCTCTAGCCCCAAGTGAAGGATTTAGCCACTCATTGTAGTGGTCATCGAACCCTCAAGGGTTAGCTTGGAGGTTGGCATCATCATCTTCATCCTTGTTTTTCTTCCCAAAACCCCTAGTTCTAGAGAGAAAACTATTTCTATATTGATAAAATATCTATATCCATGAATGATACAAGATAATGTTCAATTAATTCATTATAAGCCTTTTTGAGTAGGTACCAAGTTAGAAAGACAGCCTATGATTGGAGGAAATTCGCAACTACACAAATTAGGTGAAGTTCGGTGTGCTCGAAAATTAAACAGCATACTGCCAGCAGGCACTTTGATTAATCGAAGCATTTCGATCGATCAAACACTTGACTTCGATCGATTAAAGATAACGTGGCATCAAAAATATCTTCTGGACCTTATCCACTTTGCTGAGCTGGCACCGCCTCATTTCGATTGATTGTAACTGACTTCAATCGATCAGGATTCCCTTCGATCGATCGAAGTTCCTCCTGTGCAATTTTCTTGGCTTCTTTATACTTTGCTCTTTAGCTCCAAAATTGGGCTAAATGGCTCTTGTTAGCCTGTTTAAACTTTATTAACCTAAAATAGGCAATAACAAAAATAAGTACTTAAGACATAAAAGTAAGATAGATGAATAGACTAAAATACCCTAGCTTAGATGCTAAAATGCGTCACATTTGAGCACTCATCAGTTTACATCAATGGCTGAACAGTTTAAGACATCATGTTCACTAGTTAGCCAGTAAATCTGATAGTAATACACTAGGGAAGGTTCAAGGCCAAAAGCTACCTATCCTGAAGCAGGAACTTTCTAATAGTACTCTCTCCAATGTTTGCATTTTCAGCATTTGCAATTGACGCCAATTTCCATTCATGTCGGGGATTGTTAGAAACAAAGCATACAAAACATAAACTTTGGGCGAAATTTTGAGTAGATCACACTAAAAATTTCTTGCGGATCTATAGACAAATGTGGTATATTTACTTTCTCAAATCCGTTTCCAAGTGAATGAGAAATTAGCTTCAAAGTAAGGTTTTTGATAAGCTTAAATGAGTATGCAAAATATAGGAAGTGCTTGTCCCACATTGAAAATATAATGAAACCAATTGGAGTTTAAATAAGTCAAGTCTGGAATTTGGGTTTGGCCTAAGGGAACCCAAGTTTTTTTTTGGGGGGGGGGGGGGGGGGGGGGGGCGGGTCCAAACCATTTAGGATTGGGCTTAATTGTAAAATCCGATTAATTTTTTATTAAACGCAATTTTTGGATAGGGCCTTGTGTTTGGTTTAACTTTATTTTGGGCTGGAATTACTCTAGTGCGCTTCACAAATTAGGCCTTGGTTTTTTGGGCTGGAATTAATCTAGTGGGCCTCATTAATGGTTGTGTCTATTCCGAACCAGTGCATCCAAGGGTTACAACTGGTGTGAGCCATTGCACCTATTGTGAACCAGTGCCACTGAACCATCACGTCCATTACGAAAAGGCACCTAGTAGCCTATAAATATCCCCCTAGATCATTTGGAAAATCACACCAATTCAGAATCATTTTACAAATTTATGAATTTTTCCTCTCTCTCTCTCTCTTCTGCTGCATACATATATATAGTGTTAGTGTGTTAATTCGAGTCTGGTTCAGAGAGAGTACTTCTCCAAGCCTGTTAGCCCATTTCTCCAGTTTGCAGTGCTGCTACCGAAGAAAGAAAGGTCGTTGTATCATAAGAGATAGATGCCACTGAGTCCGTCAGTACTATAGCGGGGCGAATATATCTTAAGGAGATAGAATCTAATTATAGACTCAACCGATTAACATGTTATTTTATATAGTTTTATTTTATTATATATAAATATATTTTAATAGAAAATTATATATATTATTATTGTTTTATAATAATTATATATATATATATATATATATATATATATATTATATTTTTACATAATATTTAAATTGTAATGTTATAGTAGATGGTACACATACAGACCGTAAATGGACAACAAATACTTGGGCAATATGAGTTATTATACCAGTCTTCAACTCTAAAATAACAATCTAATATGACATAAGTCTTTTGTCTTCAACATCCAACTGGTTCAAGAAAAAATTGAACATGTTTAATTTGGGTTACAATCACGTCCTACTGGTCCAAGAAATTGTTGAATAAGTTTCAAATAACTTGAACCTGTTCACTTCTATTAGAACACTATTAGAGGGAGACAGATTCTGTGAGAGGATGAAAATAGAGATAGAAGGAGAGGGGTGAGAGGTTAAAATTTGAAAATTAATATAACACTTGCAAGTGGACATTTCTAGCATGTTAAATGGGAAAAAACGAAATAATAATTTACTTTAGCTCCGTTTGTTTGAGTGTAAACTAATTTTTGAAAAATACTTTATGTGTTTTCTGATGTTTGGTTGTCATAAAATATTTACGAAGAAAAAATATATTAAACTTAACAAAAATAACTTATTGATCAAATTTTGACAAGTTATTTTATACATCCTATCCGATGGACTCAACCTCGACCTTGACGTCGACCTCGACTTCAATCTCAATCTAGACATTTGTCAAAAACCGAAAAATAAATTTGTTAAATACTGAAAAATAAAAATAAAAATAAAACAATATTTTATATGAAAAAAAAAAATTAAAAAAAAAATATTTTACGTCGAAACAAACGAAATTTCACCAAAATATGGCTTGAATACGTGTTTGTTACCTTTTAGCAAAAGTAGGGTTTGACACCGAACAAATTAAAAACTAAGGGACCATTATGTACAAAATCTCTATCAGTGGCGTTTCGTGCCCTTTTAACACATTAAAGTTTAAAAGTTATTTGGAGGTACTTTAAACTTTTTATCTTTGCAAAAAAAAAAATTTATCAGATCATTTTTTATTTGTTTACAAATCAAAATGACCCAAGCTTGGACCGAAAGGAAAGCCCAATGACACGTTCCCCAG
This sequence comes from Cornus florida, assembly GCF_030987335.1. NCBI lineage: Eukaryota > Viridiplantae > Streptophyta > Magnoliopsida > Cornales > Cornaceae > Cornus > Cornus florida. The sequence goes on from NW_026775574.1 coordinate 17,046,665, forward strand.
ATGATTGGCCCAGGCCCAAGCTACCGACTCTATAATCGATTAATCGAACAAAATATCAACCATTTCGCGCTCTCTCCCCCCTCCTCCGCTCTCCTCTAGCGCCCAAAATCAGCCCAAAATCAACTCAAAACTCCATTAGTAAATTTAACCTAAACTCAAATTTTGTTCATACATGATTTTATAACCCTAATAGTGTTCGTAGTTTTTTCTGTAACCTAATGTGTGGTTTTATTTCAGATTTCGGATCTCCTCTCTCCGCTCTCCTCTAGCGCCCAAAATAACTCAAACTCGATCGGTACTCAGAAAAACAACTGTTGTTCGTACATTTTTATAATTGTGTTCGTAGTTTTTTCTGTAACCTAATTGTGTTGTTTTATTCCAGCTTTTGGATCGCATCTGCTAAAATCTAAATACAGTAAGTGATCGATCTGACATTTTTATTACCGTATTTGATTTTATGTTTTTAATTTTAATTCTTTTATGAGGATAGTTTCGTTGTTTTTTCTTGACAACCAGGTTCTTTATTCTTATTATATATATATTATTCTCATATATTTTTAGTTTTTTATTTGAATATTGTTGAAATGTGTGTTTTGTTATTGTACTGCCTAATGAAATAGAGAAGTCTATAATGATAGTGCTCTCATCATGAACACACCAGTCATGTCCACATTGATTGGATCAAGTGTGTGGCATCAATACAAACTCAATCCAATGAATGAGGATGAGGACTCCCGTGAGAGTGTCCTCATCATAAGTTTTTTTCCACTGGTAAATGTATAGAGTTAGAAGGTGAGAACTTAATACTGACCTCAGCGGTTGCAATGTAACTAGATTAAACACAACAGCACTCTAAACAAACAACATTAAAGAAAACAACACTTATTTCAAGAAATATATTTGCCAATTCATTTGAAGGATCAAAATGTCTATAAAAACAATAAATAAATTAGGCAGTACAATAAGAACACAATGACTTACTTCTTCTTTTTATTGTTTGGATTGATCATCTTCTTTTGTGGTTGCTGCTTCTCACCATCCTTTCCACCACCATCACCATCAACTGGTACAAGGCTTTCAACACAAATATTACCTTCTACAAAACCCTCTAAACCACGAATTGGAATATGTTTTACTCTTTTCCTTCTCAAGTCATACCAGAAAAGCCTTGCACTGTCAAGTTCCAAAAGTACTTCCCCACCGCTCTTTGAATAGGCCAAAGGCCTCACAAAATGAAATGACCCAAACATACTTGGTTGAGCAATAGAAAACAATTTAGTCCAAGACTCCTTTACTCCATACTCCTTCATCATCCATTTTTCAACTCGGCCTCCAGGATATTTACAAACAATACAAAGGCAATCTCCTAATGCAACAACAAATAAAGGAACAATATCCTCATCCAAACAATCAGGTTTTGGAACCAACCTGTATTCCTCAACCCCAAGATCAAAAGAAGCTATCAAACTGGCCGTATCCGAGTTGGGTTTTGGAGTCGCAACCCAGTGCGGAGCCCCATTAATGGTGATACCAGGCAAAACCCTGTGTAGAAGGTGATAAGGGAAATCTCGAACCCTTTGCCATGTATTTGATTTTAGACTATAAACCTTAACTTCAGATTGAAATGAATCGTCATCTTTGCCAACAAACTGTACCATCCTCACCAACTTGTAGTCATCACTGACAGAATCATACCCTAACCCCAAAGCAGTTAAATTGATAAGGACATCCAGATGGGAACTCAACCTGTGAGACCGGTAGCTTCCGGTGTTTTCGAGTGGAAGGTTTCCATAGTATGACTTCGCTGTGGAAAGGGTTGCACAAAAGAACCAAGCCATCGAAAGAAACCAGCAGCTCAGTTTCTTCTTCATTCTTGATAGGATTGTCAAGCTGTACAGCATGATCGAGAGAATCCAAGTCTATGGAGTAAAGGTTTTCAATTCTAAAGATGAAGCTGCGATTAGTGTTGGACCTGTTGGTTTTGATCGATCGATTGAGATGCGATTTGACGAAATGTGGGCTGTCGATCAGAGCACACCATGATTTCAATACGCATCTGAACTGCAGAAGGGATTTCACCGGTAATCGTGAGAGTATGTCGGCGATAACTTCCACTGGAATGTCTGACATCTTTAGGGTTGTGTGCGTGTGTGAGGAGGAGAAGAGCAAATGAAATGGAAGAAGGGCGTTTGGGGTTTTGGAACAAAAGTGGGGTTTTTTTGAAGAGACTAAATTAAAATAGATTATCTAAATAGAGGAAAAGAAAAAAAAAACAATATATACCGGCAATACAATACAATCCAATCAAATAATCATTAAATCTGTTTGTAAAAGAAAGAAAAAGGTCAATAATAATTTTGAATTAAAATAAAAGAGATTTTTTCACTATCATTTATCATGAAAGTCACTATAAATTATCATTTTATGTTCATCAAATTTTATAAGCAAATCAATTTTATTTTTTATTTTTTATTTTTTTGCTGACAAGTCTTTTAAAGTGTCAACAAATATTGTACTCTCTGTCAAGACTGTCATATATCATCTGTCATACTGAAAATTAGGAATGTTTTTCATGGCCAAGCATGATTAGATTTGTCAACGAAGTATTCAAACCCAAATCTCTTCCCAAAACCAACGACACTTTTTCCAAATACAAGCTCCTTGGCGCTATGATTTAAATCGATTAGAGAGAATGAGATCCACAATAAAGAAAACAGTACTTGCTTGGTAGAGATTTTTTTTTTTTACTTTTGTAAATTTTTTTTACTTTGTCTTAAGAGTATTTTAAGTATTTTATCATTCAAAAATGTACTTGTATGCTCAATTTCAAAATGTATGAATTTTTTTATATGCCCATCTGGAGGAATATGCTATGCTTCTGTTCTGACTTCTGTGCAATTATTCAAATAGTATGTGTATATATATATATGCAATGGCACAGAAAGATGATTCTGGAGGGATATAATCTGACAGTGATGTTAATGGATAAGTTGTTAAAAAATGTAGTGGGCTACATGGGAAAAATTGAACAAATAATTCTAAATTTGTTTAACTAATATAAGTATTGCTACATTGTTGTTTTTAATATTTTATTTTTTATTTCTTATGGTTATCCTTGATTAGGATTATTAGTAGAAAATGTAAATTGCAACCCTATTTACTGATAGAGAAATTATTTATTTATTTTTAGATGTGGCAGATTACCAAATCTATTAGTCCTCTACTAAGGGCAGCTGGTTTTCAAGATTCCCATTGCCGCACAGATGAGAAATTTTCTGAAAGAGTTCACGTTGAATACAATTCAAGTGTACTTAAGAAGGTAAATTTTTACCCCCTCCTTTTTCGTTCTTTTAATTCAGTGTATAATGTATATATATTTTACAGATCTTGTACAATCCCCAAGGGAGACTTCCGCCAATCTCCTTTGGGAATGAAGTGGAGATTTACTCCACTCATGTGGAGAAGGATGAATCCACTGTGCATGATCTAGTGGGTCTGGCCAGCCTACTTTTGCCATGTTCTCTGGTCGGTTATTATGCTGGAAGACTGATTTGCCGGAAATCTGGCCCAGCCATCAACTGTAAGTTTTTTTTATTATTTCTTTTTATTTCTATCTGTTTGTTTGAACTGTTTTTATATATCTTATCTATTTATTTTTTAGGGTTTACATCAGGGGCAAGGGGTCTGCAGCTTAAGCATGTTATAGGTCCTGTGCTAACTTTGATGGTCTTTGGGTATCATGTTCATCAAGAACAAAGAACAAGACCATAAAAATAAAGCGAAATCAAGAAAATGAAGAGAGGGGCAGGCTCTATGTGTCAAATCAAGTTGCAATGATTAATCTAATGAAAGAATTCAGAACCAGTATGGAATTATTCTATTCAAAGCAGGTATAAACATAAATTTTTTTTTTTTTTTTTTTTTTTTCTTCTCTTTCCTTTCTACACATTTGGATTACTCCTTGTGACTCCTCAATGTGCAAGGTTGTTGATTGTCTTATGGGAACTCTGTCAATTTGCTGCAATGCTGCACCTTCACTCAATTGATTATCTCAAATTGTCTTTAGATCAATATTTTACTAGTTCCTGAAACTGCGACAGTCATGTCAAGTAGAGAATCAAGTGGTCTTTGAGCCTTTTATTTGAATATATGCATCAAACTGAGTGATCGGATAAATCAGGATTTCAGGCACTCAACCTGAAATTATTAGCAGGCCAAATAAACCAAGGAGGGTGCTTTAATTCCTTGATTTAGTATATGCTGATCTTTCTTCTTTTTTTTTTTTTTAATCATTGTGCCTCGTAATCTGCTTTGCTGGGAATTTTTTAATGCTATTTCTATATGAGTTCATATATATTTTATATGCTTCGATTTTTACAGTTGGGACAACCTAGACTTGGGTCAAGTGGCTTGCATTCGCCTCTATTCACACCATACAAACGACCCATTCTTTCTTCAAGTGCAAATGATAGCGGGTTTGATATGCCAGCATATGGGCAAGGATTCTATGACTCTCCAAATGGCTTTCATCAGTTCCCCAAGTATGGATTTTTTCATGCTGGAGCTTCAAAATTTCCAGGTTCACATATGCCCAAACATTATTCGCCTCTGTCTACACATTATAGAACCTCCATTCCTTCTCCTCCAAGTGCAAATGGCAGTAAGTCTGATCTGCCAATGTATCGTTGGCAAGGCCCTCCAAATGGTTTTTATCAGTTCCACACACAGGTTTTTTCATGCTTCTTTGCCAACTCGAGCTTCAAAATTTCCAGAACATTTTCTGCCACTATCTACACCTTATACAAGCCCCATTCCTTGTCCTCCAAGTGCAAATGATGGTGGGGTTGCTAAACCAATGTATTGGCAAGGATTCTATGCCCCTCCAAATGGTCTTCATCATGTGCCCAAGAATAATTTTTTTCATGCTTCTTTGCCTACTGAAGCCTCATTTTTTCCAGGTTCAAATTTGCTCGAATATACTTGTCCTTTAAAATTGGTTTATTTTCTTGTTGATGTAATACGGATCAAATATCTCGAATTCTTTGTCTCCAAAGCACATGAGCACTTGATTCTCCTTGTACTGCCTTCAGAATTGCCAAAGCAAAAACTGCATTACTGAACCACCATTTAGCTGCCATTTGAACTGCTACTCTAAAAGTTAATGATTCTGCCATTTGAGGGTCTGCTACACATTTGAGCCACCTCGCAGCAGCTCTTTTAATACATCCATTTACATCTATATAATGATACCTCCTCCCTCTTGTCTTTTAACAATATGGTGCATCAACATTTATCTTTATCTATTTGTGATCTGAATGTTTCAATTTTGCCAACGATTTGTCATATCTTCCTGTCCAGTGACACTAGTTTTGAACTCTTCAAACTTCCCTAAATGTTCAACGACTGATCTATTGCCTTGGTTGTGCTTTTCCTTCACCTTTTCACATCATCCACCATATTATATTGAGTTTTCCACAAATACCAGCACTGATGTGTAGAAAAACCTGAACAATTTTCCTTTGTTGTCCTCTCTTTCCATTTCTTGTTTTTCAGAGTGCCTCAACCAATCCATCCAGACTTGCCTTTCCTCTCACTGCTAATCACTATGGAAAAATCTTCCATAAAAATTCAGCAATATTGTATCTCTAAAGCAAATGCTCTACTATCTAATTGTCCTTCCTTATACACATGCTCTGCAAATTGCTTTTTCTGGTATCCCCCTCTATTTTAAATTCATAATGTTTCACTGTTGATATAAACTTATTTTGAGTAGAGGATCAATTTTAACAAGTAACATATGCTGAGTGTATTTTTTATTTAGGGAATGACCTTGTGCAATATCTTAAACAATCGTTCTTTGTGAAACTCTCACTGATTGCGTGAATTGCATGTAATCAATCAATCACTTTGCCATTCAAGCATCAGCTACATGTTGGAACCACCTCACAAACACTCTTTTACCACATCTATTTGCATTTCTCACAATGATACCTCCCCCTCCCACTTTTGTCATTTGACAATATGCTGCATCAACATTTATCTTCTTTTTCATCCGCAAGCTGGATGTTTCCATTTTTTTCTAGTAAAACTAGTTTTCAACTCCTCAATTTTATCTGGATGTTCATAAACTAAACTATTGTCTTTGTTCTGATTTCTCTTCCACCTCTTTCCACTATACACCACATCATTTTAGCCTTCCAAAATTGCCATCAGCGATGCAGATAGCCACCAACAATTTTCTTTTCTGTTCTCTCCTTCCCATTTTTTTTTTATCTGAGTTGCCTCCACCAATCCATCCAGATATGCCATCCATCTTAGTAACTTCTAACCTTAATGAGGAAAGCTTCTACGGAAGTTTTACTGGACATCTTATCAATATACGCTCTGCTGGCTCATTTTCCTTTCTACATACTCTGTGTATTGCAATCCCTAACACTGGCGTCATTTTTTCACTCTTGGTTAAAACTTGTTTGAGTAGAGGATCAATATTAGCCATAATAACATGCCCTGGGACAACATATGATCTAGGAAATCACATTGTGCAATATCTTACAGTCTTGTCTTTGTGCAATGGTCACAAAATGCATGGAAAAATATCTTGGTATTGTAAATTAATCTTCTTAATCCATTATTCTTTGAAAAAAGAGGAGTAAAGAAAAAGAAAAAAACACAGCAGACTGGAAAGCTTTCATTCTGCATGTTGAATAGCATACACGATACATAGAAATTAGCATTAGTGCAGTTCACACAACATTTTTTTTTTTGATAAGTAAGTGCAGTTCACACAACATTATTGGCCGGACTCTTTTTGTAGTTTGCTTAGAACATATTTATCGTTTCCATGTTATATTTGTCTATGTCCTGACAGTAAGATCATTTGGAATGGAAGAACGTAAGAAAGAAGTTTCACAAGTCCCTTCTAATGACAAGGGTTTTGAATACATACTATTCCCGGAAAGTGACATCAAGGTGATTCTCTTTTTCTTACCTTCAATTTAATTGATTTCTGTTGTTGAATTATCTTATCTTACTAGTTTCTGAAACTGTGACCGTCACTGGTCTTTGAGTTGTCGGGCCTTCCTGACATTATTAACTGTCCGAATAAACCAAGGATGGTGCTTTACTTCCTGGATCATGTTTTTGAATCATTGTGCCTTACGATTGCTTTGCTGTGAAATTTTGTACTTATATAAGAACTCCTATGGAATGATAGGGGTCAAAACAGTCTTTCCTATGCCTTATGTGTATCTGTTGGCTGTTGTTTTAAGTTTTTTTCACCCCTATTATTCCATGAGATCAGAATCTAAAATCTCTGTTGCTTTGGTGTTCATATCTTCCTTTTTTTCCCTTTTAGTTGACTGGATCTCTGTTTCAATCTCGCCATGGCTTCAGAGGGCGTGAAAGGGGAAGAGGAACTGGGGTAATTTGTTTTTTATTTTTATTTTATTAAATTAAACTACAGATTTATGGCTTTTAACCAATTTGAAAATCTGATACTTTTATTCAATTTCCTTTAAATTGACAATAGGTGTTGGCAATACTTATGTTTCTTTTATCCTAGTTAGCCTTTAGTTACTCTGAAATTTAGATTAGGTTTTGAGTTAATAAAGGGATATATTATAGTAATGCTCACCCAAGGATTTTAGTTTTTTCGCAGCCTGAAATGGTCAGTGATGAAGTTGATACCGAATCTTCGAACTTTGGGATCAAGGTGAGGTGGAGCTAAATTGTGATCTCCATGACGTTAAAATGTCAAATTTACCATCTCATGTCCAACGTGTTTTATTGTCCTGTGTTCAACAGTTCGTTTGCAACAAGGATGACTTGTTCGATTCTTTACCTTCCAATGCACTTGGTGGAAGGACTAGGTCCTCTGCTGCACAAATAAAGATAGACACACAGGTAAGTATTATTTTGGTTATGTGCTTTCTTTATGTATTATATTTTTCATATTCATCCGAACATATGTACTTGTTCAACGGATGCAGAGTTTTGGCGGGTTTTTGAGGTATCAAGGCAGTCAAGGTGGACGTGGGCGTAGATGGTGGTGGCCGTTCTAGTGGACTGTATTGTGGAAGAGGGTATGGTCACTCTGGGTGGAATCGTGAAGTGTAAAAAATCGTAAATGTTTGGATAGAAACTATAGCTCAAGTATCAACCAGAAATATACTCTTAAATTGTTTTTGAATTCCTTCAATCTCTTTCCCAAAACGAGGCTTATTTGATAAGAAATGTGACTTGAGTTGTTTAAATTGGGGTGGAGATTGTATTCCAGAATTAAAGGCCTTTGATCCCAGGCATGTTTGTACAAAGTTACATTTTCATTCTGTTAACGTATATGGATTGTGTTTGGTCTTGACACCGCATGATAAACCATTTGGGATTTGCTAAGTTGGGTTTGTACAGTGTACACAATCGATTTAAAGGGGTTAAATGTTCACATAGAAAGATGTACGGATACTTGGGTTTCAAGAGCTTGACCCATGTTTTTTACTTAGGTTGCACGTTTGGGAAGCAAAACAAGAGATTTCGGGAATAATGAATTTCCCCATTTAATAATTGGTATTGGACTTGCTATACGATAGGTACTGTTGAAAATTTGAGGGTTTTGGAAGAATTTTTAAATTGTAGTATTTAGTTCCACTGTGATAAACCTTAATTAGCTTGTACAATTGCTTCACAGAAAGCAAGAAATTGAAGAAGCCCACGACCTTATTTTCCAAAAGTGTCGCAAAATCAAAGGTTTTGTGTATTTATTTATTAGATTAAAAGTTAAGGGATGCGAAAGTTTGAAGTCGGGCTCCCTAGGACAACGTGGGTGCAATTGTATTGCTTGGTTATGAAGGCATTCTGGCAAAGGAAATTTGATTTATGCCTTCTTTTAAATCACCAAAGCTACACTCCTTTTTCTAACCTTTTTGTGAGGCATAGTTTGTGGAAATTTTATACATTTGGTAGTCAATACCTAAGTCACATAAAGCGGGAGCAAGAATAACTGCGAGAACGAAAGCGTGAAAGCGGCAAAATTTGAACCATACAATGTAGAATGAGAGTGAGGCCGCACGTGGAGTGTGAAAGTAGACGTACTTGAAGTAGTGTGAAAACAGCACTGGTTTAGAAAAATTCACAACTAGAAATGCTGAATGAGGACCTGTGAAAGAAATGTTTTGTTCATAAAATAATGGTTGTCAAAATTTAGCATTAATTCATGATTAGCTATGGGAGTCAAACCAATTTACTGTATATGTTGTTAATTCTTAGATAGACAGTAAAATTCTAAAAGCAGTAGCTTTTTGTGGAGAAAAAAGTAATAAAAAAAATCAATAAATGTATTGCATCTTGGAAAGTTGAACAAATCTAGGTTTTTTATTTTTTATTTTATTTATTTTATTTTATATTTGTTAGATTAATTAAATTAAAAAAGAAGATAGAGTACAGATGATTTTAGTGTGACTCTGGAACTGCATAGGTTAAAAATAAAAAAGACAAGCAGAAAATACAAAATAGAAGAAAACTATCTTCTTGATTCTCATCTCAGTTTGTACCTTCAATCATTGATCTGAGAGCGCCACGGAATAACATAAATAATAAATTTCTCTATAATAGATGCTATTTATGAAAATATCAATGATAAAGTGATGTCCCAGGTGGCTTGGAAAAAGAAGTTGGTATTTTTTAGGGCACCACCTTGTAATCGTAATTTTAAAAATCATGAGTGTAGCAAGTATGCAAAGGCCATAACATGCAAGCGAAGAGATAAAAGAATTAAGGTGATCAGAGACGGAGTCAAAATTTTGATTCAGGGGGGTACAGTACCATATGATAAAATAAAAAAGTTTAGTAAAAGAAAAAATATGGAAAAACTTTGAAAGAAAAAAAAAAAAAATAGATTTGTTTGAAGAAAGGAAATGCAATTCTCTTTCAATAGAATTAAAAAAAAAAAAAAATGAAAAAGAAGAGTAAGAAGTGAAAAAAAAAAAAAACAAAGAATAAGAAGGATTTTTTTGAAAAAATAGTAATTTTATAGGGTCATTTCGAATAATTTAATAAATTGTATGCCTAAAATGTAAAAACAATTTAATAGGGTATCATGGCTGAGGGGGCAGCGTTGAAAAAAGATATTTCAGAGGGGCATTTTGTATAATTTATTAAACTATATGGATAAAACTAAAAAAATCTAATGCCAGCATGGTCATGAGGGGGGGCACCTGTCCCCCCTAGGCTCATGCTGGTTCCATCCTCAAGGTGGTTATTTTATTTACGAAGTTTATAGTAACATTTTACTTTTCTACATTTGTACTCCACTTATCTTATTATTTTTTCACTCTAATTAAAACGACAAAAATATCCATAACTCATTAATCTAACACCTCTTATTTTAAAATACAATAGCTATTCTTTATACTAAAATTTTCATTTTTGTTTATCTTATTTATTTTGTTTAGTACCTTGATTTTTTTTTTTTTTTTTTTTTTTTTTTGGGATCATGTCTAAAAAGATAATTATTTGTTCAACGGAGAAAACTTATTTTTGGATTTTTTTTTTTTGAAGGGAGGAAGGGGCCTTGTCAAAAGCGAGAATTTATTCCCCAGATAGATTCTATGAGTTTTAAGCAAACTGTATTGTTGGAAAAAAGAGAATCAAAAAGCTGCTGTTTAGAAATAGGGATGGCAAAATCCCCATCCCCGCCCCGCCCCGCCCCGTTTATAGCGGGGATGGGGATCCTTTTAACTCAACAGGGATGGGGATGGGGACAAAGTATGAATCCCCACCGGGCCAGGGATGGGGTAAACTCATTCCGCCCCGCCTCGATTAAGTGTAAAGTTACTAAAATACCCTTACCCATGTTATTATAATTATCAAATTAGCCTATACTATATATATACCATAAAATGTTGAAACCCTGAAACCTTGTCCTAATAACCCAAGCAGCGGCCTCCTCTTTCCTTTACTGTCTTCTCTCGTTCTTCTCCTAAGAATCGACAACATCGGTTCTTCCGTTTCCTTCCCAATCTGTCTCCGACATCATGTCTTCCCCCTCACCGGCGTCGGTTCTTCCCCATCTGATTCCATATCTAAGTTTGTTCATCTGCATATGCAAGTGTGTGTATATATATATATATGTATATGTATATATTGATTTTGCTTTAGGGTCTTTCTGTAATCCAGATCTCACTGAGGATAAGCATGTCTTCTTTTTTATTGAAGAAATTCTTGTTCTTGTTCTTGTTTTGATTTGATCTATTATATACACACACACACACACACACACTGAGACACAAATCTATTTTTTTTTTTTTTTTTGGAAAGTGGTTGAAGAAATTCTTGTTCAACCTGTCTGTGTGTGTATATATATATATAAAATAGATCAAACCATTTTGTTTTTGATTGAATTGTGATATTTATTTATTTATTTTTACAATTGGAACTGATAATTTTTCATTTTATTTTATTTATTTATTTTTATTTTTAACAATTGCAACTGTGATTTTTTCTTTCCTGTATATGTGTGATATTGAGAAGCTGGAAAACTTAATCGGGGGCGGGGCGTGACGGAGACAGGGGTGGGGATGATGGTGGCGGGGACATGGGCGGGGATGGGGGTGGGATTGAAATTTTTAACTGGGATGGGGGCGGGGATGGGGGTAAAAATTTTGGCCGGGTATGGGGATGGGGAATGGAATCCCCGCCCTGCCCCGTTGCCATCCTTACCTAGAAAGTTGAAGAGTTTGTTGCTGCAACCAAGGTATTCCACTCATAGCTGCACGTACGCTTGTGACTAATGGAGCATCAAGGTGGGTCATTGTTGTTCAAATTCCAAAATCACACCAACAGGGAATGAAAAAGATAAAAGGGAATGTTACACCCTTATAATATAAAGGGCAAAATTGTCCTTTAATGGAGGTAGAACACGTTTGTTCTCTAGCCAATAAGTCAACTGGCTACACTTTTAACTTTTGATTCGTTTTAGGGATGTTTCTGGACTAAGTCCATTTGACACAATTTTTAATCTCACAGGTAAGTGGAATAAAAGCTCTGAAGGAATGAAATAGAAATGGGATTTTCGGATTCTGAGAAACTAAAATCTCAAAAATAAAATTTTATTATATAGTCTCTTATAGGAATTTGGCAAATGAATATAATTTTGAGCTTTTGCATTGATAGTTGGTTTTGGTCCACGTTTCTGTTGGAGTTGCTCGACACAATCAATCGGATTTGATACCAGTTGTTGTGGCGGAAACACAAAACAAACAACGTTGTTCAAGGAATAAACAAGCAATCGTTAGGAATTAAAAAAACCACACATAAGAATACAAGATATACATAGTTCACCAAAATCTTAGGGTTACATCCATGGAGCACACCGAACAAATTCACTATGAAGAAGATGATGAATTACAATAGAAAATTTTCTCTTAATCTTTTTCAATTACTTTCTCTTATATTGGTACATATTAATCAATCACACAACACATATGATGATCCTTTTTTTTTTCTTCTCTCTATTTTTACCACACCCTAAGATCTGATTAGAGTTGATATATACAGCCCCAAATAATTTGTCCTACAAGAAATTTCCTTTTGTAGAATCCAAAACCAATAAGGAAGTTAAAACAGATTAGGAAACTGAATTTTCCCCAAAATTCAGCAATCTTGAAGTTTCCATATAATTAAATTTTCCTAAAAATCTTTCACCTAATCAGATTCCACAAAACCACAACAATCTCCCACTTGGAGCTTGAGCACTTATAAACCCATTCCATTTTCTTCTCATGCATGTCCCATGTATGTTGGTGCGCTTCTCTCTGTTTTCAAGCTAGAAGACTGACTAAAGCTACGCACAATTTCAGTTTTTCCACGGTCACTGTCTTGGTTAACATATCAGCCGGATTCTTAGTGCCAAGTATTTTCTCAAGTGTCAACACCCCATCTTCTAACAAAGATTTGATGAAGTGATACCGAAGTCCTATGTGCTTGGTCCTTGAATGAAATTCTGAATTCTTTGGCAGATGTATCGCACTCTGACTATCACTGTGCAAAACATTCTTCACCTGTTCGAATAACAACTCTGTTAACAAACCTTGTAACCAAATCATCTCTTTACTGGCTTCTATCGTCGCCACATACTCTGCTTCTGTAGTAGATAACGTTACAATCCTCTGTATTTGCGAAACCCAACTAATTGTAGTTATACCCATTGTGTGAACACATACCCGATAACACTTCTTCTGTGATCCACCTTACCAGCAAAGTCTAAATTTACATAACAATGTAGCTTCACTTCGCCCCTTTTGAAACATAGGCATTTGTCTGTGGTACCCCGTAGATATCTTAATATCCACTTTACTGCTTCCAAGTATAGCTTACCCGGATCCTTTATAAACCTGCTTACTTCTCCCACTGCATATACAATGTCTGGTCTTGTGCACACTATGGCATACATCAAACTTCCCATGGCTGATGCATATGGAATTTTAGCCATGAAGTTTTTCTCATCCTCTGTCTTCGGACACTGATCTTGAGATAATTGGAAGTAATTAGCTAAGGGAGTATTCACCGCCTTAGCATTATTCATGTTGAACCTCTTCAGAACCTGTTCAACGTATTCAGCCTGAGACAACTATAAAGTACCTTTCTGCTTATCCCTGTTAATCCTCATCCCAAGAATTTGCTTTGCTGCACCAAGATCCTTCATCTCGAATTCACTAGACAACTACTTCTTCAATTTACTGATTTCTTCAAATTCAGAACCTGCCACTAACATGTCATCAACATAAAGTAGAAGGATAATGAAACTTGACTTAAAACTCTTGAAATAGAGGCAATGGTCAGCGTTGCACTTGTTATAGCTATGTTGCGCTTCATAAAACCATCAAACTTCTTGTACCACTGCCTTGGGCTTGCTTTAAACCATACAAGTTTTTCTTCAACTTGCACACTACTTTCTTTTTCCCTTTGATTGAGAAACCCTCCGGTTGTTGCATATAAATCTCCTTCTTTAGGTTACCAAGGAGGAAAACAGTTTTAACATCTAAATGCTCAAGGTGCAACCCCTCTGCTGTAACTATGCTAAGAACTGAGCAAATGGTACTTAGTTTCACAACTAGGGAAAAAATATATGTGTAGTCAATGCCTTGCTTTTACTGAAAGCATTTGACCATCAATCTCACCTTGTATTTCTTGGAACCATCGTGTTCCTCTTTTACCCTGTACACTCATTTGTTGTGAAGAGCTTTCTTCCTCATGGGCAACTTGGTGAGTTCCCATGTTTTATTGGAGATAAGGGACTTCATCTCATATTTCATTGTAAGCTCTCACTTGCTAGCATTTTCAACCTAACATGCTTTATCATAGCATTCAGGCTCACCATCATCTATGAGCAACATATGATCTAAATATTTTTGATTCGGTACATAAGGTCGCATGGACCTTTTGGGTGCAGGCTTAGGAGTTGGAATCCGTGGTAAACTATGTTTTGTGAATTATGGCCAACAACCTGGTGTGTCGGGCGACAAGAGTGTGAATAAGAGTGTGGCCAAGTTTAAATTTATAGAATACCATTACCACTTTTAACTAATACATAGTAAGAGTGAGTAGGGATCGTCCCAAGGGAAAGGAGTTGTGCTTTGGAATCAATTATAGAGTAGTAAGTCGAATGATCAAAGGAAAGATTGGATTTGATTAAACTAAAGTTCAATTAAAAATAATGCAATTATCAATTTAGAAATTAAAGGGAAAATAAATGAGAAAGAGGTCTTGGGGCTTAGAGTTCACCACTAAGTTTTACTTCACCAAACACTAGCAATTGTAAATTAATGGGGACATTTAAGTTGTAAAATGTGTGTGTTTGTGTGTGTCACTAATTAAAAACTAAGCATGGATGTCAAATAAGTATAGATTGTCTAGTCAATCTAGTGAGTAGCACAATCTATCAAAGAGACCATAACTCATTCAATTCAACCACAATTATAACACACACCATATTATAGAGAAATGCACTCTTTGCACTCATAAGTATGGAACATCAAGAAACAAGAATGGATTGTCCACTTATCTAAGAAATTAAAACAATTACACTACATCTAGGTTAGAGACATGAAAATTAAACTAATTAAACTAAGGGTGTGGCACAATCCATCAAGAAACAAGTGTGAACCATGAAATAAATCGCAAGAGTATTCAATTAAGCATTATGCTTTGATCATCTCTAGATTAACAACATCAATACACATAGACATGCATTAATTTCATTAAATCTAGAGAAAAACACATGAACATCCATTCTAGTATACATAGACATATGGATAGAAATAAATGATCAATTGAAAGCATTAACCCATACAAATCATGTAGAAACCATAAGATGTATATTTATTCAAGGTCAAAAATATTTATTACAACTAAAATCCCCAAAAATGTACAAAAGACTAGGTCTAGGAAGCAAACTTAAGGGCTATCTCTAGCCCCAAGTGAAAGATTTAGCCACTCATTGTAGTGGTCATGGAACCCTCAATGGCTAGCTTGGAGGTTGGTATCATCATCTTCATCCTTGATTTCTTTCCAAAACCCTAGTTCTAGAGAGAAAAATAAAATATCTACTCTATGAATATTACAAGATAGATTCATCGATGTTCAATTAATTCATTACATTCCTCTTTTGAGTAGCCACCAAGTTATAAATACAGCCTATGATTGGAGGAAATTTACAGCTATACAAATTAGGTGAAGTTCGGTGCGCTCGGGAATTAGACAGCACACGCCAACAGCCAGTTCGATCGATTGAAGATCTTCGATCGATCAAACACTTATCTTTGATCGATCGAAGATGACGTGGCATCCAAATATCTTTTGGCTTTATCCACTTTGGCTGAGTTGGCACCGCTTTAACTTCGTTCGATCGGGATTCCCTTCGATAGATCGAAGTTCTTCAGAGACCATTTCCTTGGCTTCTTTCCAACTTTGCTCCTTAGCTCCAAAATGGTGCAAAATGGCTCTTTTTAGCCTGATTGAACTTTATTAACCTGAAATAGGCCAAAACACAAATAAGTACTTAAGACATGAAAATAAAATAGATGAATGGACTAAAATACCTTAACTTAAGTGCTAAAATGCGTCACATTTAAGCACTTATTACACCCCCAAAATTAGATATTGCTAGTCCCTAATAATGAATTACAAGAAAAAAAGATAAATAAATAACTAAGTAACTATGGCTAGAATGCAATAAAATGGTAACACCACTTTCGTAGAGAATACGATTGCATTTAGCGATGCAACAAGCCTTTTAAACCCTTAGGTTACCCCTAGTGGACGATTAAAGTCTCGTGAGGGTTTCCAGAAATAATATCCACAAACATTGAGCTCTTTCTCACAAGAGAGAAACTAATATACAAAACAAGTATTGGGAGAAAATTACCTCAAGTATGCAATTTTTTAATCATTTTCAAGCAATCTCCCAAAATTTCAATACCAAGCAAACAAATATGGTCCTCTGCACATCAAGACAATGATCATGCAAATCAAAACAACTCTAGAATTCTTTTTAAGTAAACCGGCATCAAATATGTTGCTATCTAAGCCAATTAAAGAAATAATCACATCCGGCCTCAAACTTGCACACAAATCTAGTACCGATTATCAAAATGAAGAATGGACCTTTTATTAAAGCTTTATTCAATTAGGTGTGCTTATTCTTTTCACTCATTCTTTTTTTTTTTTTTTTTTTTTTTTTTTTTTTTTTTTTTTTAACCTAGAGTTTGGGCCTCCACTTTTCGGTACGAGAAATTTAATACTTGATGAAGCTAGAATCCTGGCTACTCAATGAAAAGGGATTGTTATTCACTTTTGTCAAAATGAAAGTTTTCAATGCACTACTAGCTCAATTGGGATATAACCAAATCTATAATCAACAAAGCATGTACCCTACAAATGAATACTAGTGTGCGCCTGTGCTAGTGTAGAATTTTAGAGTGAATCTCAAAACAATCACAAGATCAAGACGATGTGGACCACAAATGCAAGCAAGATATCAATCTTTCGAAAAATTTACTCCTAAATAGCATCCATAAGGCATACAAGGAGTATTGGACTCTTAAGTTAAGCAATTTTTAAATTCTAAGTATCATGGTCCTCAGAAGATCAAAATCATAGCCCAGGACTCTCAAATTATACCACATGAAAGTAAGTGCGACAAGTGCGACATGTAAAATTTGCTAACACACCTCCAAACTTAATCTGTGCATTGTCCTCAATGTGCAAAGAAGTAACAGATAATGGAAAGAGTTTACCAAATGGGAGAAGCAAAAGGGACTCAGCAACGGAAGCTTAGATTTGGAAGGCGCACCCCCAAACTTAGATTCCAAAAACCTGTCTGAACATATGCATCAATGATATAGAGGAGCGGTGAAACTGAGAATTGGGTAAAAAACATGGAATCTAGCAATGTAAAGCTCAGAATATCTAAAACTGATATCAAAAATCCAAAAATCCATATATAGAAAATAAATGCACGATCAGATATCGATAAATCAGTGTATCATTGCAATATAAGAAATAATATCTCAAAATATCCAAAATATCCAAAACTCAGTGCAAGTGTCAAGATAGTGCAAAAATATCGCAGCAATAACAGTGTAAATATCAAATAATGAGGAGAGGAAATGGTGGAATCAGACAGTAGGATCTAGAGTAATCATGTCCGCAATATGCTGGAGCATGGCAGATATCTTGGTGCTGTGGCGAATGAAAGAATCTGTAAGGTCAGTCTGCAGTGCGCCAAGCTCACCTTTCATTGCAGCTACGTCTGCTCGCAAATCATCGTACCTCTTCAGCAACTCATCATGTCATCTCGCCAACTCATCATGTCGCCTCACCAGATCATTGTGCCGCCTCGTGACATCCTCATGCCACCCATTCATATCAGCTCTAAAGGAAATGAAGTTTGTGTGCAGCTGAGTGACCTTAGATCTGTAGCCAGAATCAGTGCTGGCATATCGGGAATGAGTGTCGATTTACGCTATTGGCTTTATGGGAGGGACATGAGATGGATCGGTCTACTGAGATGAAGAAGGGACATCTGGCTGAGTGCTAGAGGCTGCAGTGGTAATGCGACGCCTCTACCTGGGAGAAGATCTGTCTGCTGTATCATCCTCTGGAGCATCGTCTGCTGCGGCTGCCTGCGCTGCTGCTGCTCTCTACTACTGTGCTTGTAGTCTCTTTATATCCCTGTTTGCCCTGTTCTTACGGCAAGAGTTGAAAGTCTTCGTCCACATCGCCTGATCATTTGTTCTCTTTGCTCTGTTTGCATCAGGCTCTGGAATCTTCTCGAGGTCAAACTAATAACCCTGGTCTAGTAGCAGCTGAGTAATCAAGTGGCCAAAAGGTAAGGGCCAAGTCTCTATTATAGTACTGTGTGTGTGATGCAGGTTCTTCTAGAACTTGTGCATGAGCTCCCAAATCAGTGCAGGGATAGAAATCCAATACCCCTGGTCTAAACAATATAAAGCCTAAAAGATCCCCTCTCGCCACTGAGTGCCATGGCCTATTGGGAATGCAATGAGGTGCAATACTGAGTCAAAGAACCAATACTGGGATCAATCTCGACCCGGTCTACAAAGGTGTGCCCCTCAAATACAGCATGTGGAGATAATGTAGTGACCAAGGTCAGCTTAGTAGGAAAAGGTAGAGCTGTAGGGTATAGAGGCTCCTGAGAATCATCATTCAACGGAGAAGTGTGGGGGCATCGACTGGCAGTAGCTATGGCTGGAATAAAAATACCGATCTCTTGGCCGTCAATGGTGGTATGGAGAATAAGTCATTCATCCTCATCCATTTGGAGGTTCTGGTAGAACAGAGCAACCAACCGGGGATAGACGACTGTGTCTGTTGGTGTCATAATGGCATCAATGCCCCGCCACACAAGCTCATTGTAGGACCACTTGGTCTGGTCCAAGGTAGAGAATAGATATGTTTCAAATTTGTACTCGGTCTCCCGCGTCTTACTGGCGTAAAACTCAACGGGGACCTCTCAAACAATAGCATGATCAGCGTCTATGAAAGATGGCTCAGACTGGACTGATGCAGAAGATAAAGAAAAAGACTCAGCCATTGGAGATGGAGGAGCTCTCCGTACTCTTTTTTTAGCAAGAGTCTTTTTACACTGCATCTGCAAAAGTAACAAGTATAAATCAGTGCACAGGTATAGGATAAGGTAAACAACTACTAAGAAAACACAAAGCATGCCTGAATCAAGTAGAAACAGAAAATAAACAAGTAGGATCATGCTTCTGCAAGAAATGATTAAGAAAGCTTCAAAATGACCATTCAACATGCTTCAACTAGATAAGATAAAATCAAAGCACAATAAGCAGACTTAGATATGCAATGATGGTATAGAGGGCAGAAAAGTCACATATAGAACAATTTGAGCAAGAAGATGTTCAACAGGACAAGTATAGGTTGTGACGTGCATAAATGATGCAACGTGCATTCACAAACCTAAAACTCAAGTAGATACTGCAATGACATGACAAGTAGACTCTAGGATGACATCATATCAATTCCTAGCAAGAATGTTTACAAGCACAACAGTTAAGATCAAATGGAGTAAACAGGATAACATGGAGCATATAATCATGGCAAATGTCAACCTAGGACTCAAGAAGCATGCATGTCATGTAATAAAGATTAAGTGGATTACACGATTACAAAACACTACAATCCAAGGCATGTTATGACAAACAAGATCAAGAAAGAATCCTGGACATGGTATGGCATATATCTGAATGATGCACAAATAATAACAACTCCAGATAAAGAAATATCTTGTATTGTAATGCAACAAAATCAAGGTCCTATGATCACTCATGACTCATGACTCCCTCGAAGCAATAAATAAAGCAGAGAATGATCAAAAGCTGAAAATACAAGAAGCTTACCATTCGGAAGTCAAAATCTAGACTGGAAAGAACCTCGGTCATAGGCCTTTTCTTGGCTTTCAAGAATGGATCAAAAGTACATGATATCAAACAAATGGCATATAAACAGATAGTTGGCAAGATAAAACAAACATATCCTCAGACTCAGGTCAAATGCATTTGAAAATTCAAGTTCAGTTCAAAGAGTGATTCTAAGGCCCAAGAACAGGAATTATATCCAAATCATGTATTTTAAAATTCAAAAATCCATCACGCACCCCCAAACTTATTCAAAGATTAATTCCAAAAAGATATATCCAAAATATGCACTGAAACTCTAAAAAATTGTCAATGTGATAGAAGTGTGTGCAAAATGGTGTATATACAAGCAACAAGTTGCAATTATTTGCGAAGTACACAATTGACAAGTTTCTTTGTCAAGAAGCAAGAAATGAATCATATGACATCAAACAGTTTGGTTTGGAATGGCAATTTAAGACATTTTTCAAACAAGTTCAAAATCATGATAGGGAAAGTCAAAAGACATCAACTGGTGCCCTAACATGGCAAGAATCAAGAATTTATCAACAAGAAGTTCAAAAGTACTTAGAACATGTAGTTGGATGGAAATCAATCAAATTGAACAACTTCAACTCAAACAAGGGCATTTTGGTCAACTTTAGAATTTCTCAAAACTTTTGGGGCAAAATTGGAATTTTTTAAAACTTTGGAGTCAAAACATTCAATTGCATTGTATAAAAACTTCATGACAAGAATCATGCAATGAATGAACATCAAAAGAAGGAATTATGCAACTTGACTTCTCATTTTAAAAACAAAGTTCAAAAATTTCCTTTTTAATCATTTGAAACCCAACAAGTGTGATCACAAAGCATTTTAACATTCAAAGATCATTTTACCAAAACAATGCAGTTGAATCATGAGCAAAAGTCAATTGGACATTAAAAATTTTCAAAGAAGTTCATTTGAAGCATTTTTGAGCATTTAAGACAAGACTTTGTAATTTCAAGTTTAAAAACACGAATTCAAGTCAGGTCATGCTTGCAATTAATGAAAACAACTTAGAACACATCTATGCATTGAATACTTAAGACAAACAAATGAAAAAAGTCGGGACCATACTCACAATATTTCAATTTTTTAACGCCATTTCAAAAATTTCAAGAATATTTCAAGTTCAAAAGGTGTCCATTTCCAATTCATTTCTTCCGAAAGAAAAATCAAAATTATTTTGAGAAGTAAGTTTCCATTTCAAATTCCCAAAAACAAACTTTCCAAGCTCATGACATTCAAATTTTTAGGCCATTCAAGAATCACAAGACAACCTTCAATTCAGTTCAAAAATTTAACTTTAAATTCTCTTTTGGAATTTCCCTTTTTCAATTCATTTCCAACATCTTAACTTTGAAAATTCTTTTCAAATTCTATCTCAAGTTTCAAAAACAAACAACATGCCCTTTGGAATTTTAAAAATCAAATTTCAAAAATTTTACGAAAATCCAGCATGGTTTCCCCTTAAAAATGGACTTCCCAAAAATTTTCAAATACAACAAACACATTTATATTTATCATTCAGAAATCAAAAATCAATTTCAACATTCAAATCTTCTTTATTCAATCAATAACAAGGGACACCGCCCTCAACAATCCATAAATCCAATTAAATCATGCCCATTCTCCTTTGAAACTACAATTCATAATCATAATCCATCATCATTTCTATTTTGTTCCCATCAACATTCAACCAACGTCAAAGTATACAATTCAAGTCAAATATTCCCAATATTTTTGCTTTTTTATTTTTTTATTTGTTTTTAACTCTTTTCCATTTTTATTTCATTTTCTATTTTTATATATACAAGGATATGTACAATTGACAATTAACATACAAAATATAAAATGCAAGATAAAATGAAGACAAAATAAAAATAAACAAAAACAAAATAAATAAAATAATAAAAATAAAATTACCTGGAACATACCCGACAACTCTGAGAGGAGAGAAGAGTGATATGAAGAGATTCAGGCAAAAATGAGGTTTTTCGGCTCCACCGTGGTCGAAGAAAATGACCGGAGACTCGCCGGATTCTCACCGGAATTTGCAGAAGCTCGCTAGAGTTTGTTTCGAGGTCTCCTGGGCCTAAATCGGCCGGAGACGATGAATAGGATGGAAAACGAGAAATAATAGAGAGTTTGAAACCGGGATTTGGCCTTAGGCCAAAAATCCTTCCCGCCGGCTTTAATGGAGGTGGCGGCGGCTAAGTGGGTCTTGCTTGAGGTTGCCGGTAGTGAGAGAGATGAGGAAGGTGGAGTGGTGTGGTGGCGGCTTGGTTGGGAGTGAGGGAGTGAGATTGAGAGTTGGAGAAGAGATGGAGATTCGGGGAGCGAAGAGGGAGTTAGGGTTTGGTGTGAGAAAGAAGAGAGAATGAGAGGGAGGAAGGAAGAAAAAAAGAAAAAGAAAAGGAAAAATAAAAGAAAAATAAAAGGGAGGGAAGAAAAGAAAGAAAAAAAATAAAAGAAAAAATAAAAAAGAAAATTTAGGGTTACTGAATGGCCAAATGAGGTTTCCGAAAAATTCAAATGACGCATTTTCGATCGATCGAAGGATTTCATCGATTGAACTTTCAGCTTTGATCGATCGAAATGAACTTTGATCGATTGGAACAAACTTTGATCGATCAAAATGGAATGTGAAAAGACCTCAATTCAGTGTGTTCGATCGATCGAAGTGGAATTTCGATCAATCGAATTGAAGTTCGATTGATCGAAACCTCACTAGCAGTGCATAAAATGCAAGAAATGACCCTTAAGCCGGATTTTCAATTCAACTCATATCTAGACAACGCAGAAAACATAAAAAACATAAATGAGGGAGGAATAAGGTTGGAAAATCCTACGAAATGCACTAGTCTTTAACGTCTCTAGCAAGACGTTAAACTCTTTTAGCCCGGATTAAAAATCATGAAATGCATCCCCTCCTTGGTGGGGTGAATGGCATTTTGAATCCCACCCACCAAACCATTCCCAAAGGAACTTGTTGGATTTGATTCAAAAGAGATTGATGGTCCTTGATCAATTATACTCTTGGGCTTCCATGCCCTTTCAACACTTGGTTTGAAAACATCTTTTGAAATCATTTTGGAAGATAAACCTTTTGAAATTTCATTGCAAGCAAAGACTCATGTTTTTCAAATTCAATTTCAAGACATTTTTTAACAACACATACATCTTCATGCTTGTTCATTGATCTCGGGGTTGGATTAAAAAAGTTTAACTTCACTTTCATGTGGCCAATGAAATTTTCATTATCCCATCCTACAATTAACATTGGCATTAGCGGTTGCCAAGAAAGAATGGCCAAGAATAACGGGAATTTGACTTTTGGGATTTGGGACCGGTTCTGTGTCAATGACAACGAAATCAACCGAGAAGAAGAACTTGTCAATTTTAAATAAAACATCCTTAATGATACCCCGGGGCTTTTTGATAGATCGGTCGGCTAGTTGCAAAACTACCGGCGTCGGTTTTAAATCACCTACGCCCAATTTAAACATAAACCGAATATGGAAGAAGGTTCACACTTGCTCCTAAATCAAGTAGAGCCCGATTAATGACATGATCATCAATAATGCAAGAAGTAGTAGGTAAACCGGGGTCTTTGAATTTTGGGAGAGTGTTGTGTTGCAAAATTGAGCTCACTTGCTCGGTCAAAACAATTTTCTTTGGTGCTTGCTCTTGTTCTTCCTCTTGAGGGTGCAAAGATTCTTCAAAAATTTGGCATAAGCCGGAATTTGTCTAATTGCATCCAAGAGAGGAAGATTGATTTTCACTTGCCTAAACACATCAAATATCTCATTTGCTTTAATTTTTTGCTTTTCAAGAAAATTGGATCCTTTTATAGCATTCGAAAATGAAGCATTTGGCTCAAAAACTTTTTCAAAATCATTTCTGGAATCATTTTCAACAATAGATTCATTCACATGTAATGAAAGAGGAATAGGATGTGAGACGGGACAGGTGTCAATTTTTGGTTGCACCGGTTCACTCTCTTCATTTTGAACACCAATTTAATTGTCAACCACTCTTCCACTTCTCAAACTGGTCACCGAATTAACAAGTTCAAGCGTGGGACCTTTCAAAGAGGAATTGGTCTCCACAACAAATGGTTGGTTTGGCGATGGATTTAAAGGCATTTTCCCTTTCTCTCTAGCATTCAAGGTGCTAGCTATTTGCCCGACTTAGGTTTCTAGCTTTGCAATCGATTGAAATTGAGAATGAAGCAATTGGGTATTTGCCTCCAAAATACCCAAAGCGGTTAAAACTTTTTTTTCAAATGCGGGACTTTTTGAATTCCCTTGAGAATACGAAGATTGGTTTGGAAAATGAGAGTTAGCAAATTGGTTTCCAGGTGATGCTTAATAAGATGAACGGTAACCTTGGGAACCTTGGCCTTGTATTGGGAGCGGAACATACTTGCCTTGAAAACTACTTTGGAGAGGGTTTGAGCCTTCCCCTGGCTTTTCCAAGAGAAGTTTGGATGGTTCCTCCACCCGGCATTATAATGAGTGCCATAGGGATTATTCTCTTGGTTAACAAAAGTAGTATTTACTTGTTCATGGTGTTCACTTTGCACATGTCCATGAGGACAATTGGAAGTAGAATGTAAAACACTAGAACAAGTCACGCATGATTCATTAGATGGATGATGAACATGATTAGGAGAGGAAGACACTTGATTCACCGAATTTTGGTTGATCAAACCTTTGAGATAAAGACTTCACTTTGGCGGCTACAACATTAGAATTATCGACTTGATATAAGCCGACATTCTTCATTCCACCTAAATTTCTACCATTTTTAGATGACAAAGATCGATGCATTGAATTCTCACTCATGCTCTCATATAGCACCACATATCATTTTCATGCCTATCAAGATAAGAACCACCTATAGAAGCATCAACCATTTCTTTAAAATTATCCGACAAACTTTCAAAGAAAAATTGAACCAATTGCCATTTAGGAATGTCATGGTGTGGACACTTCCTAAGTAAGTCGTTCAATCTCTCCCATGCCTCATGAAACAATTCCCTGTCCCCTTATGAGAATTCTCGAGTTGAAGTTCTCATTGAATTGGTCTTTGATACCAGATAGTACTTTTTCAAGAACTCTTGTTGTATCTCTACCCAAGAAGTTATCGAAAAAAGGCCTCAAATTATTAAACCAATACTTCATTTTATCTTTAAGGGTGAAATGAAAGAGTTTAAGTCTTAAAACCTCTTCCGGCATGTCAGTGTATTTCACGGTGGAACACACTTCAAGAAACTCATCCAAATGCTTGTAAGGTTCTTCACTTGGTAGCCCATGGTAATTGGGAAGCATTTGAATTGTTTGTGGTTTAATCTTATAATGGTGTGCTCTAAATGGAGGTAATAGAATTTATGTTGGTGCATTATACTCATTTGGCATATAATGTTCTCTTAAAGCAAGAAGAGGATTCATAATTGGTGGCTTGACAAAAGCCCCATGATTAACTTGAACAATGGGAGGTGGGGATGGAATAAAAATTGGCCGAGGTATTCTCAATGGAACTTGGCCTTATTGTTGTGGAATAAAAGGTCTTGGCATGCCTAATGGTACTTGAATGTTGTCATGATGCACATTAGGGTGAAGAATACCTTGTTGGTCGATGTGACCAAAGTCCTCCACATGGTCCTCATTATGTACCTCCATTGATGAAATGGAGTCACTAGACTTACCCCTTCCCCTTGGATTTCAAACAACCGATTCAAGATGATAATTAAGTGGGACAATAGTAGGATTTAATGACCTACGAACATGCATGCACAAACAAAACAACAACTAGCAACAAGCAAGTAGCAATCACTTCTCCTCTGTAACAAATCAATCAACAAACCTCTACATACATTGTTCCCATACTCCCATGCTTTCAACAATATACAGAAAAATAAAATTGCCTCCACGCAGGCTCACGATTTAACTAGAGAGAGAGTAAGAAAAGCTCACAAAGGGTCCTTAAGCAACTTATAATGATTTTTCAATTTTTTCTTTGCCTTGCTTTGCTTTGCAATTTTTTATTTATTTTTAGTTTTTTATGCTTTTGCTTAGCTTAGCTAAGCTTGCTTGCTTCTTTGCTTGGAATCCTTTTGTTTCACTTCTCTTGGCTCAATACACCTAGCCAATAAAAAACAAACACAATAAGTAATCAAAATAAAATAAAATAAAGACACGATTAAAAGAGTACTAATTCCTAATTGTTTCTAAAGTACGGCGTTGCCTATCCCCGGCAACGGCGCCAAACTTGGTGTGTCGGGCAACAAGAGTGTGAATAAGAGTGTGGCCAAGTTTAAATTTATAGAATGCCACTACCACTTTTAACTAAAACATAGCAAGAGTGAGTAGGGATCATCCTAAGTTAAAGGAGCTGTGCTTTGGAATTAATTATAGAGTAGTAAGTTGAATGATTAAAAGAGAGATTGGATTTGATTAAATTAAAGTTCAATTAAAAACAATGCAATTATCAATTTGGAAATTAAAGGGAAAATAAATGAGAGAGAGGTCTTGGGGCTTAGAGTTCACCACTAAGCTTCACTTCACCAAACACAAGCAATTGTAAATTAATGGGGACATTTAAGTTGTAAAATGTGTGTGTGCGTGCGCGCGCGTGCGCGCGTGTGTGTGTCACTAATTGAAAACTAAGCATGGAGGACAAATAAGCATAGATTATCTAGTCAATCTAGTGAGTAGCACAACTTATTAAAAGAGACAATAACCCATTCAATTCAACCACAATTAGAACATATACACCATATTCTAGAGAAATGTACTCTTTGCACTCATAAGTATGGAATATCAAGAAATAAGAATGGATTGTCCACCTATCTAAGAAATTAAAGCAATTAAATTACATCTAGGCTAGAGACATGAAAATTAAACTAACTAAACTAAAGGTGTGGTACAATCCATCAAAAATAAGTTTGAATCATCAAATAAATCACAAGAGTATTCAATTAAGCACTTTGCTTTGACCATCACTATATTAACAATATCAATACACATAGACATGCATTAATTTCATTAAATCTAGAAAAAAACACATGAACATCCATTCTAGCATACATAGACATATGGATAGAAATAAATGATCAATTGAAAGCATTAATCAATACAAATCAAGCAGAAACCACAAGATATATATTTATTCAAGTTCAAAACATTTATTACAACTAAAATCCCCAAAAATGTACAAAAGACTAGGACTAGGAAGCAAACTTAGGGGTTATCTCTAGCCCCAAATGAAGGATTTAGCCACTCATTGTAGTGGTCATGGAACCCTCAAGGGCAGCTTGGAGGTTATCATTATCATATTCATCCTTACTTTCTTCCCAAAACCCTAGTTCTAGAGAGAAAAATAAAATATCTATTCTATGAATATTACAAGATAGATTGATAGATGTTCAATTAATTCATTACATTCCTCTTTTGAGTATCCACCAAGTTAGAAATACAGCTTATGATTGGAGGAAATTTGCAACTATACAAATTAGGTGAAGTTCGGTGCACTCGGGAATTAGATAGCACACTGCCAGCAGGCAGTTCGATCGATTGAAGATCTTCGATTGATTAAACACTTATCTTCGATCAATCAAAGATGACATGGCATCAAAATATCTTCTGGCTTTATCCACTTTGGTTGAGCTGGCACCGCCTTAACTTCGATCGATCGGGATTCCCTTCGATCGATCGAAGTTTCTCAGAGACCATTTCCTTGGCTTTTTACCAACTTTGCTCCTTAGCTCCAAAATGGGGCTAAAAGGCTCTTGTTAGCCTATTTGAACTTTATTAACCTAAAATAGGCCAAAACACAAATATGTACTTAATACATGAAAGTAAGATAGATGAATGGACGAAAATACCTTAGCTTATGTGCTAAAATGCATTACATTTGAGCACTTATCAGAACCCTCATCTGTCTGCTCTACGTCAGTGCTCTCTTGATCATCATCCAACTTAACAAATTAAGGCTTACTCTGTACAGGACTAGTTGAATGTGCTGCATCTCTATCCTTGTACATCACATTCTCGTTGAAAATCACATCCTATTTCTGATGATTTTCTTGTTCTGATTATCCTAGAGTCGATAACCAAACTCATATCCGCCATACCCAACGAAGATGCATTTTAGTGACTTAGGGTTGAGCTTTCCCCAAGCATGGTCACTAATATGCGCATATGCAATACAACTAAAAACTTTCAATCGTGAAAGACTTACATCTTTTCCACTCCATACCTCTTTTAGTATTCGATGCTCTAAAGGTACCGATGGTCCACGATTAATTAGGTAGGATGTTATATTGACTGCTTCTGACTAAAACTGTTTGGGTAGACCCAAATGTATGTGCATGCTTCTGGTTCTCTCTTTCAATGTTCGGTTCATCCGTTCTACTACCCCACTCTGCTGTGGGATTCCTTGCATAGTCTTCTCAAATCTGATCCCATTATCAAAACAGATCTTCTTGAATCCGATGTCTTCATACTCACTACCATTGTCTGACCTTAACCTCTTGATCTTCAAACCTGTCTCATTCTCCACCATGGCCTTCCACTTCTTGAACACATCAAATACCTCAGATTTGGGCTTCAAAAAATAAACCCATACATTCCTCATGTGGTCATCAGTGAAAGTCACGAAGTAGGATTTTTCGTCAATGGATGAGACAGTGGGTGGCTGGCCCCCAGACATCTGTGTGAACTAACTTAAGTTTCTCCTTTCTGAGATCTCTACCACTTTTCTTGAAACTAACCCTCTTCTGCTTGCCCATCACGCAACTCTCACAGAAGTTAATATCAATTGCCCGTATGCCTGGTAGTTTCCCTTTTGAGTTCATAATCTTGAGCCCTCTTTCACTCATGTGACAAAGTTTTAGGTGCCAAAGGTTGTGATCTTCTCTATTTTCTACAACTGTTATAGACCCATAAGCACTGGTAGTTATGTAGAGAGTACCAGATTTCTTACCACGTGCAATAGTCATTGCACCTCTGGAAACTTTCCACGAGTCTCCATTGAAGGTAGTAACAAAACCTTCTCCATTGAAGGTTGTAACAAAACCTTCCTCTGACAATTGTCCCACCGAAATAAGATTCTTCCTTAAGTCAGGGATGTGTCTCACATCTTTCAACTTCCAAGCTGACCCATTCAACTTGATTTGCACTTCACCCTTGCCAACGACGCTGCAAGGCTAATCATCACCAAGATACACCTTACCAAGGTTAACCAGTTCATAGCTATTAAATAGCTCTTTGCTTGAGGTGCCATGAAACGATGCACCAAAATCTAAAACCCATGACTCTGCCTTGCTCTCCAAAGAGCATATCAATGCATTATCTAATTCTTTTGAGACAACATTTACTTTAGTTTTTCTTTCAGTTCCCTTCTTTGGAAGTCTACAATCAACACGGTAATGTCCATTCTTTCCACAATTCCAACACTCAACATCACTAAGATCTATGGAATTCCTGAAATTTTGAGACTGTGTCTGTGACAGCTTAAGTTTTTCAACCCGGTGCGTCAGTGATGACCCGAAAGTTAGTCCGATAACGGATTCGAAATGCGGAAGCAAAGGACAAACCAAGGTCTCTAGAGATATAAATCATCCCTAAGACACCAATGTGACCTTCCATGAAGTCACGGAATTTAAGGAGAGCAAAAGAGCTAACGAGAGTCAAAATGGGGCAAAATTCGTCAATTAAGGGCAAAAAGGTCAATTCACAAATAAAAAGACAAAATTGACTCTAAATAAGTCAAACAAGGTGAAAACAACCTAATTTAATAATTTCACAACATTCCAAGAGGTTCCAAAAACATTGGCCAAGAATCTCATAAAAATGCCCTTTCCCGGTTGAAGCAAAAACTAACACTATCTCACTAAAACATGAATAACTCCCATTATGATTAGAATCTAAGAATTTCATAGATACCATTGGAAAGCTGACTCAAAATCCTTGAGTTTAGGCTCAAAAATCACCCCATTTGGACTAGAAATGAAGAAGTTATAACCTTTTGAAGTTAAAACTTCAGTGCTGAAACATAACCTGGAAGGCTGATGAGTGAAGGCTATTTTGGTCGACTGAACTGAAGTTTTGGATGACATAACCGGATAGAAATTTTGCTGAAATCATATTTTTAACGGGAGGTTGCTTTGGTAGACCGAATTAGGCCATCAATCGACCGAAATAGGCCATCGGTTGACCGACATAGTCCTGAACAGTGAAAAATGCTACTGGAAATGAGTTTTTACTGTGCAAGGAGTTTCTCGAAAGCCATCGGTCGACCGAAATGGAGTTTCGGATGACCGAAACACCTCGAAAAGCTGCTGTAAGACCTGCTATATGCCAAAAACATTAAGGCTCAACTCAAACCTCAAATCCTATGATGATTTAGTTAAAAGATAAAGGTTTAGAGTTGGTTTTCAAGGAGATATGAGTATGTGAATATGCCAACAAACCTAATGTGGATATGTAATGACCCGGTCATTTTCCTCCCTTTCCTTTTTCCTAAAATTTTACGGATAAATTTTTTTCGTTTAATTTTCTTTTCTGAGTTCTGTTTCTTGTCACATAGTGTCATCTCGAGTGCCCGAAAATGGTTTCCGAGACATTTTCAATTGGATTGACAACTTCCTTTGAGGATCGAGTCATTTCCACATTTTCACTTTTTAGACACTATTCACTTTTTGTCCTTTTCCCTATTTCGTCCTTTTCCTTATTCTGTCTTATCTCCGTTTGTTAGTTTTTGGCACAACCTCACTTTTCATACTCAGAGTTAGTTTTTGACTTCACGTGCCTTCATCTTGAGTGGTTTTCTTGAAATACGTATCCTTACTTTTGCAAAAAAATACTCTAGTTGTTCCCGGTGTCCATAGGGGTATGGATGTACAATTCTTCAGAATCTTTTTCTTTTCTTGGGGTGTTTTTTGTAAATATCTTTTGAAGATATTTTATTTCAGGGGCATCTAAGAAAATAACTTTTGGAAGATATTTTCATTCTGGGACAGTTTCGTAATTAACCCTTTTTATAGGGACCATTGTGCAATTAACGAAAGTTATTGCAAAAATACCTCGTCTAGAGCCTGGATCCTCGTACAGGATTCATTTTTTTATTTCGTCGAGTTGTGTACTCTTAGAATTCCATTCTGATCGTTTTTCTTCAGTTTTAGAGTTTTTGGACCCAGTTGGCGCCGAACTTGTTGGGGGCATATCTCTCTGGTTGGGCCTCATTTTTCGACGCTGTTTCTTCCATTATTCATATTTTCTCATTTTAAAACTTTTTCATTCACGAAGTTTTGCCGTTTGAGCGCGTTTGCTCAAATTCCACTTTTCCGGACCCGGCGGGATCCTCTCGGGGCACTTTTTGAGATTTCTATAAATAGGTTGCCCTAATTTTTAAAATCAGATTTTTAGACCTTCTTCCTCTTCTTAGCTAGTAGCCATGGAAGCCCAAGGGGCTGCCTTCACTCTTTCTTCTCCTCCACTTGATTTCCTTAGTGAAAACCCTTCGGCCTTAACGTTTATTATTCGCCTTGACGCCGCACACCTTTCCCCCTTATTAGAAACCGTTTTTGGCCAAATTTTGAGTTCGGATTTGAAGTCAAGTTGTGATTTTCATGGAGCTTCTTGGGTATTCTTGTTCATCGTGTTGTCCCCGACAAAACCCTTCGGTATCGTCGGATTCAGAGCACTTTTCTTTCGGTGGAAATTTGAGATTTTCATCTCAAATTGAGGTAAGGGGTGTTATAGGTTATTATTCTTGTTATATTGCATGCTAGTGATGTTTATGCAACTTATTTACATGCTTTGGTAATAAATCTAGAGATTTTATTATTTATTTTTCTTGTAAAGGATTTGATTTTCCCGATTGATTATAGCTTTGTTTAAACATGTGGCATGGAATTATATTACCCCTTGATATGGTCATTGACATATATTAAATTGAAAATTTTTGGACAAGTAATGAAGATTTTATTTAATATTTATCTTTGGTGAAAGTTAAATTTACATAGATGTAACTTGCATGAAATAAGCTTGTAATGTGATATTACAATAGGCCTTGGCATGTTCCCTAACATATGTTAATTTGAGAACATTTAGATGAATTTGAAAATCTAGAGATTTTAATTAAAAGGATTAATTAAAATCTATTTAATGGTTCCCTTAGCTTAATTAAGTTTTTAACTTGATATTTGTAATGACCATGATTTGTTTACTAGCATATAGTAATTTGGGACCATTTGAAGTTGCTTTAGAACATTGGGATTTAAATTAGCATGATTTAATTAAAATTTCACTTTATTGCTCCAACAACCTAATTAAGTTTTAAAATGGATATAGGTGATGACCATGCTATGTCCTTTCATATGTATTAATTTGACGTTATTTGGAATTTAATTGGAATCTAGAGAATTTAATTGTGTTTATTTAATTAAATTCTATCTAATTGCTTCATGGATTTAATTGCGTCTTAAAAGTTGTTTCTACGTTTAAATCATAGAGTTGGACTTGTTGTGTATTCACTTGATTACATTTGAGTATTTGATAACATTGTTGTTATATTTAAATTCATGAGCTTATGTTTTCAAGGTTGAAAGATATTGTTATAGCGTGTAACGAATCACATACTGAAGATTCGACATTTGTCATGCCACAGTAGTTGTAGACTTAGTACATGTATTGTATGTGTTTCCAAATTTAGTTGTGCTTGGTAGATAGTTGATATCTTATATATACATGTTGATATATACGTTATTGCACAACTTGTTGATTTTGGAAACTTGGGGATATCGTTGTTTGGTTACGGTTAGGACTTGATTCTAGTACGGGGGATTGTCCCTCTATATAGTCTAGTGTGCATATAGGGAGGTTACCCGTGGGCTAGTAACCCTAAAGTAACTATGGTGTCGGTCTGATCCGGCGTGACATCCAAGTATCCACTTTGGTTGACTTCGCATTTCCTTTCAAGTTGATAACTAGATGATATCGTAGCTTGTTGTTCTTTGTTTGATTTACCATTTTAAGTTGCAAGATGTTAACTTTGAGAAATCATGCTTTATGCGTTGTATTGGAAGTTCTAATGTTGGTTAAATTGTATCGATATCATAATTTGTGTTTTGATGTTCAAATGTAATTGAGGAATGATCTTATAGATTCATTTTAAACATAGACGTTAGGTGGCATGACCCACTCTTGTTGTTTTCGTATTTTAAGTTTCAAGTTGATGACTTTGAGAATCTATATCTTATTGCTTTGTATAACATGTTTCTATGTTGTTGAAATGCATGAATGATGTGATTTATGTTAGAAACACTCTAAGGTAGTTTAGGATGCTTCCTGAGTCTCATTTTGATATAGACGTTAGGTGGCATGAACCCTTTTAATATGTTTCACCATAAGGTGATAAAATTGTAAAATGCTAGGTCGATGCATGCTTATCTCCTACAAGTAGCTTTATGTTACTCATGACGTAGTGGGGACATTTTTCAGGTACAGGAATCAATGTTGAGATTCTCATTACGATTGGATGATTTGTGGACTTGAAGATTTCCATTCTTGTGAATGTTGGCTTGAAATGCCATTTGTAGTAATTTTGTCAAATGTGTATATTTGATTCAAAACTTGTATTATGTGCTTAAGCACACTTTTTGATATTCATTCTATGTATATAATTTGTGGCCAAGGCCCAAACTTTATTTGAAATCCATGAATATTCATGAATGTTGAATTTTGTCTTTAATGAGAAAAGTATGAAAACTAGGGTTTTGATATGTCATTCTCGCACCGGTGTGTGCATTTTGTGTGAAATTCATCCTTTAGCATTCATTTGCCATATGTGAGGTGTAGCTAAGGGCCAAACACCATTTAGTTTTCATTTTTGCATTTTAGTTCACATATTGCATTTTTGGGCTAAAATAGTAGAAACCGAGCCTTTAAGGGTTCATTTTCAAATCGGGTGGTGCAAAATGTATTCCGGCATTTCCACTAGGTTTCATTAATCATATAACAAGTGTGGCCAAGGGCCAAACGGTAATTTGTAATCATTTGTCAAATTTTAAATTTCAAATTTTCCATTTCATGTGCATTTTTGCCCTTTTGGCCGTTGGGGGGGTCAAATTTTGCATCGGTGGTATTTTAAAGCCATGGACTATTGTAGCGCGTCCTAATAGGTAAGTTACGTTTGCGTACATGATCGTTTTCAAGAAAAACCCTTTCCTTTGTGATTTGAGCCTTCTATGGAATCATTTTTCAATTTTCTTGCATAATCTGATTTTAGGGCATTTTGGGGTTTTCCTTTGGGAAATAAATTCCGGTCCTCACATGGTCACTTAGAAAACGTGATTTTAGGGGGGGTTTCTTCTTCGTGTTTTTCCAGAAAATGTTATCTTGGTACCGAAAATCCCTCGTGAAGTTTCAGCTTCCAGTTTTCATTTTAGCAACGTTTTAGCTCTCTTGACCAGATTTCTTAGGAGGGCATTTTAGCCATTTTGCGGCGATTTTTTTTCATTTTCTCACGCGAGGCTGGGTAGAAAATTTGATTTCAGGAGGGTTTTTTTTTGTGTTTTTCAAGAAAAATTCGTTTGGTAGCCCGTTTTCAATCTCAGATCCTGTAGCAGCTTTTTGCCCTCATGTCCAGTTCTGATCTAGGGGCATTTTGGGGATTTTAAAGTGAATTTTTTTTTTTTTTTTTTTTTGGTAGAAAACTCAATTTTAAGGGGGGGTTTCTTCTTCGTGTTTTTCTAGAAAAATCCGTTTCGGATCTCGTTTCGGTTCTCAGTTCTGGCTGAATTTTTCTCTTTCCTAGCATGTCATGGTGCATGCCATTGGACGCCGAATGGGGGCGCCGGCATGGGCGCCTGGCGCGCATGGGGCATGCCATGGCCTTCGTCGGACCGCCGCGACGTCACAACTTCAAATACTCGTTTTTCCCTCGTCCGGACTCCAACTCGAGTGAACTTTTTTTTGTACTTGACTAATTTTTCGCTGTCTTTCCTACAGTGTGCTTGGTTGCACCCAGTTCTTCTTAGATAATTACCAGTTTACCCTTTTAGCCTTGAGTGCTCGTTTTTCTTCGTCATGTCATTTCTCCTTTGTCCGGACTCCGAATCATGCGATTTTTGAGTCCATCTTGATTATTTTTTTGATATCTTTCCAGCGGTGTGCTCGGTGGCACTCGAATCCACTTTTTTCAAAAATGACTATTTTGCCCCTAGGGGCTTATTTGTCATATTTTCGATCTTTTACTTCCGCATCAGTTTTCTTTGAGTTCCGTGACCTCATTGAAGGCCATCTTAGAGTCTTAGAGGTGTGTTGTGGCTTGGAAGACCATTTTCTTGTTTTTTGCTTCCACATCAGGATC
Source organism: Cornus florida (assembly GCF_030987335.1). Classification (NCBI taxonomy): domain Eukaryota; kingdom Viridiplantae; phylum Streptophyta; class Magnoliopsida; order Cornales; family Cornaceae; genus Cornus; species Cornus florida. The sequence goes on from NW_026775574.1 coordinate 17,082,028, forward strand.
CGTTACCAGGTCAACTTTCGGGTCATCATTGACGCACCGGGTTGAATAAAACCTAGGTCATTACAGGATATTTGAATGTAACTCAATGACTCATGGCCTCATACATGTCAATTATAAGAATTTTATATGTCAAACCTCCAAGGTCGGTTAAAATGTTTTTTTGATCAAGATTTGGTACTAAGTGACTACAAGTACTAAAGTGAACATGTTTGGCCTATGGCCTCATTACATACATGTTTTTACTGTCAAAAGTAAGTACTTAAGTATCATTACATATCAAGGTAGCTACATTAACTTCCAAAATACCATACACCCATGGTATGCAAAATATAACATCAAAAGTAAGGCATGCTAAACACTTGAATGCCAATATACAAAAATACTTTAAATTGTTTATAAGCCTCTAAGGATGGTGAGTATCCAAGAACATAATCTCTTTACCTATAAAACAACTCAAACCACTAGGGTGAGTAATCAAGTCACTCGTAGGAAGAAGCATATGCGTATATCCTAAAGTTTCAATATCATTGCAAGATCGATATAGACGAATACAAGGGATCATTCCACTTAACGTCTATATTCAAGGTGTTCTAAGGAATCATCTTAAACTAATGCAATAATACCATCATAACACAATAACAATATCAATGTACTTAACAACATTAATTTGTTAGTAACCAAAATCAAAAGTTACAATTAAGCATTTGTTGTCAACTTGGAATTTAATGCGAAATCAATTAGTGGAATACTTAGACATCAAATCTTGGATAAAGCCAAGAACTAAACGGTTATTTCGGGCATTAACCCGCTGGGAATACCACCCTAGTGCGCACTATAAATGGGGAGAACTCATACCTCCCGCACTAGAGCCAAACTCTAGCCTTGTCACTTGTTACAATGTCCCAAGAGAATCCAAAATATATCAAGTTCAAAACTTATACATAATATTAAGGCATATATACCACCTTCCATGCACAAGTATTTTGAAACCACACAAACCATGTCTTAGAGTTCTAAGTCTAGAATGGCATAATAAATGACAAGTCTTTAACATGATATAATGTGCAATACAATACCACCAACTTATCAATTTAAATCATGCCTCAACAATAAGCTTTATATACTAGATTATAACATTATAGTATTAAGCTTCTAAAATAATTACAATCACCAATAGTAATTAACTAAAATGTAGAATTATCATAACAATAGTATAGTAATTCAAATCAATAAGAGTTCTATACAACATTAATAATCCTACACAAAATATATACACAACATACATGCTTAAATCAATAAACCCTAAGTCAATCATAAGGATTTCCTATAATATGCAAGAATATCACATTAAAAGCATGTACACAATATATATTAAACCCCAAAGGATTATAAAACATTTAAAATATAAACATACTACCACCCCTACCTTAATAGAGAATTGAATCTCTATAATCCAAGCAACCAAGCTTAAAAATGAAAAATAATTCAAAGGTTTTGAAGAGAAAAGTGAGAGGAAACTTTTACTTCCCAAGGTTTTTGATCTAAGATGAGTGGAAGGAGGCCAAAATAAAGAATTAAGCTATTAACCAAGCTTTTCTCCAATGGTAGCTAGGTTTAGGGTTATAAAGAACAAATGAAATGAAAAAGATAAAGTGCAAAATGATGAGTGGAAGATCTAGAAATCCTCCACTCACTATATATTCTTACACTACCTCTCACATACATACAATGCAAGACTAAATGGTGAGCCTACACTTGTCACAAATCAATGGTTCCTTCCTAGGCTTAATCTTAAGCCTACACTTGTCAACCATCCAAGCCAACAAGTGCACCTATCCTAGGCCAACAAGTGGGTAAATCTCCACCCTCCAAATGTCAATAGATTATGCTCCCAAATCTCCCCACCCAAATGCCAACAAGTGGCTCCATGAGAATGTGACACTTTTCATATTTTCTAAAATTGCAAAAAAATCCTTTTTCAAAATATCTTACAAATTAAATTGCAAAAAGGTCCCTAAGATGAAAAATAATTATTTTTCATAATTACACTAAAACTCCAAAAATCAAGAATAATTACAAGAAAGTATGCATCCATGCCTTTTACGAAAAAGTAAGCAACTAGAATGTTTTTCTATAAAAGTAAAAATACAAATGTCATGGAAATCAAATATCATAGATGCATGCAAAACCAGAATCAAATCTGAGCACAAAAAGTGAGGTTATACAAGGAAAAATGATAAACGGGAAAAAGACGAAATATGGAAAAGACAAAATAAGAAAAAGACGAAAAAAGAAAATAACCGAAAAAGGAAATGGAGGAAAATGACCGGGTCATTACAGTGTCCTTCCATTCCTTGACTTGGATCTGCCTCTGTTTCTATTACCATTGCCTTTCTTCTTGTTTTGTGATGAGCGCTAAAAAATGCGCATTTAAACCCCTTAAGCTTAGCTATTCTAGGACTTTTATCTATCTTACTTTCTCGTTTTAGACTAATTTCGTGTTATTTCCCTTTTTAGGTCAATAAAGTTAAAACAAGCTAAAAATGGCTTCTTCAGGCCTTTTTGGAGTCAAACTAAGTCTTTGTGAGAATTTGGAGCAAAAGGATGCTGATTTGGAGCAAAAAGAGGCTGATGCTGAAAAAACTGCCAAGTTGGAAAGATTTGAGAAAAGTCTGATAGATCTGAGAAAAGTGTGAGATCGATCAAAAGTTAGATCGATCGAACAAACTCTGATCGATCGAAGAAAAGTTGATCGATTGAAAATGTGCTGGCAGTGAGCTGTCTAATTTCCGAGCGCGCTTCCACCTACCAAAAAGTTACGGGAATAGATATTTTTGGGGCTATATTTCTGACTTAATGACTAAGAAAAGGACCCTATATTTAAAGGGAAGTGACCCATTTTGTAAGAGAACTTTTTATTATTTTACTTTTACATTGTAATTTTAATTTCTCTCTCTAAAAAAGTTAGAGAGTAGGGTTAGAAGAAAAGAGGGAAATGGAGGCACATCTCAAGAACACATCTCTAGATCTACATACTCTCTATCTCTAGAGCTTCAAAAAAGAAGAAGAAGATGGAGAAATGTTTGGAGCTTACTCTTGAGGGCTTCATGACCACATCTACCTCTCCATGATTGGCTAGATCTACACTTAGGGCTTGGACGAGCCTTAACTCTTGTGTAATCTAAACCCTTGTATTTCTATTTTTGGGGATTTATATATATTGTTGTGATTAGTGTTCTAACCTTGTGAATTTAATGAATCTTAGAATATTTCTATGATTTCTATGGTTTAATTCTTCCTATTAATTCTCTAGTTTATTTACATGTCTATGTGTGATTAAATTAGGAATTATTTCTTACATGATTCATATGGATTGATTTTTTCTATTGATTCTCTATTTGATTACATGTTGCCTTATGTATGATTATTTGGGAATTGATCTCTTCACTAGATTCTTTATGTTGGTTGCATGTCTATGTGTGATTAATTAAGGATTTAGTGATGGCTAAGCATGAGTTTTCATTGAATGGGTTTGTAATTTAATTTGATGGATTATTCTTATGCTTGATGAGTTATTCTACAATTTAATTCATGCTTCTAGGTAGGTAGACAATCTATACTTGGTTTAATTGTTACTTTCTCGTTTTAGATTAATTTCGTGTTATTTCCCTTTTTAGGTCAATAAAGTTAAAACGAGCTAAAAATGGCTTCTTAAGGCCTTTTTGGGGTCAAACTAAGTCTTTGTGAGAATTTGGAGTAAAAGGAGGCTGATTTGGAGCAAAAGGAAGCTGATGCTAAAAAAACTGCCAAGTTGGATAGATCTGAGAAAAGTGAGATCGATCAGAGTTGGATCGATTAAACCCAGATCGATTAAAAGTTTGATTGATCGAACAAACTCTGATCGATCGAAGAAAAGTTGGATCGATCGAAAACGTGCTGGCAGTGAGCTGTCTAATTTCTGAGCGTGCCGATTTCCACCTACCAAAAAGTTGCAGGATTAGATATTTTTGGGGCTATATTTCTGACTTAATGACTAAGAAAAGGGCCCTCTATTTAAAGGGAAGTGACCCATTTTGTAAGAGAGCTTTTTATTATTTTACTTTTAGATTGTAATTTTAATTTCTCTCTAGAAAAGTTAGAGATTAGGGTTTGAAGAAAAGAGGGAAGTGGAGGCACATCTTAAGGACACATCTCTAGATCCACATACTCTCTATCTCTAGAGCTTCAAAAAAGAAGAAAAAGAAGAAGATAAAGATAGAGCCATGTTTGGAGCTTGCTCTTGAGGGCTTCATAACCACATCTACCTCTTTCATGATTGGCTCGATCTACACTTAGGGCTTGGATGAGCCCTAAGTCTTGTGTAATCTAAACCCTTGCATTTCTATTTTTGGGGATTTGTATATATTGTTGTGATTAGTGTTCTAACCTTGTGAATTTAATGAATCTTAGTATATTTCTATGATTTCTATGACTTAATTCTTCCTTTTAATTCTCTAGTTTATTTACATGTTTATGTGTGATTAAATTATGAATTATTTCTTACATGATTCATATGGATTAATTCTTTCTATTGATTCTCTATTTGATTACATGGTGTCTTATGTGTGATTATTTGGGAATTGATCTCTACACTAGATTCTTTATGTTGGTTGCATGTCTATGTGTGATTAATTAAGGATTTAGTAATGGCTAAGCATGAGTTTTCATTGAATGGGTTTGTAGATTAATTTGATGGATTATTCTTATTCTTGATGGGTTGTTCTATAATTTAATTCATGCTTGTAGGTAGGTAGACAATCTATACTTGGTTTGATATTCCATGGCTTATTATTGCAAATTCCATGATTCTCTAGATTGATGTGTGCTATAATTGTTACTAATTTGATAGGTTATGTTTAGAATTGATGGGTTGTGCTACACTTAGTTTATTTGTTGGTTAGGTAGACAATTCATACATGAATTTGATGGTCCATGCTTAATATTGCAATTAATAGTCGCATTTTATTCACAACAATGTATTCCCCATTAATGGAAAGTAAATGGTTAATTATGTGAGCTTAGGGGTGATTCCAACACCCTAAGACCTCCCTTTATATCTCTTAAATCCCTATCTCAACTTAGTTTTATTTTAATTGCATTTTCATTAATTGAAGTAATTTAATCATCTCATCAAATCTCTTTGCAATCTTGTGATACATTAGAGTCAAAGTTAAATTTCAACACGTATAATCCTTTGGGATGATCCCTACTCACTCTTGCTACGTTAGTAGTAGTGGCGGTAGTGGTTTTTATAAATTTAAATTTGACCTAAAAGGTTTTTCTTGAACCGCACATTCACTACATTATTTTGACGTATACAAGCATCAATCGTCAAATTTTGGCGCCGTTGCCGGGGATTAACGGTTTTGTTGGAATTAAACTAAACAATAGTGTTCATTAGATTGCTTCTATTTTTATTTTATTTTGCAATGTATATTCTTTTCTTACTCTTGATAGTATTTGTTAAATTAGGTACTTGACTACAAGAAAGGCAAACATTGGATCTTAAAGCAATCATTGGAGCTTAAAGTTAGGATTGGAGTTGAAGTTGCTTAAGGACCTTTGTGAGCATTTCTTGAAAATCTCGTAGTATAATTGTTTCACTTCTTTGCATGCTTGTGATAGCCCTTGTTGAGGCTAATTTCATTACTTTAATTTTTTATCCAAGCATCGGTCCGTGTGGAGGCCAATATTTTCTTGCATTTGGATTTGAATTGTGGATGGAGCCATTATTTGATCTAAGTTTGGGGGAAAATTTCTTCCCTTCACCTTATGCTCCTCCACCATATTTTGATTCTGATGAGGTTGAGTCCAATTCATTTCAACATGCATCATTTTATCATGGACTTGATCACTTTTTTAATCTTCCTTGTGACTACTACCCTCCCTCACCATTTTATGATAAACCAACTCCACCACCTTCTAGGTATTCACCCGAATTTGAAGAAAAGGTGTTAGCTTTACTTGATGTGCATATTTCACAAACTCTACTTATTAATTCACATTCTCAAATTTTAGCAAAGCTTGAAGCTCAAGTTGAGCAAATTGCAAGTACTCTTTCTCGTCAAGAGGAGGAGGAAGAGGCAAATGAAAAAATGGCAAGAACTTCAAGTTATATAGATGAGGATGATGAGAGTGAAGAGGAGGATGAGACAAATGAGCTAATGCCTAGCACTCTATCTTGTATAGAGGAGGAAGTGGCAAGTGAGTTAATGGCTAATCCAATAGAGTACAACATGATTAATGAAGACTTTCCTTGTTTTGATCACGATTTTATCCCGGCCATTGCTACTTTAGAGAGTAAGGAGATGTTGACCACTATAGAGGTAGGAAAGGAGGAGGAGGAACTTGTTGAAGAGAACCTTCTTTCTATTATCTCCAAAGAACCTCTTGAGACATGTCTTTTTGAAATTTATAAAAATTATGGTTTTGACCTTGAAAGCTCTAAAAATGAAGTAAATTCACTAATTGACTCATTAGCTAACTTGGAAGGTGAGGAGATGGTTGAGGAAGATGAAAAGGATGAAGAGAATGTGTTTCTTGATATTCCAAATGAGTCTTTGAAAGACAATGCCTCACCAATTATCAAAGTGAATGATCATTTGAATGTGTTTCAAGAACACAACAAAGAAGCAAGCCCAACCATTATTGATTTTGTTTTCAAGACCGTGGATGAAAGGAACAATATCATCTCTTTCATTTCTTTTCAAGTCATTCTTTTAGAGGATGATTTCATTGTCATAAGTGAGGTATCAAATGAGAAAAGTGAAAAGAGGGTTAATAAGGATGTTTCATATCCGGTTTTTTATTCGTTCGACTAGTGAGTCGAACCAACGTCTTGTTAGAGACGTTAAACACTAGCATTCATAGAGTTTTAAAACTCTATTCCTCCCTCATTTCTTTTTATTTTTCGTTCTTGTGTACATTCTTCTATCCAATTTTCAATTTTTATTCTTGTTACCATCATGGGGGCTTAACATAGGATTTTCTACACTTTCATCTCAAAATGAGGCATTTGGTGCCAGTTCGATCGATCACAAGAGATATTCGATCGATTGAACATCATCTCTGCATATTCTCATCTCTCGGTTCCATCGTTCGAACATACCCTGCATATTTCAACTCTCTGTTCCATCATTCGAACTTCATGTCCGATCAATCCAAATACTCTTCGATCGATCTGGATACCCCTGTGATTGATCTCACTTCCATACTTAGAAATTTTTTTGAAGCTCTGCAAATTTCATGCCTTCTTTCCCATCGTGCAAGCATGTCTTGGATCGATCACAGCTTTGTCCCTTTGACTTTTTGATTTTTCCTCTTTCTACTTTTATTTTATTTTATTTTATTATTTTATTTTACTTTTATCATTTCTTTTATTTTATTTAGTCACTTTTCTCACTTGAAAAAAAAAAATTTATTTCTTTGTATTCTTTATTTCTTTACACTTTTACATATTCATTTTTAATTACTTGCCTTTTTATTTTGTTTGTGTATATATATACCTTTTGTCTAAAAAAATAAATAAATAAATAATTAATTAATTAAAAAAAATGATTGTTTTTCAAAGTAGCATTCCGTCTTGCTAGAAACGTTAAACTTAGCACTTATGTTGCATACCTTTTACATTTTTCGTTTTTCTTTTCTAAAAAAAAAAAAAAAAAAGAAAAAAAAAAAAAAAAAAAAAAAAAAAAAAGAGATAGTTTTATTTTTCATTATTTTGTTCTTGCATCCTTTCTTAGTTTTTGTTTTTCATTTCTTGTATTGTACATATTCTTTCATTACATTCTACGTTCTTTATTTTTCTTTTTGTATTTTGTTTATGCATTTGATTCCTTGATTTTTTTGCATTTTGTATATATATTTTTTTATTAAATAAAAAAAAATAATCATAAAAAATAAAAAAATATAAATACAAAAAATTTTACCATTGTGCCCTTATGTGTAGTCATGCTACTTTCATATTTTCTATTAGGCTTGATCTCATATCTCTCTTTCATCTTATGCTATATTGCCTTAAAATGCTTGATTTTTTTATCTTATCCCATTTGATATTTGATGTAAGTTTGCTAGTGTGGTTATTCAAGTAGGTGGTTGATTTCAAGTTTTGGGGAGACGTCTTTCGAATTGGATTTCTACCGGGCTTCATGTTTTTGCCACCACGGTATATTCTTTCCATCTTTTCCATTGTTCTCATTGCACATTGAGGACAATGTGCGGTTTAAGTTTGGGGGTAAGGTGACTTTGTTGCATTCTATTTAAGTTGAGCTTTAAATGCATGATTGAGATTGAAGATCCATGATTAACTATGATTTTGATCTTTTGAGGACTATATTGCTTAAAATTTAAAAATTGCTTGACTTGAGAGTCCAATACTCCTTGTATGCTTTGTGGATGCCATTTAGGAGTAAATTTTTCGAAAGATTGATATCTTACTTGCATTTGTGGTCCACATCATCCTGATTTTGTAATTGTTTTGAGATTCACTTTAGGATTCTGCACTAGCACAGATGCATACTAGCATTCATTTGTGGGGTACATGCTTTGTTGATTATTGAATTGGTTATATCCTAATTGGGTTAGTAGTGCATTGAAAGTTTTCATTTTAACAAAAGTGAATAACAATCCATTTTCATTGAGTAGCGGGGATTCTAGCCTCATCAAGCATTGAATTTCTCGCACTGAAAGGTGGAGGGCCCAAATCTAGGTTAATAATTGAACTTGAAAAAAAAAAAAAAAAAAAAAAAAAAAAAAAAAAAACGGAAAGAAAGTTGCAAAAGCAATTAAAAAGTGAGGACTTCTTCCAAAAGGTGAGAAGTGTGAAATGATTAGATGGACGTTGTTTTGATTTGTAGCCTAGTTGATTTGAGCTTGTAAGTTCTTAGGAGTGTTTAAACACCTAGTGCCCTAAAGCCGTTTGGTTTGTAAGTCATTGACCTAACTCTCGACCTCATGGATCGCTAGAAAGCTTAATAGATCACTGCATTGCACCATACTTCCATCTTTGATCCTTAGGATTAAAAAAAAAAAAAAAAAAAGTCAAGTGGAAAGAATAAGCGCACCTAGAACAATAAAGCTTTAATAAAAGGTCCACTATTTGTCTTGATGATATGTACTAGATTTGTGTGCTAGTTTGAGGGTAAGGATGTGATCATTTCTTTAGTTGGCTAAGATAGTAACATATTTGATGTCGGTCCACTCAAAAAGGATTCTAGTGTTATTTTGATTTGCATGACCATTTTCTTGATGTATGGAGGACCATACTTGCTTGCTTGATGTTGAAATTTTGGGAGATTGCTTGGAAATGGTTGAAAAATTGCATACTTGAGATAATTTTCTCCTAATGCTTGTTTGCAATATTAGTGCCTCTTTTGTGAGAATGAGCTTAATATTTGTGGGTATCATTTCTGGAAACCTTCACGAGACTTCACTCGTCCACTAGGGGACTTGTTGCATACGCTAAATGTAATCGTGTTCCCTATGAAAGTGGCGTTATCCATTTATTGCTTTCTAGTTCATAATTGTATAATTGTTCATTTCATTCCTTTACTTTGTAGTTCATTGCTAGGGACTAGCAATATTTAAGTTTGGGGGTGTGATGAGCGCTGAAAAGTGTGCATTTAAACCCCTTAAGCTTAGGTATTCTAGGACCTTTATCTATCTTACTTTCCCGTTTTAAACTAATTTCGTGTTATTTCCCTTTTTAGGTCAATAAAGTTAAAACAAGCTAAAAATGGCTTCTTAAGGCCTTTTTAGAGTCAAACTAAGTCTTTGTAAGAATTTGGAGCAAAAGGAGGCTGATTTGGAGCAAAATGAGGCTGATGCTGAAAAAACTACCAAGTTGGATAGATCTGAGAAAAGTAAGATCAATCAGAGTTGGATCGATCGAACCCAGATCGATTAAAAGTTGGATCGATCGAACAAACTCTGATCGATTGAAGAAAAGTTGGATCGATCGAAAATGTGCTGGCAGTGAGCTGTCTAATTTCCGAGTGTGCCGATTTTCACCTACCAAAAAGTTGCAGGATTAGATATTTTTGGGGCTATATTTCTGACTTAATGACTAAGAAAAGGACCCTATATTTAAAGGGAAGTGACCCATTTTGTAAGAGAGCTTTTTATTATTTTACTTTTACATTGTAATTTTAATTTCTCTCTAGAAAAGTTAGAGATTAGGGTTAGAAGAAAAGAGAGAAGTGGAGGCACATCTTAAGAACACATTTCTAGATCCATATGCTCTCTATCTCTAAAGCTTCAAAGAAGAAGAAGAAGAAGATAGAGCCATGTTTGGAGCTTACTCTTGAGGGCTTCATGACCACATCTACCTCCTTCATGATTAGCTCGATCTACACTTAGGGCTTGGATGAGCCCTAAGTCTTATGTAATCTAAACCCTTGCATTTCTATTTTTGGGGATTTGTATATATTGTTGTGATTAGTGTTCTAGCCTTGTGAATTTAATCAATCTTGGTATATTTCTATGATTTCTATGGCTTAATTCTTCCTATTAATTCTCTAGTTTATTTATATGTCTATGTGTGATTAAATTAGGAATTATTTCTTACACGATTCATATAGATTAATTCTTTCTATTGATTCTCTATTTGATTACATGGTGTCTTATTTGTGATTATTTGGAAATTGATCTCTACACTAGATTCTCTATGTTAGTTGCATGTTTATGTGTGATTAATTAAGGATTTAGTGATGGCAAAGCATGGGTTTTCATTGAATGGGTTTGTAGATTAATTTGATGGATTATTCTTATACTTGATGGGTTGTTCTACAATTTAATTCATGCTTGTAGGTAGGTAGACAATCTATACTTGGTTTGATATTCCATGGCTTATTATTACAAATTCCATGATTCTCTAGATTGATGCGTGCTATTATTGTTACTAATTTGATAGGTCATGCTTAGAATTGATGGGTTGTGCTACACTTAGTTTATTTGTTGGTTAGGTAGACAATTCATACATGAATTTGATGGTCCATGCTTAATATTGCAATTGGTAGTCGCATTTTGTTCACAACAATGTATTCCCCATTAATGGAAAGCAAGTGGTTAGAGCTTAGTGGTGATTCCAACACCCTAAGACCTCCCTTCATATCTCTTAAATCCCTATCTCAACTTAGTTTTATTTTAATTGCATTTTCATTAATTAAAGTAGTTTAATCATCTCATCAAATCTTTTTGCAATCTTGTGATACATTAGAGTCAAAGTTAAATTCCAACACATATAATCCCTTGGGACGATCCCTACTCACTCTTGCTACGTTAGTAGTAGTGGTGGTAGTGGTTTTTATAAATTTAAATTTGACCTAAAATGCTTTTCTTGAACCGCACATTCAGTACATTATTTTAACGTATACAAGCGGCAATCGTCATTCTGCTTTCCACATTCAAAGCCGAACCACTGGTGGAAACCAATGATGTTTGCCTTCTGATTTCTTCAGTCAGAATCATGTTCACAACTTCATCAAACTTCAACTTGGTCTTCCCTGTAGAGCTACTAATCGCTGTAACTGTGTCACTCCAACTCTCGGGTAACTGCCCTAGAATTAGCAGTGCTCGGACCTCGTCTTTGAAGTCGATATCAACAGACTCTAATTGCCCAACTATCTCATTGAACACATTTAGATGTTTGTTAAACTTACCACCTTCGACCATCTTCATGTTGAACAACTTCTTGATCAAGTGCATCCTGTTCGCTATAGAAGGCTGTTCATATATACTAGAAAGGGCTACCATAAGAGACTTCGTCGTCTTCTTGTTTTTTATATTAAAGGCAACTGATTTTGACAATGTTAATCTGACAGTGCCAAGAGCCTTCTGTGATACCCCTCGGATCCGAGACATGGGTTGATCAGGCCCAGGCCCAAACCCGAGGGAAATATCAAACAATTAATACTTTAATGAACACAGAATACAAGATGAAATATGAAATAAAATAATAAACTGAAGGAATGCCAATTGAAAATCCTTAAAATAAAATTATTCAAATCTGACAATCCAAAACTCCATAAGTTTAACAACTCGGGAATCCATCTTTAGTGGACCCCTAATAATAATCCAAAATAAAATAACGATAACTGAAAGAAACATCCAAAAATAAACTACGGAGAGAGTCCTACGTCGTCGGAAGAGTGAGTAGTAATCTTTGCTCAGCACGATCAGGTCTAAGTCTGGAACTGTCATATACCTAAAAAATAGAATTGGGTTAGGCCCACAAACAAGTTCTAACCTACTACAATCCAAGCAGATACTCGATACGCATATACATCCTACACAGTTCAACAATAGCTAATAGTCCTTACATAAGTATATTCACACTACAGAACTCTCACTGGACTATGGAGGGGGTCTCAACCTGATTAGAAGGCAACATGCGAAAACGCACCCAAATGTGGGCATAAGTACCTAGACCTAACAGGGTATACCTCAACCTCTCATATCCAGCTGCGCATCCTATTGCATATACGCTCCCTAACCGACAACTCTGAAACTCAAGCTCAGTTCGCAGTACCATAAAATATATATTTAAAGTCTGTCCTATCCATACAAAGTCCAGTTAGTCATTTAACTTGTGCAGCTTCTTTGACTTAACATAACTTACGAGTAATCCGAGTAGTCATTCAGCTTATGCAGCTTCTTTGACTCAATTATAAGTAGGATTTATTTTAATATCCATTCCCTTATTCCGTGTAGGTAGGATTTAGTATTTTGAAACTAATCCAAACCTAAGCATGCCACCGTCCCATACCCGTGCATGTAATCCAACATCCACAGTTGACAACACAGGTAATAAATGCAATTATCAACTATAATGTCTATCCAGCAATAATCCAACATCCACAGTTGACCATACAAATAATAAATGTAATTATCAACTCTATAGTATATCCAGTAATCAACAGTCAATCATTCAATTGTAAATATCAACTGCTTCACATTATGCATACTAAACCTTTGTTATTTAACAAGCTTATTTATCACTACTCCACCCAGTTCCATGATTGTTAATACAGATCATATATATATATATAACCTTTAAGTAAATCCAAGTAAGCATGACAGTTTTGTTTTACAAACTTACATACTTATCCTATACTACTCCACCGTTGTTCAGGAGTGAACAACGCAGTTAATGTAAGTGCACCCCTTCCATCTATTACAGGCATGTAATTAATTCTATAGTCCTACATGCTTATAGTCCATCACAGAAACACGAACAGAACCTAACTCCATTCCCAAATAAACTGCTACAACTCAGTTTGTGTGGTTTAGATCCTAAGTCTCCAAAACAGTTTACTAGTTTGCTTAGAATTTCTATATTATTCCAAACAACAATATTGATTGGTTGAATATGTCTTAACAAGCCCTCTGAAGACCTAAGTTAAACTCAGACATCAACCCCAATTCCCATTCACAGCCCCTAAACACATCTGCTATGTCAAAACAAGTCCAAACCTCGTAGAAAATAAAAATAAATAAATAAATAAATAAATAAACTGCAAAAAACATAAGGAGAGCAGGCTCCCACAAGGTGGAGTTGCCTCCACCTATGCTAAAGCCGGCTCTAACCATGGTAGAGCCGACTCCTAACCATGTAGAGCCGGCTCCATGGTTCCATGGAGCCGTCTCCTCTTTCCCACTCTCCTCTGTATGCTTGTGTCATCTCCGTTTGACTGCACTACCTTCATCCTTCTCTAATATAGCTTTTAGCACTTTTATTTGTGATCAAACCTACCCAGAGAAAACCCATCTACCTGCTTCATGCATTGATTAACAGTAATTTAAAAGAACAATTACACATTTGGACACAAAACAACAGTTTACAACAAGTTTCAAAACATACAGATATAATGAGTTCTAAACATGCATAGTTAATTAATTCAGTTTAATGTTTTCCTGGAACTACTTAGGTATACAAAGAACACGAGTAAAATGGAAAGAGATGAGGTTAGAACTTGCCTTTAGCCTTGCACCGTTGCCCTCTTAAATCCTTCCCTTGGCAGACCTTATAATACTCTGTTCTCAACCCTCTGTATGTGTGTTTACAAAACCTAGGTTACGTCTGTGAACTCAGTGCTCTGATTGTAACTCTAGACTTGTATTATCATGGCGTACTTATAAGCTTTAATCCCTAAAACCTTAATCCGTGTAAGATAAGAGACAGAGCCCAACTCGGCCCATAAACCATCCTGTGTTAAAACCAACGTCGGCTGCCATATAAATTTTAAACCTAATGCAAAACTATATGTGTGCAATACAGTCACGTTTAAGTCAATTTAAAATAATTAAAGTAAAACAATTAAATAATTACAATTAATTTAAAATAAAATAATTAAATAATAATTAAGAAATTAATACAATTAAAGCAATAAATAAGACAATTAAATAAATTAACTACAATTAAATCAATGAAATAAACATATACACTTAAACAATTAAAAATTGAAATTTAAACAATAAAATAAATACCAGGACTATCCTTTTGAAATTAGGAGTATTACACCTTCTTATTAAGTAATTCCCATTCTACATTTTTTGTTTCCTCGGGCTTCTCTCCCAAAGATTGATACAGATTTTTCTAAAATAAGAGGTCTTTAATTTGCATCTTTTAATCGAAGTTTGTGCCATTAAACTTTTCGATCATAGATGTGGATGTCTTATCTTTCGATACCTTTACTCCCACTTGAACGGACAGATCCGATCGAAAGACTTTCAGAATTTCGTCAAACACCTTCTGTGCCCTAGGTTTTCAACCAAAGACTCTGATACCAGTTGTTGGAGTTGTTCTACATAATCAACCGGATTTGATACCAGTTATTGTGGCGGAAATGAAAAACAAACAACGTTGTTTAAGGATTAACAAGCAATCACGAAGAATAAAAAAAATCGCACACAAGAACATAAGATATACATAGTTCACCCAAATCTTAGTGCTACGTCTATGAAGCACACCAAACATATTCATTATGAAGAAGATGAATAATTACAATAGAGAATTTTTTCTCAATCTCTCTCAATTGCTCTCTTTTGTGTTGGCACAAATTAATCAATCACACAACATGCATGATGATCCTTTCTTTTTTCTTCTCTCTATTTTTACCACACCCTAAGATCTAATTAAAGTTGATATATATAGCCCCAAATAATTTGTTCTACAAGAAATTATCTTTTGTAGAATCCAAAACTAATAAAGAAATTAAAACATATTAGGAAACTGAATTTTCCCTTAACCAATAAGGAAGTTAAAACAGATCAACTGAATTTTCCCTAAAATTCAGCAGTCTTGAAGTTTCCATATAATTAAATCTTCCTAAAAACCTTTTACCTAATTAGACTCCACAAAACCACAACAATTTTCATGTAATAATTCATACCAAGGTTAAAAAAAAAACTACAGTATGTACCTGGAAGTTTGGACAAGTTGACATGAAATGTGACAGATATAAAACTTATACAAGGCATTAATATGAGAGCAGTGAATTAAGACTATAATAAAATCATGATCTCCATGAACTGCTGATTTGGTAGCTTCTTGAGAGTCTTTAGTTTGGATTAAACAACCCCCCCCCCCTCCCTGGAAATGGGTTCACGGAAGCACAAGTAAGAAAATAAGGGTCTTTACTAGAAATTCATTGTCTTGACTTTGGGTTTCTTGGTACTTAAAGAGCTTGCCATGAGCTAGCTTCTGATTACTTACTGTGAGAGTTAACAGAATCCTCGCAAAAACAAAGTCGTTGAATCCACCTTTGAATTAAGGGTTTCCTTTTAAAAGAGTGTCACAGGCCCACTACATTGTATTTCAAGTGTTCTAGCATGAACAATGCATTATATTGATCTATAAGGGTAGTTTGGTCATTCCATATTATTGAAAAGTCTATTCAAATGGCCTAAAAGAGGTACATTGTGTTGAAAGTTCACACTGCATGCTAATTAGGGTTTCAGGCCCTTATACAGAAGTTGATATTTGGCTACAGAGTCTTTCAAGGGTAATTAAGTCTTTTTACACTTGTATTCTATCATAATACACTTGGTTGTGTTAGTAAATTGTATTGAATATCTTTTATTCATAGTTTGATCAAGTCTCCACAGTTGCAGCTACAGAAAACTTTGTATATTGACATGTGTCCCTACAGGGGTATTTTTGTCAATGTAATTGTTGAGCATCCTTGTGACACATGTCTTGTGGTCTTAGTGTAAGAAGATGAAGGTTGTTATTCTTTACTTAGTGATTAAGCTTGATATATATTAACATATATAAAAACATACAAGCTGTCATTTGTTTGCTCACTAGAAAACAGTTTTGGTAAAGGTGGCAAGGGTATTATGGTCCATTCACAGAGGGAATTACATATGTGGCTAATGGTTGGATGATGGTGCCAAATATATTTCCTTATTGAGGCAGGAGTTGTACTCAAGGACTTCTATAAATATATTGTTATAGTGTATTTTAGGGTTTGAGCCTTTTTGGAAACCCTGAGCAAGCCACATTGTATCACACACTCAGGATACCTAAACAATGACCATTTTCTGAGCTTTGAGATTTATTTGTGAGCTTGATTCATCTAAAAAACGAGTATAGAGTATAAGAGTGCTTGATGATGATGAAGAGGCTTGGCTACAGTTATTTTCAGGTGTAAGAAGGCTTGGTTTGAGTAGTCAAATTTGGTTCTAGCCATTTCCAAAGCTGCACAAAGGTTGAGGCAAGTTTGGTTCACTATTTTACATTTGCAGAGTGCTTGTATGTGACCATCTTATATATGCATTTACATTTGATGTCTTAGACCTATGGTTTAGCTTATTTTACTGGTTTAGCTTGTTGATTTGAACTTATAATCACTATATCTTGTTGTGAATTGCACTATTATAATTTGAGCAAGATTCAATAGTTGAATAAAGGTTGTTGAAGTTGAGGTTTGCACAGAAATATGGTTAATACAGTTTTTGACCTTGTGAAACCCTAGCTTTGAAGTTTCTGCAGAATTAAGCTTTTATCATTTTTGTGATTGTATATACATGCTATACTCATCATGATTATCATTTGAGTATGTTTGTATTGAAGATATAAGGTTGTGGAATTCATCTATTGGTCTTTGTTCAATCAAATTTCTAATTTTGCCCTCAGACTAGTATTTCCGCAGAATGAAGACTGTGTTGTGTATAGCTACTTTAAGTTGTATATTCATTCCTTTCACTTGTAAAAGCTAAAGTAGAGGTGCTATTCACTTTTTTATTTCTTTTTTATTTTTTTATTTTTTTTTATTATGTATTTGGTAAGCTATGAGAGCTTGTAGGGCCCAAGCAGGGTTGTTTAGGACAAGGGGGAGTGTTGTGTGCACCAAGTAGAGCTAGTGTGTGTATAGAAACTGTGAAAACTAGTGTATTATCTTGTACAAGGGTGTGTGCAGAGAGTGAGACAGCTGAGTGTATAACTACTTGCATACAACTAGTGGAGATTACATTGGCTGTGGCCAAGAACCAAGGTTTTTGATCTCTAGTTAAGAGAAATTTTCTTGTAAAATCCAGGTGTACTTATGGTTAAATGATTGAGTATTGTATGTGTATTCAAAGCACTCCAAGTGTTGGAAGAAGTTAAGTTAAAGAACCAATTCACCCCCTTCTTGGTTAATCAATTAGTATCAGAGTTTTTATGATACCCCCTAATTTCGGAGACACGGGTTGATTAAGTTTACACCCAAAACCAGGGGATATCAAACATTTAGTAATAAATGACACAGAATACAAATGGAATAAATAATATCTCTGAAAAGGAAAACTAAATAATTAATTAGATAATCCTCTTATTCCAACACAGAATAAATCCAATAAATTCCCAACATAAATAATCCTCCATAGTACAACTCGGGAATCCGTATTATATATGGACCCCTAAAAGAAATATCTCATAACTGAAATAATAAAGATAAATGTCTAAATCATGGCTAATAAAACATGAAGTAGAATCATACATTGACGACACTAGAAGAGTAGTCTCTGCTCTGCATGAACAACCTCTAAGCCTACTACTGACGAGGACCTAAAAAATATAACAAATGTGGGTCAAAACCCACGGACAAGTCTTTTCTAAAACAACCCAAATAGAGACCCGATGAATGATACATCCCTAACTAACTCATGCAATGCCTATATAGTCGATATATATACACACACACACACACACATACGAAAGACTCTTACTGGACTAAGGGCAGACTCAACTAGATAATGAGTATCTCATAAAAATCGCACAAAAGGTGACACGAATCCTCCTTCTACCAGGGCACACACATCCCTATAGCCAACTACCCATCTCAACCGGTAATATATGCCTCAATCCTAACCACTAATCCCGAGACCTCAAGCTCATATCATGGTACACCTAATAAAAAAATACTTATCAATATCTTAACAATGGCACAACACGTATAAATACAGTAACCATATCCTGACAATGGCACGACCACATATAAAATATTATAGCCATATCCTAACAATGGCATAATAAACAATATAGCCATATCCTGACAATGACATAAATAAAAGGCATCCAACTTATTAGTTGATAAGCGCCGAATATTGCATATTCAAGCGCCCTTACTTGCATTAGTTAAGTCCATTTTTGGTTTATATGTATATATTTTCTCCAGTTTTTTGTTTCTGTGCATTTTTCAGGTTTGTCTGCAAAAAGGGAATAAAATGGAAGCTCAGAAGGCTTGTTGAAAAGCAAATCAATCCGGGCTTTTGCATCCGGAGATTTCCAAGAAGAATCCGCTAAAATAGGTCCATGAAGCCCTTCTATAATGAAAAAAGAGCAAAAGATTCTCAATAGGCCAATGCTAAATCCAATTAGAAGATGTCCATAGCAAAAGAAGTAGAAAATGTATTCTGATGCATTTTCGAGCGCTCGAAGCCTCACCTTCGAGCGCTCGAAATTAAGGCAGAATCATTTTGACCATCTTCGAGCACTCAAAGCCTCTCCTTCGAGCGCTCGAAGGAACATGCAGTCCCACTTGTACCTTGATTCCCTCAACTTCGGATTTTCCTCTTTTATGAGTTGGTTGGAGATGTTTTTGGGGGGAGTTGAGCCTCATTTTGAGGGGGTTTGGTAGACATCATGTCTACAAAAGAAAGGGAAAACCATGAATTAAAGGAGATATATCATTTTGCAAGATTTTTGAGAGAGAGAGGAGAAGAAGATAGAGTTTTGTGTGGCTACAAAGGGGAGCTCAAAAATGGGAGTTGGAGGCAAGCTTCTTCCTTCTTCTAGGGTATCTATGGGTAACTAACTCTTCCTCTAGGGAGGTGATGAAGCCCTCCCTTGTAAGCATGTTCTAGCTTAGTTCTATTTTGGGGATTACAATGTGTAATCTATGGTCTTTTTATGATCAAGAGCATTTCATTTGTTGTAATGGATGTTGATATATATGATTGATTTTTCTAAGTTGACTATCTTGTTCTAGATAATGTTTTACATTAATCATATTGCTTATGTTTTCATGGTGACAATGAAAATAAGGTTATGAAATGGTTTAATGGCATGT
The DNA here is from genome assembly GCF_030987335.1 of Cornus florida. Classification (NCBI taxonomy): domain Eukaryota; kingdom Viridiplantae; phylum Streptophyta; class Magnoliopsida; order Cornales; family Cornaceae; genus Cornus; species Cornus florida. Next base: position 17,101,620 of record NW_026775574.1, read on the forward strand.
TGGTAGATATCTTTGATAGGCCATTGCTTAGGTAATCCCTTTGATGGTTTATGCTTAATCTCTAGCTTCATGTGTTTCATCATTTTATCAAGGGCTTGATAATCTTTCATTTAAGTAAGTGTGTTTAAGCTGCACTCTAGTTTACGTAGTCTAAACATATTCACCTTTGATGGATTATTCTTGTTTGTCATTCAATGTACTCTTGTTAAGTATATGGCAACCATGTGTTGCTATATAATTCTTGACCATAATATATTGTTTTTTTTTTCCCTAAATTAGTTCTAATCTAGCATGTGTATAGGAATGGAGGCAGATTCACTTCCCTAGTTTTCTTTACTCGTAATTTATCTCTTTAATTCTCGCAAGCTTTTATTTTATGAACTTCACATTCTTAGTTTTAGTAACAATCCAACAAATCTTCTATAAACCCTCTTATCATTCTAAAATGATTCTAGATACCTTAGTTGCCATAGATTAGCAGTCCCAGTGGTTCGACTTACCCGACCAATAGCCCTATTTTATAATGATTTGTGCTATTGCAAATGGGTTGATTTATAATTGATAATCGATCCGTCGATCATTATTCGGTCCACCTATATCAATACAATACTAAAAGCATATCCTAACAATGACCCCAATAGAGATAAATCACATATTAGATCATACAAAATAGCCATGAATATGATTAAAATCACATTATCGAATATTGCAATTATCATAAGAATTTAACATTATTAAATCACAGGAATAACTTATAAGTTATAAAAGTCCTTTTCATCAATCATAACAACCATAAATGCAGCCATGAGCCATCCCGATAATTTACAATTCCAGCAAATAAGATGATTAAAATAATATTCCATACTAAGCATTTAACTTCCAATGTTTAAACAACTTAAAGAGTTCATTTTACAACTTAATAATTGAATAAATCCCATATTAATATGCATGTTTAAACTTCATACTATTTAATCCACATATCACTGTTCCAGAGTCTTAATAATAGGTTCGGGACCTTAATAAATCAGTTCGGAGTTAAACGTAACACTTTCGACCCAAAATCACGCATTAGTGCTCAAGCATCAATTGGGACATATATGCTTGCTTTAGGACCTGAAAGGATGGATTTCCAGACTTATAACACACTTCCCAAGTTATTTCCATGAAATAGCGCTCGAGGACTATTTATAGGGCTTGAGTGCCATTTTCTAGGAAACGGCGCTCAAGCACTGTTTGGACAACGCTCGAGCCAAGTGATGGGGTGGTCGAGCGCTGATACATGATTTTGGTCCAAAAGTGTTTTGATTGGCCCCGAACTGATTTATTAAGATCTCGAACATATTATTAAGACTCAAGAACAGTGATATATGGATTAAATAACATAAAGTTTAAACATACATGTTAATACAAATTTATTTAATTATTAAGTTGTAAATTGAACACTTTGAATTATTTAACTATTGGAAGTTAAATGCTTAGCATGGATTATGATTTTAATCATCTTAGTTTGAATTGTAAATTATCATAATGGCTCATGGTTGGGTTTATGGTTGTCATGATTGATGAAAAGGATTTTAACAACTTATAAGTTATTCATGTGATTTAATAATGTTAAATTGTTGTATAATTGTAATATTTGATAATGTGATTTTAATCATATTAATGGTTGTTTTGTATGATCTAATATGTGATCTATCTCTATTGTTATGTAAGACCATTGTCAGGATTCGAACTAGTTATCGGGTCGGGTTTTCAATTTCATCGTTAATGCACCGGATCATGAAATTTGGGGCTACAATGTGTATCAGGTGAATTTAATATAATGTTAGTATATTAAATTGAATATAACTCCAACATTTGCTACTATTGTAGTCATTGCATTTCTAGTCTAATTTCAGTCTTGAAAACCTACATGAAAAAAGATTGTAATAAATTCAATCCTATATAGAATGTCAATGTTCTAACGTAAAATTGATTATGCAAAAATCGACAATGATATGATGCTTAACTGTGTGTGTGTCAACTTGATTCAAGTGTAGCACTTGCTTGTTGAATAACTAGTGGACAACTGATCACTAGGACAAGGAGAAGAATCCCATAGCAAATTCGACTTCCATGCATCGGAGAGACTCGAAGGCAAATTGATGGGGAATCCAACAGATCTGATGTTTCCCCAATTGTCATGATAATGCATCGCATTCGGATCCTTCACTGAAGCTATCTCTTCTCCATGAACAGCATTCGCTTCCATTTCATGCGGTAGAGTGATCGAAACGCTATTGTACTGCTCTTGCAACCCACCAAAGTCCACACACTCTGAAGCTTTACCAAAATCCCCAAATACAGAAGATGACATGTTAAGCAGCATGGAAGATGCATCAACTGAGTACTTAGTAGGTTCAAACTTTTCAAGGGGCGAAAATGTGTATGTTGTGGGAAGGTGTGCATTTGAAATGGAGACTTGATCAGAGGGTTTAGTGGCTATTTGGTTAAAAATGGGTTTGTAAGAGGGAAAATCTAAAGTAGAGAAACTAGTAATAGATGATTGTTGTTGTAACTCATTGTTATAACCAAATTGAATGGATGGACTTGGTTTTGTTGCCAATGACATGTTCTCTGAACTGAACTGAGTAGTGTTAGAACCTTGAGTGAGTATATGATCAGATGTGGTTGTTTCAGGTATTGGAGACACCCAAGAATGAGAGATTGCTCTTTGTGCAGTAGAGTTAGTTTTCTTAAAGATCCTGCAGATTGCCCATGAGTCCTGCAAGTCCAAAACAGCAATGGCTTAATACTATTTATGTACAACAACAACAACCAAACCTTTTTCCTAATGACTTCCATTCTGCTCTATTTAAGAGCTTTAGCCTCAGTCAATCCGCATGCTATCATATCCAGCTTAATATAATGAGAAGATAAGGGTTTACTCTTGCATGTGTAAATATTAAAATGAACTTACATTGGCAGGAATGTTCTTGTCCATGAATCTCTTTTGAGGCGTCGAGTCAGTGAGAGAAGGTAACCGGAACTCATGCATCATCCAATCAGTTTTGATGCCTTTGGCAGCTCTACCTTTGTAGAAAACAAGAGACTTCTTCAAGCCTATACACTTGGATCCTTCCGAGGAGTAGATTGGCCGGTCAGTCCCCGTGGCTTTCCAAAATCCAGCTCCAGTTACACGGTTAGGACGTGCACTGTTTCTGTACTTCCGGTCCCTTGGACAGTAGAAATACCACTCTTTCTCACCAGTAGTTGCCAACTCTGCTTGCAAAAATAAGGAGAAATTAAGTTTAACTTGTAAAGTTTTATCTTTTGGGAAAAGAGTGACCAAGGCATAAGTGGTGTTGAAAATGGTTTGCTTAGAATATGACAATTTTTAAAACTGTCCCTAAAGCTTTTGCTGAAAAACTTTTTGGAAGAGAAGTCATTTAACTTCTTGTGTATACAGCATGTAAAGCATGCATGGATCAATTATCTTTTGTAGTTTTATCCAAACGAGGCTAGCGGAGTCCTGAAAGTATCAGGATTACACAGCTTTATCTTCGCATGGGGAGACTGAGATACTATATATATATATGATTGAAATTACAAAGATCTATAAATACATGTGTATGTGTGAAAGGGGTTATATATAGGAGAACTACTAATATTGCTAAACTATTTTATATAATGGAAAACTTTATGCATAATATATTATATCACAAACTAAGAAGTGATCATAACATAGAACAAGGATTTTTGTCTTACTTGGAAGATCCCATGGATCATACTTGTAGATGTCTATTTGCTTGATAAGTTCAATAGGGAGAGGTCTTTGCTGAATCTTCCTCTTCAGATAAAACCCAACTAGTTCTTCATCTGTTGGATGAAACCTAAACCCTGGCAGCATCACTTCGTCCATTTTATCGGCATCGTGAGTACTTCTCTCATCCATAACTTTTCTTTCCCTTTTCTATGAACTGTCAACCTTCTCTACAAGAGATCCTAAAAATGGACAAGAATTTAACCAAACTCTCCACAGATACCCTAAAGCTAACAACAGAACTTCTCCTATAGAAAAAGACCTTTTCAGAAACTAAACCAAACTATTGAACGAAAATCTTAATAATTACTACTTTTCTAACAGAAGAACAACTAACTTTTTATCTCTGAAGCAACCTTGAAAAAAGCATGAACGAAAAAGGGAAGAGCTCAAATTAAGAGACCAAAGTTGAGAGTGAAGTTCACTTGATTTGAAGCCATTATATGCTTCCTGAGAAGGGGTCTGCCTCCGAAGGATAAGCCGTCTTTTCTGGTGACTTTAAAGGAGCTTGTTTTTGCGTAGGATTGTGTTTAACTCTCACAGTAATCAGAAGCTAGCTCATGCCAAGCTCTTAAGTTAAGAACAACTACCAAGAAACCCTAAGTCAATTAAGAAACCCTAAGTCAAAACAATGAATTTCTAGTAAAGACCCTTATTTTCATACTTGTGCCTCCATTAACACATTTGGGGGGTTTGTTTAATCCAAATTGAAGAATCTCAAGAAGCTACCAAATCAGCAGTGCATGGGGATCATGATTTTTATACAAGTCTTTACTGTTCTCATATTAATGTCTTGTATAAGTTTATCTCTATCTCATTACATGTAAAGACAAAGCAAACTTCCGAGTATGTAATTTTTTAATTAACCTTTGGTTTGAATTATTATGTGGAAATGTGGACCAAGACCAACTTCCAATACAAAAGCTCAAAATTATATTCATTTGTCAAATTCCTATGAGACTATATAGTAAAAAATTATTTTTGGAGATTTTAGTTTCTCAGGATCCGAAAATCCCATTTCTATTCCATTCCCCCAGAGCTTCTATTCCACTGACCTGTCAGGTTGAATACTAATATTTTGTGTCAAATGGACTTAGTAGAGATGCCCTAAGACGAACGTGTGGGGGTGATATTTTAGTCTTTTAGCCATACAAGGCAGTTGACCCTATTGGGTCCACAATCTCGCTTTCAAGTTGACTTTATTGGTTCCGACTAGTGGGTAGAGAACAAACGTGCTCCACCTCCATTAAAGGACAATTTTGCCCTTGACATTATAGGGTGTAACATTTGTTTTTTTCTTTTGGGTAAAGTATACACACACTTTCTAAAATTTGGTAAAAAAATATTCAGAAGAAATTTATTTATTAAAAATCCCTTAAATGTTCAAAAATGACAAAGACAACTCTTTACATGAGAAATTGACTAATTACAATTTAATAAATTGGACCAATCTATTCTCTTTAACAATTTATATGCTAGATTGGCCCAAACCACCTTCTTCCCCCACTCTCTTAGAGTTCACTATCCCGCCGCAGTGCCACCACCACCACCACCACCACCACCATCTTCCCCTCTCTCTCTCTCTCTCTCTATATATATATATATACCCTCTCTCCACATATATATATATATATATATACAAACGACATTCACTATGCCGCCGCCACCACCACCACCACTACCACCCATCTTCCCTACACCACCACCACCCATTTTCCCTCCACCACCGCCGATCTAAAACTACCGATGGTGTACGAAGATGAGAATCGCGAATCAGAGGCAAAATCCCACTGCGAGAGCTCCATGGGCCGAAAACAAGATTGCCTTCCCTACACGCGCCACCGTGGAGCTCTTTGCAACAAGGCTAAACCACGGTACCAAGTCCAAACCCCATTTCATTCAACCCGGGTCCTGCCGCAGACGGGAACGTTCTGGGGTCCCACCACGAGTCCAGTACTGGCGACACGACTTACAGAAATGGCGGGGCTGAGAGAGATTGTAGTTGTTGTAGTAACAGAACTTGGTATATGCGTGAAGTTCTGCAATGGCGTCAAGATCGATCTCTTGCCATCCAACGTCGCGCCTCTCCGCTGTGCCGGAGAGGTTCTGGAGATGACCGAAGAGTACCCTGAGGACAATCTCATCTTGCGAACCGAGAGGTTTCTCTCTCAATCACCTCCATACACAAATTTCCCCCAATATATTTCAGATATATACCTTATATATATATATATATATATATATATGTATATATGTATTGTGTATGTATTAGGGTTCAAGAACAGAATACAGAGCGGTGGTTGTGGATTTGTGTATTTTCGTTGGGTTTGGGTGTGGCACGAGTAGGTGGTACTGTTTTTTATAACTTTTTTTTATGCATAAATTGTTCATGAGGGTAGATTGGTCCAATTTATTAAATTGTAAAGTTAAAAAAGCCTCCTAAACAGTCAAAGAGTAATTTGGTCAATTTAACATGTAAAGAGATGTCTTTGTTTATTTTTGAACCTTCAAGGAGTATCATTGTCCAAAAAATAAATAAGTCTCTTTTAGTATCCTTTTGTCAAACCTCATGGAATGTGACTTTACTTTACTCTTTTCTTTTTTATTTAATTTGAGCAACCAAAATCCCCACCTTGATGGCCATTAGTCACAAGCCTACTAGCAACACTATGAGTGAATTCAATTGAAACCTTCATTCACACTTTCTGTTCAGGTTATACTTGTGTTTAAGTAACATACTCAACTTATTCTTATAGTGTACTTTAGTTTTTTTCCTTTACTTTAGTAAAGGCTCATCGGTTTTTTTTTTATTAGAACTCGTTTTTATGAAATATGGGAGGTCATAATCACTCTCTAAAGTTTAGAGTTATTTAATTTAACCCTCATCAAATTTTGTGAAAACCATTCACTTTTCACACTAGCTCTGTCTTTAAAACACATTTATGCACATCGTGTCCTTTCATAAGTGCCACCAACCTCTTCCCCAAATAATATGATTGACAAATATTTTCATCATTAAATGTAAAAAAATTCATATTGTTCCATGGTAGCATTAATTTTACGATTGAAGGTATGAACTCACATGAGAACTAAGAAGATAGTTTTCCTTGTATTTGCATTTTTTTGGTTTTTTGTTTTTTTTGTTTTTTTTAACCTATTGTCTAGTGAAGTTTCTGAGTTGCATTAAAATCATGAGTACTCTTATATTCTTTATTTCAATTTAACAACCTCATGCTACCTCACACGCTTCAGAAGTTTACTGTCTATCTAAGAATAAACCGAACATATAATTAATTAGGAATTATACAATTTTGCTTTTTGGTGAAAGTAAAAGTAAGAATCATTGCCCACTTCGGATATGATCCAACAATTTACTAGCTGAACTTTGGAACTTAGTAAGTTCAAGGTCTGGGATTCGACTCCCGTTGGGTATTTTTTGTGGCTAGCCTCCACTGCCCCTGCAATGACTTACCCAGTCCGGGTGGGAAGTCGCCCTTCCGAATCCTCGGGGATTAGTCGGGTTGTTAACGAACCCTAAGGGTTCGTGCCATCCCGAATACCTCGAGTTAATAAAATAATAATAATAATTATTATAAAAAAAAAAAAAAAAAGGTAAGAATCACTTCTGTTAATGAACCGCCCATAGTAAATTGTTTTGGCTCCAATAATTAATTATCAATTAATGCTAATTTTAGATAACCATTATTTTATGAACAGAACATTTCTGTCACAGGTCCTGATTCAGCATTCCAAGTTGTGATTACTGACTACCAAATGCAAGAAATTTCCACAAATAAGGCCTCGCAAAAAGAGTTAGAAAAATGAGTGTAGCTTTGTTCATTTAAGAGAAGGCATAAGTCAAATTACCTTTGATTTTGTGACCCTTTTGGAAAACAAGGTTATGGGTTTCTTCAATTTCTTGCTTTCTGTAAAGCAATTATACAAGCTAATTAAGGTTATCATAGTGGAGTACAATTTAAAAATCTTCCAAAACGCTCAAATTTTCAACACACACACACACACATATATATATATATTTTTTTCCTTGATAAACTTTCTTGTACTTTAGTTTGCTAACCATGTCTACTTGGTGGATAGCAATTCGAGTACCAACCATTAAATGAGGAAAATTGATCACCGAGTCAAATGCCAAACTTGGGGACTCCAAGTATAGTGAAACTCCCTAAATCATAGCCCTCGTTCGGAATCATTCTTGTCTGTTCCTTGACCTAGGTTTTGCTTCCCAAACGTGCAACCAAAGTTAAAAAATGGGTCAAACTATTGAAACCCAAGCATCCGTACCTCTTTCTATGTGAACATTAACCCCCTTTACATCAATTATGTACAGCCCCAACTTAGAAAAGTCCACATTAAATGAGTTTAATGGAAAGATACTAATCCCCCTCTGAAGTGATTTCACCACCTTGTTTATCCTGTTGTGTCATCCTTCTCTTCATTTAGCAGTGGTTTAATTTTAGTGTTTTTGTTTTTGTCAGGTACTGTAGCAATGGACTACAGTTTTTTTTTTTTTTTTTTTTAGAAAAAAAAAAAAAAAAATCTGTTTGGTTTTGCACAATACCAAAGCGTTTCGTAAATATTAGCCAAAAATTGAAACATCAGGCTAGATTCCACCCTCGTTTTCAATGCAACTCATCGTGTCAAAAGTAATTATTGGATTGAGATCTCTTTTACTTCCAATGGAATGTTCGGCTTCTCTATTCAATGATATACGTTTGGACGGATAACCATTTATAGGAAGGGGAACAACCCATTTTGCCGTATAAATTCGACCCTATAACATTATTCAATTTGAATACTACTTTAAAAATAATAATAACTAGTGTCATTTAAATTGATAAAATTTAAGAAATTCTTAATTTGTAATTATAACTTAAAACTTCAACATTTAAAATTTAGTTATTAAAATTTTCAGTTTAATCAAAATAGCATCTTAGTCCTCATTTAACTATAATGATTAGTAATCATATGATTCTTCAAAGTTAACTAATCTTTGATGATATATTTGCATCCAATATTTAATCACATTAAGAGGATGAAACAATGATGATGCATGAATAAGCTATTGAGTACTCTGTCAGAACAAATTGCTGAGTCTAATGGAAACCATCTAAAATAATATTACTGTTATCTGATTCTTAAATGAAATTCTTGAACCAATCTTCTGCAATATACACACAAACACACACACACACACACACACGCATTATTGCCTAGAAAAGTCAAGCCTCAATTAGAAAAAGATAAAAAGAAATGATCCCTCCTCATATTTTTTCCATAAAAGACATTGTTCGGCTCGCAAAAAAGCTCAGAGTTTCGCTCTCCACGCAAGTGGAAAGGGTTGCGGGCGTGCCAGGAACTGCTGTCATTCCAAAGTGGATATCCGAACAATATTCTAATTGAAAGTTGTAGGGATCAAGCGATTGTATGAAGGACTGGAATGACCACCTTCAAAGGTTCTTATTGCCTTGAAAAAGGACTTCGGGACTTTTCTATAACTAGTGGAAATAAAGACGGTATTGAAAGTGCAGGACTTGCAATAAAAGTTATGAACTACTTACTGGAAAGTAGGAAAAATAAGTGCTGGACTTACATTAGACATAATGTAAATACATTATAGAAATGTAAAGATACATGAAATGTAATTGAAAGCAAAGATGTTGTATTGTTGTGTGTGTTGAACAGGGTTTGCAAATTAAGCCTAAGTGCTCTATTTATGGACTTTTTCCATGCAGCAATTTTATATGTGGCAGCTTCAGCAGCTTCCACTTGGCTTGGCTTCGGACTACCAAGTGTTCCTTTTGGCGATTACTTCCGGTTATGCATCCACCTTCTTCCATCTCCTTCTTCCTCTTTGCTTCTTCTGAACATAATTTCAACCATGTCCTCCACGATTTCAAGTTGTGTATAATTTTGAAGTAAGTTTTCCACTTATCATCTTCAATTCACAAACCTATATGTGTCCTACGTTCTTTTGTTCTTCTTCCTTATGCCGTAGATTTCTTCCTTTATTTTAGACACGATTTTATTAACTTAGCCTTGTCATTCATAATCTTCAACAACTTCCTTCAGTTAATGGTACTTACTACATGAAGTACCACCACTTTCAACTGGCGTGCTCTTTGTTTGGCCAAGTGTCCCATGATTTAAAAAGTCTTTCCTTCTGCAGAGATATATCATGCATATATACACATTTGTTATTTGCATACCCACGTCTTCCTGGCTTTAGGTAACTTCTTCTGGTTGGACTTTCCTTTCTGATCATAGCATCCTGGCCCCTTCATAATTTCAGTAATTCTTATCGTGGGTTGTACCTGATACACATATATATATACATGAATATATATATATATATATATATATACATATCCATGAATATACGTCATTCCCCACATTCCTTTTCTTCTGCAAACCACGTTTCCTTGATTTTGGTAACCTCCCTCAATTAGACTTTCCTTTCTGGTTTTGAAATTCATGGCGCCGTGTACTCTTTTATTTCAGCAATTGAAGTTTCAGTATAGGTGTCCTTAGTTTAGTACCTGCAAGAGGAGATGTTAACAAACTTTAGGTTCCAAGTGCATCCAGCAGGAATCGAACCTACGATCAAAAAAGGCTTTCACCATTCAGCCATGGATGCAAGAGACTCAGCGAGTGAACTAGGTTTTTTCTCGAGCTTCTATTTCTTCCGTTAAAGGAGATTCGAGAAAAGATGGAATCGGAAGACGTGTTTCCAGAACGAACAATATACGGGTTGAGAAGGGGGAGTTAGCAAAGTTAGACAAGATTGGAATGGGCATAGGAACATGTATTGATGTACCAGATTGGCTAATGCTCCCAGGTTGATGCGATGTATTCCACCAGTTGACTGAAGACTTGATTATTGGTATATCGATCGGTCCAGCACGGATTGAAATAGGAGCCGGTTCGACAGGAAGCTTTTGAAAACACAGTGCACCCAAGTAAATAAGGAACGAGATGAATACAGAGGTTAAACGAGCATCCCACACCCAAAAGGTGCCCCACATAGGTCTTCCCCGAAACCCCCCAGTAACTAAGGTAAA